>NW_026623316.1:417274-539774 GCF_030028575.1 Malurus melanocephalus
ACTCCGTCTCCCTCTCCTCCGCCCGCTCCTCCCGGCCGCTGCCCGGTGGCAGGGCAGGGGCGGAGGGCGGGGCGGCGGGAGCCGCGCCGCTGCCGGAGCGCTGCCTGCACCGGCGGGGAGTGGCGTGGGGCGGCAGCCGAGAGGCGGCACCTGGGTCCTTCCCCGTCTCCATCACCCCCGGCTGCCGTGGAGCGGCCGCGGCCGAGCGGAGCGCAGGGGTGAGGTGAGGCGAGGCGAGCGGAGCGGACGGGGCTTTGTTGCCGCCGACAGCGCTGCCCCCCGGGGCGGCGGGCGTGGGGGCGCGGAGCCGAGCCCGGGGTGATCCGCGGGGGGTGCGGGTGGCTCTGGACGTGCCTCCCCCGCCTGGGTATCCCCGGGGGCGCCGGAGCGGGGCTGCCCGGGAGGCGGGAGACGCGGGCGGCGGGCGGGAGCGGCGGCGGGGGGCGAGCCCGGCCCTGGCCCCCGCCAGCCCGCCCCGGGGAAGTGCTTTCCGCATGAAATCAGGGCTGAATACGGGGGGTTTTGCTGGGGCTGAGCGCGTACGTGATGTCAGCCCTGCGAAGTGCCGCCGCGRAGCCCTTGTAGCGCAGTGCAAGCCGCTGACGCTCGGAGCCGACGCAGATCTGCCGCTGCTCTGCTCGGAGCCGGGCGTCCGGGCGGGGACCCAGCCGTCAGCACTCTCCTGTCCCGCCGGGCGAGCCGAAATCGAAGAAAATCAAGTAGGAGTTTCATGCTTGTAACTGTGGGGAAACAAATGCTAAGTTGTCTGGTAGAAACATGCACCAAGGCATATACTCGGGTCAATCAAAAATCGTGTTTTTGTAGCAGCAGGGATCAAACCTTTTTCATACCCTCATCAGTGAGTGTTTGATGTGAGCAACTGCAGTTTATATGAAGAAGAGCTGGAGCATCAGGTCCTGATGGTACTGGGTATGAACCAGCACCTAAACGGTCTTAGTGTTTCATTGTCAATGTTATCACCTCACAACACTTTCAGTGGTTGGCTTAAAGCCACATCTCTTACAGAGGCATTGATCAGTCACAACTGCTCTTCAAATARTCCCTCCACCCCAAAACTCACCAAAAAACTGCTAGGGCCTGTGCTTCCATGGAAAATATTAGCATCTTCACCTCATTTTATACCTCAGCAATCCARTGAAAGGTAGCTGAAAAAAAGTTTTAAAAAATTATTCTGAAGCAAATCACTTGACTGTTCGACCTTTTCTGCCATTTAAATAGGTGRAGAAAGGTATACATCCAGAGTGTTGGGAAATCAAAGTAATTTTGTATTTTGTGCAAATAGCCCTGGTCTGCGGCCAGGAGTTATGTTGAATGATGTGCATGCATTTAGCCTTGTGCAGAGTGCTGCAGCAGACTTTAATAGTGTCCTGCCCTTACTGAATTTAGGAGTTATGTGTACTGCATGTGCTTCCAGCAAGCCATAAAAAGCATGACCTATTGCCTTACTACCACCCATAAACATGAGTTTCTTCACCCTAAAATCCTCTGCAGCTAGCTCATGGGTGAGCTCATGCTTGGTGAAATTGGTAAGCCACTTCTGTCTTAATACTGTTAAGCCTGCAAATACGCCTCATGCAATACTGAAGCCATATTTTGAAGATTTTGCAGGTAAGCTGAAAAACTGTCTTCAAGAGCAGGCGTGGGGGCTCCCTCAAGAGGTAGTTCAAACATAGTGAGAAACACTTTTCATGTGAAGAAGACAATTAGARTTTGACCTGTTCAGTGGTCGGAAGAAGACACTTGCTTCATCACTGTAGTTAGAGTAGAAACATTGTAACTTCTCCTTCAAGTATTGCTTAGTTAACACAGCCCATGTGTGAAGTGGCCTGTTGTGAAAAGGCTCCAGTTGTAAGGTGTGGTAGGCTTAATTTCTGCCTGTTTTCATGTGTCAAAGACTGGCTCATGCAAACTGACCATTCCACTGAACACACGCAAAGTGTCCTAAACTGACAGGTCACTTATTCTTCAGGTGTTTGTGATTTCTGGTCTGTGTCACTGATTCAGTGTGCCGCAGAAAGCATATGTTTGACTTGTAGCTTGTTGAAAAAGTGAGTAAAATAGAAGTACATCAGAGGACTGGCCCAATGAAGAGTTACTTCCAAATCTGAGGACCTTGTTAACAGGAAATGTTTTGTTTGAGCAGTCCTGTATAGGCTATTCAAAATGCTTTTAAGTGGATTTTGGCAAAAGCAGATGGACAGTCTTTCAGGTAAGGAGGTTCTGTAGAAGATAGTAATTTACATTAGCTGGAAGCTGCTTATCTTAATTTTTTTTCCTAATGACAGCAACATGGCAAGTAAGTACGTCATGAGTTCTTTGGGGCCAGCTTCTGAGTTTACAAAGAGCTGCATGTAAAATTGGACTGCTTGGGCAAGGTCACTGAGTGATACCTTTGGAGATTCAGCCCCTTTGCRGAGTACTGTGATAAGTAATTTTTTTCATAATTGCAAACCTGTGATCTCAGATATTATATATTTTGTAACTATCATCAGAGCTTGAAAAACTATGAAGTGTCTCTCTGCTTCCCAATTTTTGAGTTTTCATGGGAGCTAAAATTTGTTCCCATGTAGACTCCAAAGGTGCAAGAAGTCTTTATCCTACACACACCTGAGATGCAATTCCACCTGSATTGGCACAACTCTCTCTCTCACAGTCCAGTTCCAGGATGTCTCAGACCTGTATCTGTTCCTGTAGCAGCTCTGTCCTTGGACACGTGTCTGATTAGAAGCAGGAAGGGAAGGTRTGACAGCCCTGCTGTGGCCACTATAGCTTCTGTTCTCTGAAATGGAGACATGCACGTGGCGCTTCCTCCACGTGCAAGGAGATGCTGGCAACAAAGGGGGAGCACACAGCCAGAGGCAGAACAAAACTCCTGTGGGCAATGGTGCAGGGATGATGATGCTTGTGTCATTGTTTGGTGTCATGGACTGGTGCTGCTGCACATCATCAGCACAAAGACCTGTAGTTCCAGCAGCCTTTGTGGGATGCAGCAAGTTAGCTCCCTCATCAGGCATTTAAATGTTTTGGCTGGCCGGATGAGGGGTGTAGCAGAGCTCTATCTGCACCCTTGTCTGTGTCTTTTGCTTGAAGCCCTGGAAGCAACCCATGAATCGTGACCAAGGAGGGGAAGAGAAGGAAAGAACTGGTTTTTAATTTCAATTTTACTAGAATAAACCTGCATCTCTTTTCAGGTAAAACATCAAGAGGAGAATATTCTCATCCTTCCTTATGCAGCCATGACAATTAAAATTAGTGCCAAGTAAAATAAAGAAAAACTTACATTTTTCATGTGAAAATCTGTAAGTAATCAATTTGCCTATGCCATACTGTGTATTGCTTAGAAAATACAGTGGGGTTCTTTTTGCTTGAAATGTATACGTTGGTTGTTAAAATGAAAAATACATTAGAAATAGTTGAGAAATACTGGATCTTGGAAGGTCAAATAGTAATTATTTTCAACTCTTGTCAGAATAGGGCCATAACTAAACTAAAGGAAATGGTGCTTAGACGATTTTCAAGAGGTTTTGGAGTAGTGTTGTGTCTGTGCTCCCTCTCTTTCTGGCAGATCTGTTRTTTCTCAAAGGAGGTAGAGAAGATAGTCTTATATGGAGCAGGTGCATTGTAAACACAAGGGATTTTGTGTTTAAATGCAAATGTGGTTCTGCAGTAGATTTATATGCACAGTGGAACCATTGGAAACAAGAAAATAGAACATATGCATCAGATACTTTATTGATTTAGGTCCCTAAGGGAGTTTTAAACTGAGGGGGAAAATAATTAATTAATGTTTGAGGTAAAAATATCATCTGCAACTTACCTTTCTAAGGTGGAACTGTGATTTCATCTTCTACAATAAAGCTTCAAGTGATTCAGAGGTCTGGAGGTCTTACAGTTATCAGAGAAAAGTGCAGTTCAGCTGTCAYGGTTTGGCAAATCAGGAAACCCTCAATTGGATCTATTTTCTTGTATTGTAAGGCATTTTTACAGAAGCTTATTTTTAATATGAATATGGTTGATTTGTACTTTATGAAGAATTATGAAGTGACACTTTAAAGTATTTTTTTCTGGTTGAAATATAGCATTAGGTTTGTGAGGTTTGCTGTAAGCATTTCCTTTTTGTTCAATTTCCTCCTCAGTTCTTGTTTGCAGTCCAACTGCTGGCATTATTTTTGTTTATAACAGAGAAAAAAAGCATTGTCTTACTTATCTTTTAAACTCAATGCAGTGTGCTGCATGACCTCTTATGTATAAATCCTCCCCCTTCTCCCTGCTTCTGTTTTATTGTTRCTGTATCAGTCTGGAACTTTCCATTTAAAATGAAATTCTAATCAGGAACTTAGCACTTCCCTTCAACCCCCCCTATTTTCACCAACTTGTTTACATCTGTGAGTGAAAATCAAGCTGTGCTACATAGCTTTCTTGGAACAGCCTGCCCAGAGAGGTCGTGAGGTCTCCTTCCTGGACCAGCGTGGACATGATCCTGTGCAGCCTGTTCCGGGTGAACCTGGTGTTTCAATGGTGTTTCAATGATCTCCAGATGTTCCATCCAACCCCAGCCATTCTGTGAATCTGTGATGTGCATGACAGGGGCATGCATGTGATGGTGATTTGGAGCTATAATGCTCTGTGGGTTATTTGTCCAGGTAGTTCTTTTGCAGAATCTCACCATACTGACTGATCTTTTTTATTTAGAATTAGGAAATACCTKTAATTGCTTAGATGTGCATGTACATACCTCATGTTCTCTTTGACTAAAATTCAGCTGTAAATATTCTGCTTTTTGTATGCTATGCTGACAGTTCCAGTTGAGTCACAGTAGTAAATWTATGAAGATCCAGAGTGTTGCTTTTAAATGGACTCAAGATTTTAAATATTGAAGTGGTCAGCCTGTTGAGACACTTGTTTGAATATTTGTAGAAGCTGCCTCCAAGATGAAGGAAAAAAAAAAAGCAAACAAAAAAGCCCCAAACAAAATACAGCAAAATATATCTAGGAAATACGTCGCACACAGAAGCAGAAGAGTACTAGTAAGGTAAACATACTGTGTCATATTCCCTGACCCACATTCTACTGTGCTAAGTGTATTCATTTCGCCTCTTGTTACATGGAAAGAATCTTAAGGTGTCTAAATTATGTTAATTTCTAGGTTATTACCATTTTGCAAGCTCATATACTGAATGTTGGATAAAGCACAATATTTGTACTTGTTGCTAGGACATGGGCCTTATCTTGAGTTACAGAATGGAATCACCAGGAAAATGAGTTATACTTACATCATTAATAATTTGCATTTCATTAATGTTAAAACTCTGRCAGGCTTGGTGCTGTGACCACTTCCCTGGGTGAAGAACCTTCACCCTCTTTGTGAAGAACCTTTTCCTAAGATCCAGTCTAAACTTCCCCCAGCACAACTTCAGGCCATTATCTCGGGTCCTATCACTATCACCAGAGAGAAGAGATCAGTGCCAGCCCTTCCTCTTCCCCTCACGAGAAACTTGTAACTGCAGTGGGGTCTCCCCTCAGTCTCCTCCARGGTGAACAGACCAAGTGCTCTCAGCCCCTCCTCACATGGCRTCCCCTCCAGAGCCTTCACCATCCTCGTGGTCCTCCTTTAGGCACTTTCCTAAGTGTGTCTAAAAACTAAGATAATTTTAGATCCTCCTTATATTGTGGCACCCAAAGCTGCCCCCAGCACTTGAGCTGARGCYGCCCCAGGTCAGAGCAGAGCGGGACAATCCCCTCCCTTGCCCGGCTGGCSATGCTGTGCTTGATGTACCACAGGATGTGGGGTATTGTTCTTTTGTTGAACAAAACTGAGAGTAGTGCTCATGTAGGTAGCAAATGGATATTTATAAGGTACAGGAATYATTCTATGTGCTTGATGCCCCCTAGGACATGGTTGGGCCTTTTGACTACCAGTGCACAGTGTTGACTCAATCAATTTGCTCTTGATCAGAACCATCAGGTCCTATTCCATGGGTTCTCTCATTCCTTCTCCAACCTCTCAGTCTGTCCTTATCATCCAGGTTTGCCCTGTCCCACGTGCAGAATCAAGCTCTTGTCCTTGTYAAACTTCATGTGGTTGGTGTTTGCCCAGCCTGCTAATTTGTCAAGGTGTCTGCAGGGCATCCCTTCAAGGGAGTGAGCAGCTTCTTCCAGTTCAGTGGAATTTGTTGAAACAGCTCTGCCTGATGACTGAAGAGTTCACTGTGTTTGAGTGCTGAGATGCTCAGGTCCAGACAACTAATTGGAGCACAGCTGTGCATGTGCTCAGGGTTTCCGCAGGGACAGGCAACAGCGCAGAATGTTTGTCCTGTACCCAAAACTTTCTGTATTTTGCTAACTTGCTTCTTCCCATGGTAAACTAGCCTGTGTGCAATCCCTGCTSCTGTTATCCAATTCCTACTGGATCTTGAATTGCCTGAGTCAMCACTAGCTCTTGTGCGTCCTTATAATCTCCTGGTAAGGCAGCAAAGTGTGTTGAATAACTGCATTCTTTCTTAATTTGTATTCTGGTTGTGATCTAGCAAAATGCACACAAAATTTCCTCAGAGTGAATTACACAGTCAGCTTAAGAACATACATAGATTCCTTTGGTCACTTGTTGGACAAATGATACTAAGTCATCCTTGAGAAGATATAGTGTCTGTGGTGGTTTGTAGTTTGTGGCCAATACAGGCAATAGTGTTGCTGCCATGCAGCAAACAAACCACTGCTGGGGGAGAGTAGGTCCTGAATTTGAAGGACTTTATCAGCTCTGGGTTTCTGCATCACAATWAGTTCTGCCCCAGGTAGCAGCAGTAATAGATAAAGCCAGTGTTGGTGTCTTGATGTTCTGAAATAGCTGGCCTTGACCCAGTAGATAACTAATACACCTGCTTGGGTTAGGGATTCAGAGTCTGGCGCTGGTTCTGTGGAGAGGAATGAGTGCTGTTTACATGCCACATGGTTGCCCCCAGCTGCCTGTACAGTGTACCTTCATCAGACATGTCTCCATGAGAGAGTAACGCTGGGTGAATTGCTGTACCTGGAGGTCCAGGTTGATCTGGCCTGACTCTGAATCCCCACAGGAAACGCCAGCTAAGGTGTTACAGGAAGACAAAGAAAGTCCTCCAGAAGTACAAAGGAAGCAGGCTGCATAGAGGGAAGAATTAGCACAGCTAATAGAATTTAGCAAAATGGACACTCTCTTCAGCATATGTTCCTCATCAGGTCACATATGCTTTACAGTATGCTTCCAGGCTTTGCCTTTTGCAAATGCACTTTTTAGATGAACATATCTACAGTAGCACTATTTCTGGATGTGTCTACACTGCAGTCAAGTAGTGTGATTGCAGGACATGCAGACAGCTCTGTAATTGCTTTGATTTGTATTTGATGTGAAGACATGCCAGCCTAAACTTAAGGGAGGGCTTTCCAAGCCTTCTGGACAGATTATTAAACCATGCTGAAGTCTGCTTTCATCTGTCTCCACTGCTATTTTTAACTGCTCTGTAGATTTGCACTGTCGTAGATACTTGTACACATGCTGACATAAATTCACGGCTGCATGCCCACTTCATGCCTCCTACAACGTTCTTGGTGGATGCTCTACATTTAGGCATGGATCCCTTATTCTTTGTACTGAGATAGTCTACTTTTCCACTGAGTTTAGCTGTTTCACTGTTTAATTTCCCTCTGTAAAGAATTATAGAAAAGGCAGTCGTGTRTCGGAGAAACGTCTGGCAAATTTCCACTCCAAAAGTTCATTTTATAGTCCCTATTCCAGATTTGATTGTTAAACTCAGCCTTAAAGAACCATGATATCCAGGCCATACATTTTTGCATGTGTTAAAATCGAGATGAGAGACTAGGTTCAAGGAGCACTGTTAAAAAGTGAATATTAAAAAAATGTTCTGTATCAAAACATTGAATCTAGAGCACAATTAGGGGGGAAAAAGGAAGTAAAATTATATCAATTATATGAAATAGCAGCAATAATAGTAAGGTAATTATAATATATAAAACACAATCTACTTGTGTTAGAAGGATTTGAAAGTATTTTTAAGAGAAGGAATGTGGGTTTTTTAACATTTCAAGGAAGAGCTCTGCATTGCTTAGAGTTTCTTGTTTTGGTTTGTGGAGGAATTTTTTGTTTGGGTATTTTTTATCATTTTAAATCTATGYGATAAGGGTTAATTTTGGCTTGTCAGATTATTAAATTACTCAATATGCTTGTCAGTGAAGTCGATGAACCTTCTTATTAAGGTACTCTATTGTATGAGTGGTGCTTGACAGCAAGTATATTTGCACATCAGATTTTTGTAATTGTTTATTTAGAAATTGACTTTTCTTTCCTCATCAAAAACTAATCAACCAACCAACCAACCAAAAAAAACCCTGAAGAAAACAGTAAAACTGATCTGTATCTAAGGATATAATCTGAAAATATCTGTGAAGTATTGAATTCTTCTACTGTGCAATTTTCATACTATTTATCAAAGACAAGGAAGAAAACATGGCTTAAAAGTTAGGATATAAAAGGATTAATTCATGCAATTCCTTTTCATGCCACAAAAAATATTTCACATAAAAGCAAGTACTGTCAGACAAAGAGGAATACAAAATAGACTCCAACAAAGCATATGTTATTTGACATGAGATATACCRTAGAGGAGTAAGGTGAAGCTGAGCTTTTCTGCCTGATGGAATGCTGCAGCTTACTTGTCTGCCAAGAAAATATTTTGTTTCTAGATAAATGGTTAAACTGAAACAAAGAAATTATTCTCTCATCTTTCATCAARCATTTCTCTAAAAGAAGTGGTTTTTATGCCTGTCCTTGACACCTTTCTGAGGAAAAAGAACAGGCTTAGTTCACTGGATGGTGCATAAGAATGCAAGCTAAGCCTGGTTCCAGCACCAACACAAGGTCTTGAATAAATGATCTAATTCTTTTCACCTATAAAATGAGARGAAAATTTAGTAGAGAACTACAAATTGACAGCAGCAACATCTTTTTGTAATGTGATGATCAAACAGTGCCTGATATTTTTGTTATTAAAAGAATTCATACTTTATGAAACGGCTCTGGGACCTTCAAACTGTGAGGCTCAGAGTATCACCCATGGTGCACTTAGTCCTCCTCAGACCTCCTGGTAATCCTGCACAATGTTAGAGGCATTAGGTAGTACCACCCAGCTGTTCTCTACACTGATAGTTCATTGTGTTCTGGAAGCAGAGAACTCTGTCTTCTTCTGGTTGCAACTCCTTGGAAAAAGCCTCCAACCAGACATTACTGGAGATTACATTAATAGTTAACAGATTTGGGATAGTTACAAAGTAAGGTGCTGCTAAATTTAAAAAGATAAGAGCTGCTTCACGATGTCCTTGCTCTTACACTTTTTAGCAGGTTGCAAGGATGTTTTGTGGAGGTCCTTGGCTCATTTGCTAATGGAGTTGGAAAGCAGATGAACAACAAACAGGTAAAGAAATAATTATCATAGAATGTTTTAGGTTGGAAGAAATCTTAAATATAATTTAGTTTCAGCCCCACTGCCATGGACAGGGACACCTTGCATTAGACCAGGTTGCTCAGAGCTCAATCCAACCTGGCCTTGAACACTTCCAGGKATGGGATATCCACCACTTCTCTGAGCAGCCGATTCCAGCCCCACAATAAAGAATATATTTCTAATATCGAATCTAAACTGGCTGCTTTTTAGTGTAAAACCATTGCCCCTTGTTTTGTTTCTACAAGCCATTGTATAAAATGGATCTCCAGCTTTGTTGTAGGCCTTCTTCAGGTATTGAAAGGCCACAATTCAGAGGCTTCTCTTTTTCAAGCTGAACAATCCCAATTCTCTTGGGAGACATGCTCTGGCTAATCATCTTTGTGGCTGTTATGATCTGATTTAAGTACAGAAAAGCAGAGGAAACTAAGTGTCTGTGAAAAAAAGCGGACCAAACGAGAAAAGGTTCATAATATTTCCAAAATGAGATTAAAACAGAATRTAAATGGCGATACCAAAAAAATTGATATACTTTATTTGATAGTAAAAGAGACAAAAGAGAAAGAGAGAAGAAAGAARGAAAKAGAGTGTGTATGCGGGGAGAGGCAGGGAGACAGGGAGAAGGTGACAGGGTCTATATGGAAACACATCACCCTTCTGGGGGTCCCAACAACGTCTCATTGCTCCCCTCCATCCGGTGGTCTGGGTGCTGCGGGTCCCAGCCCCTGCCGCCACGCCAAAGAGTACAGAATCCAGTGCATTAATAYATGTTTTGGGCCAGCTGGGAACGCCCATGCAGGGGGCTTGGTTTGGCACTGTGGATTTGTTGCATCATTTCTGGTGTAGGGTCTGGGGACCCCTTTGGGGGGGTCTTTGGACCATGACAGCCCCTCAACTGTCCAAATCAGTTTGGATCAGCTTGTCCTGGAATGCAGGGCCCCACAGCTGAGCAAGCTCCTTTGCGCAGCAGAGCACGGACGTTTCTGTGCCTCTGACCACAGGCACACCTAAAGCCTCTCTTCTCTCATCACCCTTTGAAGTGAGGGTCTGTGCTGGCCTGGCAGCTGATAGCCCTGGGGGAGCACCCCRAAGGAGCTAAGCATGTGAACATCTTCTCTCCAGCTCTGAGTTGTTCCGTATCTTACCTTGGATCAGTGGGCAGTGAGCAGTGTAGCCGGGGCCCTATTCAGGGTTTTGGTGACTTGCTCTGCAGCTTTTGTATAGTTTTGCTATAATATGCAAAAGATCCATCATGAAAATGTTTAAGTCATAAATKATAACATTTCAGTCTCTGACAGTGGCCTTCTGGACTCTCTCCACCAGGTCCATGTCCTTCCTGTGCTGGGTCCCCAGAGCTGTATGCAGTGTTCCAGGTGGGGTCTCAGCAGAGCAGAGCAGAGGGGCAGAATCCCCTCCCTCCCCTGCTGCCCACGCTGCTTTGGATGCAGCCCTGAATTTGTTTGTCTTTCTGGGCTGCCAGTGCACTTTGTTGTCTCATGTCCAGCCTCTCATCCACCAGCACCTCCAAGTCCTTCTCCTTGAGGACACTTCCAATCCCTTCACCCTCAAGCCTGGGTTGGTACTGGGGCTTGTCCTGACCCAGTTGCAGAGCCTTGCACTTGGTCTTGTTAAACCTCATAAGGTTCCTGTGTGCCCTCATCTTGAGCCTGTCCAGGTCCCTTTGGATGGCATCCCATCCTTCAGGYRTGTGAAATGCAGTACTCAGCCTGTTGCCATCAGCATCCTTGCAGACGAAACARTTTGTTATGGTGATCAAACACTGGCGCAGCGTTCTCACAGAGGTGGTTGAATCCCTGTCCCTGGATATTTTCAAAGCAGTGTGTATGCAGTCCTGGGCAACTGGCACTAGCTGATATTGCATGGACAGGGCGTTGGACTAGATGACCTCCAGGGGTTCTTTACAACCTGAGCGGTTTTGTGATTCTGTGAAACACTGAAGAGACATTAGTACAATTCATATGCACATGGCTGCAGTCAATAACCTCTGTCTTCCTCTGGATGGTAGCCTTGCATGACATGACGTGACATCACTTGTCGCCATGAAGGAGATGTGCTTTCATATTTGGATTGTCTACAGTGAGACTTTTAGTGTCAGCTACATGCAGTAGATGAACTGCAGTGAGAGCCACCTCACACTTCTGGCAGTGGTCAGTATAGTCTGGAGATGTGAACAGGTACACAGGAACACCCATGTGCTCCCATTTTGCTCATTTTGGCCCTTCTACTGTGTTTCTGTGGTTTCCTGTAAGCCATTTTGCTTCCAGCTTTTGGATGGGGACAATAATACTGTCTCATCCTGTAATCCTATGGGACTGTGAATTGAGGAACGTTTGTGAAACACTTGGGTGCCACTGATGAGCATCCTTGAAAAAAATAGCAAGGATATATATGTATCTTCTCCTGACCGTGAGTGGAATCCACTTTGCGTCCATGGGAAATTTCACTTTGAAATTTGAAGTATCACTGATTGCTAGAGTTTAGCTTTTAGATAGTCTAGTCAGTTTCAGGGAACAAAGGATTGGACAGTGGAGTTGATAGTCCAAAAGTTAAAAACAAAAGGAGAGAGAATAAAAAAGGGTGCAGTTGGAAGACAGAATAGGAAATGATTTAAACCTTTTGCAGAGAAAATGGGCTGCCTTCAAGAGAGCAGGATGATGCACAGACTTCACACAGATGGTGGCCACACTTTGCATATTGTGACCCTTGAAGCAGAGAATGTTACTTACATGGGAGTTTTCCCTTGAATTTGTAATTACAGCTAACATGAAGCAAAAAATCATCATGGGACTGAATTCAGGATTTTGGCAGGGATATGTTAATGGGCAAGTTCTAAATTTCTAACTTCAAATACAACATTTGAATGTTGCAAACTGAAGAGAGTATTGTTTGGCATTCATTCTTTTCCAGGATATTTCTAGAAATAATTGAGAGGGCCACTATGGGACTACAAGGTGTTGAAATTCTACTGGACAGTTATTGAACTTAGATTGAGTAATTTAAATGGGAAAAGGAAAGATGCAGGGAAGTGTTTGAAAAATGCCTTTTCCTCATCCATGTAAAAATAATAATAATAATTAAAAAACCCTCAAACCCCAACATGACCTAACAGATGCTTTCAGCATTAAAACTACGTTAAGCAAAGATATTTTAGATTACTTGGTTTTTTGAAGCAACACTTGTAAATGAAATGTATTCTTCAGTGAAAAGAAAGTGCAGCATAGGAAGATTTATGGGTATGATATATGGATTAAATTGATTCCATATTTTTCTATGATCAGTATCAGCAGAAGATAAGGTGAATAAGGGTGTTGCAAAGGCATTAAGGAGAGAATCACAGGACTTGTGTCACAAAACTGCAGTACCAAATGATATAATTTCATTGAAATTACTGTACTCAGAGCAGAAACTTACAAAGGATTGTTGCCCCCAGTGCTGCTGCCATTGATTCAGAGAAAAAAGAGAAACCTCAGTTTACGATTTTAAATGAGAATGCAATGAGTCACATCTGCKTTATTAAAGACATTGACACAGAATCCTCCATCTCTCTCCCCTCAAACCAATGCAAGGTTTGGAAAGGCTGAGCTCTGCTATGCTTGATTTCATCCTAAYGTAAGTGCTGGAGCCTACTTTTGCTGCAGTAGTTACCATAAGCCCCTCTGTTGCTCTGTCTTACTTCGGGGCCAAGTATCTGGTTCCTTGTGGATGCTATTACTAGGATGTATTATTTTTGGATTTTTACATAAGAACTAGGCTACCAAATACTTTTTTATTTCTGAAGTTCATGAACTCACAACAGCCCTGCAGATATTTGGTATTCACTACCTTTGCCAAAAGACTAGAAGTTGTGAGCACTTTTATGGCGCAGTACTTTTCAAATCRTACCTGGAGTAAACTGTTAAATCAAAATATCATGCCTATTTTTATGTATAGTTTTCTTCTTGAGTTGATTGGGAGCCATATGAAACCATTAATGTCTTGAATGTTCTGCTTAATTCTCCCAAAATGCAAATCTCTAAAGTCTTGCTTAAGTAAGTATGAGGGCAATGTGCACACACTAATTTTCTACTGTGTCCTTTTTTTAGTAAAGTTTTGTGCAACTTTGAAGTAGTTTTAGATGACACATGGGCTTTGCACTTTCAGCAACCATTTAGGATATAGTGATTGAAKTTTCATTTTTTTTGAGTATTTCCATACAGAATGTGTAGTGGTTGATGTCTTGACAAGTGGCTTATGGGATATTACAAGGCCTAATAGGGAATGTAGACATGAAAAGCAAGATGTTATCAGTATTCAGATAGTTAATTCCTTCTTATTTGACGATGTAACTGAATAATTACACAAGGGTCTGTGTTTTCTGCATGTACATTATCCGTGTTCTAGTTGTGTAAAATACCTCAAGTCTTGGGTCAGCTGATTTCCCAGTCCTCGTTTAGCAATTGCCTCCTGAATTTAAGGGCATAAGCACTGACTTTATTGTGGAATGCACTCTATTCGTCACTAATATTCTTTGAAATAATGAAGTGAGCTGCAAATAATCTTGACTTGAAATAACACAGCGTTTTATATCTCTCAGTGTTCCAGCTGACCATGACTTGATCCATGTAAGTCTTTGGTTCAGTCTCAAATCTGGGTTTAATGGAGGATTTACAGAAATGCTGAACAGCACTTGTACTTTTACATGATTGATGCAGTGTTCTATATATATTTTACAGTTCTGCATTATAAATTATTTGATGTTTAAGTATAAAAAACAGATGAAAACTTAGAGCTTTAGCATTATGTATGCAGAGAAGATGGATATATACACAAACATACTCACAGTACTTGTGATTGTTGAATCTCTACATATTGAAATGTATTATTCATTTCTGCCAACAGTTGTGAGTCAGTGGAAAATAACGGATGCAATCATTTGAAAAATGCACATTCACAATTTGGTTGTATTCATTTCAAAGTTCAAACTGCAGATGTGTAACCACTTATTTTACTGTTGTCAGTGATGCGTGTCAGCCTCCTGAGGATTCTCATTTATGAACTTCCAGCATTGACATTGGTAGAACAGATAAGTAACATGAAATAAAATTTATTTCTGCCATAGCATTTACTGACATAAGAGGTGTTACAAAAAAGAATCAACACTCAACCTGATTTTGTTAGTTCAGCTGCTGTATTTTCACTAGTGAAGTAATAAATTCAATTTGCAGTGGACATTTCCTAGTAATTGCAAATGTTGTATGTACATTTTCTCCAGGGAATAGTCACTTTGAAATAGCAGTATTGTTTTTTTTCCCTGAAATTTTGCAGGAAGTAGAGAAAAAAAAAAGAGTGTCTTTTAAGATTAGTTTGTTAAGARAGCTTCTCTGGTCAGATTTCACACTTCTAAAATGACTGAAGAATAGAATTGTTAAATTCCTGATGTTTCTGCTCAATCATAATTTTCCATGGAAAATTATGTCATACACAATCTCTAGATCTATATGCGAATGTATTATTTTAACCTGGGTTTGGTGTTAGCATTGAATTACCAGTATTCAAAACAAATGTATTTGAAGACTTCTTTGGCTAGTTCTGCTTAAGAAAATATTTTCAAAGCTCAGAGGAAGTCCAATGAATTAGTTACTAGCTCYGCAATTTAAACCTGAGCCTTTGTACATTCAGTGCTACAAAATATATCARTGGCAGGTTTCCCACTGTTGTGTGGGTTCAGTTTTATTACGGATTGTTCCAAATTCTGCTTCTGGTCTAATTTAACATTATTTAAAGTTTGATAGGATAAGTAATTTTTTTCCTTTGGGTCAGTTGTTTTTGTTTTGTTTTAGTCCATTAATTGATATGATATCCTTCATGTTTTTTCAGCATTCCATAAGCAAGGGAAAAAGCCCTTTTACAGACCTTGACAGAACTGCTTTTTACATGTTGCTGAGATCTTGCAGTTTTAGAGGTGTTGATTATGGGGATAGTGCAGTGTGATAAATCATAAATTCAATCTTACTACAACCTCCATAAGAAAATATTGCATTATCAATCCTTTGCTGTAGTTTTGGCTATTGAAAGAGTTTGGAACCCAAATTTTWAAAACCAGAAAGGCTATTTTTTCTTATTTTATTAATGTTTTAAAACATATTAAGACTGAGGGTTGTGACGGGGAAGAAACCAAAACTCATGTTTTTAACTACAGGTATGGTGTAATGTAATGWTTCCTAATTGTATTTCAGATCTCCAACAGCAACATGGAAAATACAAGTTTTACCAGGATCAACTGAAAAAATACTCTTTTACCATAAATGGGGTGGTTTAAAYCAATCAGGATGCTTGAAAAATTACAGCACTCTGAAAAGCTTTTGAAAATACTTACAGGTCACGATTTTTCTAGACATGGGCCTGCAGAATGGCAACATAATAAACTACTTTGAGGGAGGTTGCTCCCATAAAATTGAGAAAGTGAAAAAATCTCCAATGCTGATGTTTACATCACTGTAATTCTGCAGASTGAAGGAAATCATTCTCGTTCCTGCTTTCTAAACTAAATTTAGTATACATKAAAAAGGAGATAGTAATTGTTTTGCATCCCTTTCTCAAACCCTGTAGCATACTTTTAAGATGCCCTGTCCTGAATGACAGAGGCCGTGGTTTGGAGTCAGCACAGCTTATTCTAGAATTGCTGCATCATTCAGTAGTGAAAGTGGAAGGGTGATTGGTGCTCCTAGAGTCTTCTAGACTCAAAGGGAGCTTTTCAAATATCTGAATTGAAAGTACATATATGTCACAACTTCTGGGGGTTAAAGTACCTTCACCTGATTTCATTTTTGGAGACTGACTGATGTAGCAACTCTGGATTTCAAGTGGATGGGTGAATCTGTTATATTAAGAGCAAATCCTGCCTTCTTCAGTGTAAATCTGAATTTTGGGTTCTGTGRTAGATTAGGTAGAGTGGGTTATTTTGTAGAACTGTTTATTATATTCAGTCTKGGTTTCTATATGTACACAAATATACAACAGTGTTTTCTGTCCTGGTGAGGTGACCAGCTGATTCTGAAAGATCTTACTTAGACTTGGTTTTGCTTAAGGAAAGAGCCTCTTTCCTCGGCATTAAGGGATTAAGCATTCCATGCTTAAAGAGTCCTGCTAGGTCTTTAAAGAATTTGTACAAGCATTAACTAACTTGCAGGCAAAAGGAAAGCTGAGTGATCTTGCAGGGAAGAATGTGCCTTCATAAGTATTCTGGTGATAGGCTCTTTGAATCTATCAGTTAAGGGAGAGATTAGTGTCTTTACCACTWACAGTTCTACAGATGTGCATGATCTCTTGTCCAATCTCTTTCATAAACASCTTAGTAGTTTCTTTGTGTGACTCTCAGCACTTTATGGCTCTGCATATGTTTCTGCAAAACCTCAAATAATGGTACTGCTACAAAACTCAGTTACTACACTTTTGACTGTGCTGGATCTGTGACTGGATCTACTGTTTGAAACAGCCAAAGAGGGTGAAATTCTTCATTAATGGTCAGAACTCTGAGAACTTGGCTCTGAGGGCTGGAAACAATTTGATCCAGGATTTCAGGCAGATTGAGAATTCACTTGCCCTAGTTATTAAGCCTTCTCTAGACTCAGTATTAGGTTTATAAAATCTGTTTTCTGAATAAATGTCTGGTCAGGGCAGTATCTGTACTATAGCTTATGTAAGGTTTTACTGTGATATCACAACTATTCACAAAAAGGAACTGGTGTTGATGACATAAGGGACATTGATATTTTACTTGAGYCTGAATCATCAGCTGAAGAGGACTCTGACGGCTGCAGACAATGCACCCTTTTCTCTCCCCAGCATGGTTCTCCTGCAACTGTAAGACATCATCTCTTATTTCCTAAGAACATTTGTGAGAGCAACAACTGGCTTTTGACTAGCAAGAATATACTTTTTGGAGGACASATTTGCTAGATAACAAGGAACCTAACATTATATTCATTAGTAGCAACTAACTGCTGAACTGACACAGCAATCCAGAGTTCTTTTTCAGACTGTATGGTTATRATAAATATCAGCCAGTCATCTGTGTAATTGAAACACCATATGAACATCCTGGACCACATAAGGTTCATAACTTTGTCAGTATTCCAAACTTCAACTTCTGGAATTGGCAACCCTTTCTTCTGTGCAGTAGGATATACAAAGCAGGAAATCCTTGTTCCTCTTTGCTTACCAGATGTAATGCCCCTTTACCTTGCAACAAGTGAATGGAAAAGATTGGAGCTTGTTTAAAAGGAATAATTTCTTAAACAGTTGCAACCAGTGCTGATTTGCTCTAAGTAGTATTAAAGATGTCTCCTCCGCCTGAAACTGGGACAGATCCTAACTGAAGTGTTGTTGCTTGTTTCAGTGTATATGTGTGTGAAAAAGAGGCAGTAAAAGAAGTATTCCTTTGTTGGAAAARAATGGAATTAACAGTCTTACAACAGTGTCTGCCCAACTGCATTTATTCCCAGTGAAGTGAMTGCACTTGTACCTTGGTCACATGCCAAGACTCGTGATTTGCTTTATAGATGGTGAAAATTATGTTAATAAAACTAAAAATTATTGTGCTACTATCCACAAGCAYAAACTTTCCTATGACWATATTGTTTACTGAAAAACTAAACRTTATAACATTGATGCTAAATTGCTTGCGTAGTTTTTAAACCAAGTCTAGCCAATCATTGTTTCTGCTTACTTCTCAGTTGTGGACAACTAAATGCTTGTGATGCTAAGATGATGTTTGCCAAATGTTGTCTGTTTAGGGAGGTTTTTTCCCCTCAGTAAACAGATCTATTCCCAGTTTCTAATTTTATTCTTTTAGAATCATCCTCTTAGAACTAGAGTAGAAATGTTCGCTGGTATAATCTTTTTTTTGCCGTTCTTTCAACAGATCATGCTGAATCTAACAGCTGTTCTGGTGGGCTCAAGAGTCATCACTAAGAAGAGTTTGTGAATGTATTTCAGGCCATCAGAGTGGGGGTGGAGGAGTTGAGGGGGTCTGGAAATGAAGACAATAGCTCAGTAGTGAAAACTCAGTTATTCTCTTTGTGTGATAAGCAATTTGGGTGTACAGGTTATGTATTTTAAATTGAAGTCCTTCTCAGAAGTCATCCTAGGCTATATGTTTATATAATTTCACTTGTGAAGGCTAGTGGCTAGAAATAAGAATGGGGTATTAGTTAACAGTGATCAGAGATTGCAATCAACTGCTTTTGGCATGCTTTTGGCATGCTTTTCTTTTCGCTGTGAGCAGAAACATAGCTGCATAGTTGGTAGGAAAACTGAGGCTACCACGGAGTAAAAAGCTTAATTTCAAATCAGTCAATAAGTAAATGTAGCTCTGTTTTTCCTTACTGGTTTACCACCAGGGCCTATCTGAACATCTCTAGCTTTTAAACATCCTAATTCGCTCTGTCTAGCTGACTACATGATTTGATATGTTTGCAATTGACTGCATGTTTAGTGAAGTTTGAATAGAACATTGAAAAAAAGTGGTTTAATTTGCATAGAATACACAAAAAACAAACAAACAAAAAAGAATGTTTTAAAGTGTTTTAACRGTTGTAATCCTGTAGGCTCATCCTTATAACTTCTTGAGGGGTTTTGGGTACATTTGAGATTTTGAGGTCATTGCCCCAAATTTCCATCAATTTGAGGCTGAATTTTGTTCATTCTGCTTCATATGCTTGAAAAAGAGGCTCTAATTAAACTGTTTCTGTCAGCTGCAAATRCTTCCTGTTATCCAGCTCTGGTTTTTCCTACTGTTGTCACCCATGTCCATGTATTCTGATGTTTTCCCAGACAACAAGGCTGCTTTTTGGCTCCTTCATTTCCTTTCCATATGTCCTTAATTAGCAGTGACACTCACAGAAGTAGCTAGAGTTCTTTAGGCAGAGTATTTAAAACCTTGGGTTTTAAGAGAATAACATGTAAGATAGAGAAGGAAAGTCTGAATAGTTTCTGGAGAGTAGAGTCCTGGATGGAAAGTGCAAATGAAAAGTTTTTCTGTTTGTTTTAGTAATTTATAGTCTAGAGTCAAAACCAAGCGATAGATTTAAACTTCAGTGGTAGAACATTTGTGGTCTGGTTTCCAACTGTAGTAGCAAGTCATTGCAGCCAACTAACATCCAGAAAGTTAAAAATACTGCAGTATTTTTGCATGTGGTAAAGGAAAGCACAGTCATTTGAAAATTAATTTTACCATCTGTGATATTTCAACATGAAGGACACCGGTTATAGGTTTTTAGTTTTTTTTGTTCATTAAAGATCTGATGTTTTTCTTTCTCTCTCATGCATATTCTGCAGCTATTTCTACAAATGCGGCATAAGTGTGAGCAAAATGCTGGTAAATGAAAATAAAGAACTTCTAAATCCACTTTTTACAAATTTAGTAAATTATACAGGGCAGAAGTGTACCACCCTCTTTCTTGTCTGTGCTGTCTTTTAAACACATAATTTCAAGTTGCACAAATTGTAAAGGTCAATGCTGTTCCAGTGAGTAGAAGACAATGGGGCATGGCTGTTCATCTGTCTGGTAAACAATTCTGGAAAAAACAGCAGTTGAGAAAGATGAGGAATGAGACAACATATACAGTAGTTCTGGCAGACTTATGATTGCTACTGATTCTGATTTTGATAAAAATAGATAATTACAGTAGGTGATACTGTTCACAGAGCTTTTCAGAAACACTAATTGCTAGGTTTCTGATTAGGAATATCAAAGAACTATATTTGGAATAAAAAGTTCAAGATATTTCTTGCATTTTTCTCTGGTTGCACTCARAATGTTTTCATGTCTAATGTGGTCTCATTTTCTGTAACTAAATTGACTTGTTTGATGCAAGAGGGCAAAAACTCAGTTAAGAAGTAGTGAAGAAAAAATAACTGAGAAAACCATGCCATCCATTTCAGATYGTGCTGAGTGATCTACATTTTTCAAATGGTGAAGTTTTTAAAAATTTTCAGCGATGTTAGTGTTCCTCATCCAGAAATTTGTGACTTTYATATGCCCCTAATAGCTTATAGATATTTAGCTGAATGACCATTAGTAAGGGAGTTGTGTTGATCTGTTTGTGTTCTTTTTGGCATAACAGTCAATAGAAAATAATAAAAAAAAAAATTAGATCCATTTCAAAACCTCTTAGCAACCATATAAAAAAATAACTATTTTATTGATTTTCAAAACCTCTTAGCAACCCCATAAAAAAATAATGACTGTATTGATTTTCCTGATAATTGCCCTGGAAGAATGGTAGGAGCTTAGCGGTACAAATGTAATGAAATGCATTTATCAATAGACTGTATGTTGGATAGGCTGCATTAGAAGCCTACAGGAAGGTGCTGCTGGTAGGGGGTCTAGATGTAAACTTTCATGGCCTCTTTTACAGATTCATGGTAGTGCAGAAATAATGAAAATAGGAGAGAAAGCAAATATTATGGAATACCTGTTGCAAGAGGTAGACATTTGGAAGGAAAAGCAAGAATAATGTCCTCTTCATTCATCTGGCAAGGTCTTTAAAAAGATGTGAAGCACAGTCTGCCATACATATGTTGTAGATTTTATGTAAGAGACTTTGTGAGAAATATTTTCAGACCCTGCTGGGATATAGTCAGGATTATTGCAATTTCCCATAAGAACATGTGTTTACCAGGTCTAGCTTCCTTCTGAAACACTACTAAAGAATTGCTTTTATGAAGAGGGTTGGGCTTTTTTCTATTTGAACAGGCAGAACAAACAGGATATCTTGGTCATAATGAGCAGCATAATGAAATTATAAGTACAGCCTAATTGCAGCTTGTTTATGTCATGATTATGCAAACAATTATTTTCATAGGTATTTCTGTTTCTACATACACTAAAAAGCCTTTTAAAAGCATTTTCTCAATTTTTTTCTTATCTCTGTTAAACACTTCAATACATAAAAGGGACACAAGAAAAAAAAAAAGAATTGAAACCATGCCAACCAGGAAAAATGCTTATAAAATGCAAAATTAGTGTTCATCTCTGCCTTGGATTTAGTTCTCAGTGTTGGATATGTAACATTACTAGCATTATTATATCCAGTGTTTGAAATATAAATTTCCTCTCACTGAGTTTTACACACATTTACAAACAAGAAAAATAATAGAAAATAAATGCTTAGAGTAAGAAGTCATTGTTAATGTAATAACCATCAGTRCTAGTCCATACATTACTTCAGGGATCTGCTTGAAAGAATCCCATATGTACAGCCCTGTAAAGAAGAGTCAGAAAGCACTTGTTGATCATAGAATCRTAGAATGGTCTGTGTTGGGAGGGACCTTAAGGATCATGGGCCCTGATGGGATGCACCCCAGAATAATGAGAGGACTTGCAAAACATCTTGCCAAAACACTTTCAACCATTTACCAGCTGTCCTGGTTTAGTGGAGAAGTTCCAGCTGACTGGAAATTAGCAAATATAGTTCCCATTTACAAGAAGGGTTGGAAGGATAATCCAGAGAACTATGGGCCTGTYAGCCTGTCCTGAGTAGGAGTGGGAGCTTCAGACAAAGTTTATTAAAGAAGCCCTCCTGTTTTCTGAGTCATGAGGCTCAGAAAGGATCCTCTTGCTTTCTAAGCTCCTCCTCAGGAGCGTGGGTGCAGCTGAATCTAGTCTTAGCTCCAGACTTTGTCAACCTTTTAAGTAACTTCATCTCACAGAATTAAGGTGGCATGTCAGATGTATTTGTATCAAATGAATTATTTATTGTGACAAATGATTTGACAAAATACCTTAATCAGAAATTCTACAGTATAAATTCTAAAACTAGTGTTAGCATATAAGATATGATAGTGTACTATGTCAAAAGAATTATATTAAAGCTTGCAAAGAGAAACAGTTATTGTGTAGAGACTGATGTAACTCATACCAATGCTTGTGGGCACATCTCTTTCTCTCGGCCTCGAGGTGTGTCTGTGAAGGGGYATCCCCACTTCAAGGGAGGAAGCCTCATGCATTCCAAGATGCAATATGTTAGCAGAACCTAACTACATGAGAGTAGACTGGACTTTTAAGATTAAGGTGATTGACTGCCAGTCACTTGTCCCTAGTTGCCTCACTATCAGGGTGTTAATTTGGTTTTGGTGAATCAGACTGGTTTTAGCGTAATTCAGCACCAAAGGCAGCACATGACTCCCCTTCTCAATCCACTGCTGGTTGCTTTGCAAGTAGGAAGGACATTATCCAGTGGCTGAACCACATTACAGACCATCCAGCGCTACACATCCTAACCTCCATTCTGGGTAAGGTTATGGAAGAGATTATCCTGAGTGCCATTGCCTGGCACATGCAGGACAACCRGGGATCTAGCCCAGCAAACATGGATTTATGAAATGAAGCTCCTGCTTGGCCAGTCTGATTCACCTTCTATGACAGTATGACCTGCTTAGTAATTGAAGGGAAAGTTGTGGATATCATCTGTCTGGACTACAGTAAAGTATTTGTCACCATGTCCCAAAGTAGCCTCCTAGGAAGACTTGCTGCACATGGCTTGGATGGGTAGAAGTGTTCAATGGATAAAAAATGGACTGGATAGCTGGGCCCAGAGAGTTGTGGTGCATGGAGCTAAATTCAATTGTAAGGTAGTCCCTAGTGGTGTTCCCCAGGGCTCAGTTTTGGGGCTGGTCCTGTTTAACATCTTTATTAATGATCTGGATGTGGAGATTGGGGGCATCCTCAGTAAATTTGTAGATGGCATCCAGATGGGTGGAAGTGTTGATCTGCTGGAGGGTGGGAAGGGTCTGCAAAGATGCCTGGACACACTCAGTTAATGGGCTGAGTACACTGCAGGAAGTTCAACAAGGCCAAGTGCCAAACAGTGTTTTGGGGCCATGGCAACCCCCTGCAGTGCCACAGGTTTGGGCAGGAGAGGCTTGAAAGCTGCTCAGTGGAAAGGGACTTGGGCTGCTGGTTGACAGCCAGCTCAGTAATGAGCCAGCTGTGCCCAGGTGACCAAGATGGCCAATGGTATCCTGGCCTGTGTGAAGAACAGTGTGGCCACCAGGACCAGGGATGTGGTCGTCCCCTGTATTTGGCACTGGTGAGGCCACACCTGCAGAGGTGTGTTCAATTCCAGGCCCCTTACTTTAAAAAGGACTTGGAGGTGCTGGAGCATGTCCAGTGAAGGGTAAAAAGGATCATTAAAGGTCTAGGAAACATTAAAAGTGAGGAGCTACTGAGGGAGCTGGGTTTGTTTAGTCTTGAGAAGAGGAGGCTCAGGGGAAAGTCAGTGTCATCTCTCTCTGCATCTCTGTGGAAGGAGGCTGTGGTGAGGTGGGTGCCAGTCCCTTCTACCTTSACTTCAGTKAGAGGATCAGAGGAAATGGTCTTAAACTGAGACAGGGGAGACAGAGATTCAGATTAGACCTTTTTCCCCTGTTAGGGTGGTCAGACATTGGTTCAAGTTGCMCAGGGAGGTGGTGGGGTCACCATTCCTGGACATGTTTAAGAGGGATCTGGATCAGGCACTGGATGATGTGGTTTAATGCTTTAGGGATTTACAGTGGCAGTGCTGGGTACTTGATGATCTTAAGGGTCCCTTCCCACCTTGATGATTCTGTGCCCCCCAGTGATGGGTAGGGACGTCTTTTATTACACCAGGCTCCTCAGAGCTCCATCTAGCTTGGCCTTGAACATTCCAGGGATGGGGCATCCATCACTTTGCGTAGCCTGTTCCAGTGCCTCACCAACCTCACAATGAAAAATTTTTTCCTAATATCTGATCTAGGCCTACCCTCTTTCAGTCTGCTATAATTTCTCTTCTTCTCCTGTCATTAACTTGCTATTAGTCCCTGTCCATCTTTCGTGAAGCCTCCCTTCAGGAGCTAGAAGGCCACAATGAGGTAATCCCTAAGTCCTCTCTTTTACAGGCTGAACTATCGCTCTTTCCTTATAGGAGGCGTGTTCTCTCCTTCTAATTATATTCATGGCCCTCCTCCAGACTCACTCCACCAGGTCCATGTCTTTCCTGTGCTGGGATCCCCAAGCTGGATGCAGTGTTCCAGGTGGGGTCTGACCAGWGCAGAGCAGAGGGGCACAATCCTCTCCCTGGCCCTGCTGCCCAYGCTGCTTTGGATGCAGCCCAGGACACGTTTGKCTYTCTGGGCTGCCAATGCCTATGGCTGGGTCATGTCCAGCGTCTCACTCACCAGCACCCCCGAAGTCTTTCTCAGCAGGGCTGCTCTCAATCCCTTCATCTTCATTTACAGCACTTTGCTCCCCAATCCCCATCCTGCTGTCCATCCATTTGAGAGGTGTGGGATGAGAGTTTGCCATGGAAGACTGTGGCAAAAAAGTTGCTGAGCCCCTCAGCCTTCTCCTCATCCAGTGTTACCAGTTTGTCAGCATAGTTTATTTGGGAGTGCACCATCCATCTTTGACCTTGCTTTCTTCCTTTGACATCCTTTCATAACTGTATGATATCCTTTCATAACTTTCATTCACTTCCTCCAAGCCCGGGAGAATTCCCTCCCAATAAACAGAAATCAAGCAAAGGTGGCAGGAGTCAGTCTGCTTGGTGCAAGGATGGACCAGGAGCTCCTGGCTGAACTCATACATGAAATGTACACAGTCAAGTGACTCAGGACCAATATGATGTTGTCTGATCTTGCATGGATAGGACTAAGAAACCCTAGGCTGACCTGGAGTTGAGTTTGGCAAAGGATGTGAAGGGTAACAGGAAAAGCATCTCTAAGTACATAAACAGTRATAGAATGAGGAGAACATGAACCCACTACAGAATGGGGCATGGGAACTGGTGACACAGGACTCAGAAAAGGCCAAAGTAATCAAATCCTTTGTCAATCTACTGCAATCAATCTCCTGGTGTGATGTGCCACAGGAATCCCTGCTATCTTAAGATCAGAGAAAAGGTCTGGAGAAAGGTAGGAGGAAGAGAAGGAGCACTTGAACACACACATTATCTGTGGGGCCTGACATACTTCTGCTGTGCATGAGATCACTGATGTCATGGTGTGACCCCTCTTGGTCGTCTTTAAAGGTTATGGTGAATGAAGTCTGGAGGAGACCAAATTTCACTCCTGTCTTCAAGAAGGGCAAGAAAGAAAACCTGTGGAAGTACCCACACTGATCAACCTTTCCTCAGTCTCTAAGTATGGTGATGGAGACAATCTTCCTGCAAAGCACCTTCAAACATGAAGTGCAAGAAAGTAGCAGTGTGGAGTAGTCAACACTGATTGATGAATATCACCAACCTATTCTGCATTTGGGTGACTACCTAGATGCAAGAGGAGAGCAGTGGATGTTGTTTGCTAAGACATTTGACATTAAGTCACATAACATCCTTATGGACAAGCTGACAAAGGCTGAGTTAAATTAATGTACAGGGAGATGGATTCAAAATTATGTGGCTGGGCCTTGAGAGAGGGTTATGGTTAGCAGCTCAAAGTCTAGTTGGTGTCAAGTCACTAGTGATCCACCGCAGCAGTTGGTACTGGTACATATTAAAATTTTCATATTAGCTGTTAAACAGACCTGGGCAGGGGAACAGCACAGTCTCTTTAGTTCACAGTTTCTGCAAAACTGAGAGGGATTGTGCTATTATTCTGAGAAACCTGTACAGTCTGAGGGACTGGGAGGAGAGGAATCACAGGAAGTTCAAAAAAGGCAAATACAAAGTCTGTGTCTGGGGAACAATGACCCCACACACTGGTGCATGCTGAGGGCCAGCTGGCTGGAAATGAGCTCAGCACAGAAGGACCTCAGGGTCAAAGCTGATGAAGAGCCAGAAATATACACCTGTGGCCAGGGCAGCCAACGGCCCTAAAGGCCATTTGAGGCAGAGTGTTGCCACCMAGTCAAGGGAGATGGTCTTTCCTCTCTACTCAGCGCTGATGAGTCCAGACCTGGAGCACTGAGTTTTGAGGTCCTCAATACAAGACAGTACGGATCTACCAGAGCACAGATCTATCCATCACAGTGACACAAATAATATTAAGGGACAGGACTTTCTTTCATGTGAGCAGAGGCTGAGAGAGCTTGGACTCTTGAGTCAGGAGAGGACAAGGGTCAGGAGAATCTTGTTAATATGTATAAATACTCATAAGACAGAGTGAAGATGAGTGAGGTTTTTCTCCATGAAGACTTCTCCAGTGTGCACTGAGGATACAGGAGGCCATTGACACAAAGTGAAACACATGAAATTCCATCTAAACACAAGGAAACACTTTTGCTGTGAGGCTGGTCAAACACTGGCACAGGTTGCCTAGATACTCCATACCTGTCCTTAGAGATACTCAGGACCCAGCTGGGTGCAGCCCTGGATTTAGCCTGCTCTGCTTCACCTTGTGTGAGCAGGGCAGTTGAACTAAATTATTTCAGGCAGACCCTTTCAGCTTATGACATGCTTTAACCTCAGCTGCTTTGTGCTGCTGTTTTGGGTGATAAAGTTARTCTATCTGCTAATTATTTCTCAAGATATATAGAGCTGTTAAAAATGTCTTTGCTYGCTTTTTCATTTTCTCCTTTGAGAAAATGAATTTTTTCTAAAAATTTATTTTTTTGTTGATGGAAAATAATCTTTTAATTCAGTTTCTGCTGTTAGAGTTTCTTCTTGTAAATGCAGTGTTTAACTCAAGTGTCCTTTTTGAAATTACAGGAACATTTCATTTGGGAAAATAAATTAYATTTCATGAAGATGATGCTGGTCTTTTTTGTGGGAAGTGTCCATTTCATACATGAATGATAAGAACTTCATGCTTTAAGTAGCTTGCTTTATTTGTGACTATTTCTTATGCCTCTGGGTGACAGATTTTTAAATTTATAATTAAGTAATTTCAAATGGACATTAGTATTTCTCTCATAATAGAGATATGAGAACTATTCTCTGCATTAAGCAGAAACACTTTGTTATTTTAGAGTCATGCTGTCACAAAAATGTTTAATGTGAAGACTGAACAAATTCGTTTTGAGAACAAGTGGTAACTGAAAATAACATAATAATAAATACATGTTCACAGAGCAGTCTAAGGGAAGAAGCAGAGGTTCATTACCATTTAAAGACCCTTTYTAAACAAGTGAGGACAATGGCCCTCAAGCCCAAATACAGTCAGTGGCTGGCAGGAAGTAGTATTAACTTAGGTAAGTGGCATGAAAGCAGCAGTAGAAATAAGTAGAACTATAAGATATTTTGCATGCTTGACTARTTTTATGGCCATTAACAAAAAATGGCTAAGAATGAATAGTGCATTGTTTCATTTAATCTCCTCTCACAGGCAGAGCCTCTTTTTTTCAAATGGAAAATTACTAAGGAAGGAGCTTACAGCCATTAATGGTTAGAGTTACTCTGTGGTCCCTGTGTGCAAATATAACAGCATGTCACAGTGAAGAGGAGAGGATGCTGCTGCAGTGCACTCAGTAGAAGCTGCACCTCTGTGTGTGGTACCTGGCTAAAGCAGTGCTTTTCTTACTGGCATGAGTTGACAACTCTGTAAGTGACAAAGCCAGATCAGWTTCCACTTCTAATGCACAAGTTAAGATGTTAGAAGTTGAAATAAATGCCAGTACCTGATTTTCTTACAGTTTATCTGGCACTATATCCGAGGCAGCAGCTGTATGTTTCACTCCAAGCACAGTGTCCAGTGCAGCCACCATCCCACTCTGGCCTCAGCTACCAGTAGATCACTCCCTACCAATGTGATATTGTAGAAACAAGTTGTGATAATGGACCAGTGTATGTTCTTGCTCTGTGTTCTAGTGAGATTTTTGCACACTCTTTTCCCTTTCTCATACATGTACATATAATATTTACAAAGGGAGGTTGTTTGATCTGGTTTTGATCTGCATGTCAGTAAGTCCCTACAGCATACAGAAGGAGCTAGCTCGTCTGAAATAACTGAAGCAGTTGCCATATAAGCAAGATTGTGATGAGATAAGCATATTAGATTTGCATGACATATTAAGAAAAAATAACCATGTAGTACTTCAAAGGGAATAAAACTATAAATTAACCAAATACAGCCAATTAAATATTTTTCAGCAGATCAGTTGACCTCTTATTTTTTTTGATCCTGTCATTAAAGTTAAGCAGGCAGTTAAGCTTTTTTCCAGTGCTTTAATTGTATGCTGTTTCAGTTTTGAAATAACAGCTATTAATTTCCAACTCCTAAGGTTTCTCCTTCAAGGCTAATTGAAACAAACAACTTTATTTTTCTAGGCCTCACTCCAAAATGCTCAAGTGTGTATTTCTGGCTGAATGCTTGGAGTCCAGCTTCCTTTATGCTTGAATGTTGAAGGAATATAAAGCTATTGGATGGAAAGGATGGTTTTGTTATAAGAAATCTGGGGTGGTCTGCAGTGAGCAGATGTCTTTCAAGTTGGGTTACAGTAAAAACAACTCTTCAGTTAGTCRGATCACCCAGTAGCCTGAATATTAAGTTTGTTTTTGTTATGTTGCTGTGTTATTTTGGAAATGAAGAAGTAGAATCACTCCCTTTTAATATTAAGTGTAATGGTTGTTCACGAGACAGCTAAATGGACCAGAATTTAAAAAAGAAGGAGATGCTTCCGACAGCCAGATAGACTCTCCTTGCCTTAAAGTGGGTAACATCTTACTTACACGGATATCAATGGCAAAGCTTGCTTGTATTTTTCTGCAGCTCAGATGTCATCCTTAGGGTAACATTTGTGGTAAGTTTTCTTAAGTATTATTCAGTGGGCTGAAAAAACCCCAACCAGCATGAGGAACTGTGTCYTAATAAGCATGCTTTATCTTCACTCTGTGTATGCTGACATACATCTTACAGACTACACAGTTCCAGTCTTTGTAGAAGTTAAAATATATTTGATATTAAAATGCCTGAAGTTCTGATGAATTTTCCATTCATTTCATGGAAGTAGAAGATAGAATAGGTGAACCGTATACTAYTACCTCCTTCCACATGACTTCAAAAACATAGAATCATAAGGATATTTAAAGGTCATCTAGTCTAAATCTCTTGCCATGCAGGGACATCTTCAACTAGATCATGTTGCTCAGAGCCCAGTCCAACCTGACACTGAATGTTGGCAGATGACAAGCTGTCAACTTGTTCCAGTGTTTCAGCAYCCACATTGCAAAAAAATTATTCCTGATGTCTAATTTAAACTAATTAACCTTYGGTGCTATCACTGTAAACCCTTAGTGAAAAGTCTCTCCCCATCTGTCTTGTAAACCCAGTCTGAAGTATTGAAAAGCTTTAGTAATGTCTCCTTGRACCCTTCTCTTCTTCAGACTGAACATCCCTGACTCTCTCAGCCTTTCCTTGTAAGGTAGGTGCTCCATCCCTCTCATTATTTTTGTGGCCCTCCTGTAGGTCCACTCCAGCAGGTCCTTTCCTGGGCTGAGAACCCTAGAACTGATCACAGTATTTGAGATGAAATCTCATGAGRGCAGAGTAGAGGAGCATAATCCCTGATCTCAACGTACTGGTCATGCTGCTTTTGGTTTTTGCATGTTTGGCTTGCTGGGCTGCAAGTGCACATTATCTCTGCATCTGYCTTAGGACACCATAGGATTGAATCACAAAATCATAAAGGTGTAGAAAATCCTGAGTCAGTAGGTAAACACAACATCATCAGTCCAGCTCCTAGCCCTGTGTAGGACACCCCAATAATGRCACCATGCGTCTGAATGCACTGTCCAAACACCTCTTGGTCTTGGTCAGGCTGGTGCTGTGACCACTTCCCTGGGGAGCCTGCTCCAGTGCCCAGCCACCCTCTGRATGAAAAACCTTTTCCTGATATCAAATCTAAACCTCCTCTGACACAACATCAGGCCATTCAGTCGGGTTCTGTCACTGTCACCACAGAGAAGATATCAGTGCCTGCCCCTCCTCTTCCCCTCATGAGGAAGCTGCAGAAGTGCTGTGATGTCTCCCCATCTCCTCCAGGCTGAACAGACAAGCGACCTCAGCCACTCATACGATTTCCCTTCAGGGTTCTTCATCATCTTCATCCCTCCTCTTTGGACACCTTCTAATAGCGTTAGGTCCTTCTTATGTTGTGGTGCCCAAAACTGCAAACAGGTCTCAAGGTGAGGCCGCCCCAGTGCASAGCAGAACAGCTTTGTCCCACCCTTTGTGTGCAACCAATATGGATGAACATGTGTTCTTAAGGTCTGGTATATGACCTAGAGAAGTTCAATTAAATTTGGCCAGGAATATATGCATTTGTTCTTATCTTAAACCAGTCCTGTATGTGCACTGGCTTCGTTAGGGACTCGGTGTTTGTGGGCTGTGGGTGGATCGTTCCCTCATGTCTGGAATACAGAGTTTTTCTGAAGTAAAATTTTGCAAACAACGTTTCTTGGCCTTGGAAAATTGTGCTTTGCTGAGTTCTGTCTTCCTGCCCTATCAGTGTAGCTCGTGTACTGATAGTACTTGAGTGGTGATTAAAAGTAGTGGTTTTATTTTTTCCTTGCTTTAGAAGTATCATACTATTATGAATTGCTGCTGTGAACTTTTAAACTCAGGACTATTCCTGAATAAATGGGATAAGGGATTAGGTAATCCTGGTTGCAGAATACATTCCTTCACTGAAATAAATCACATATTTTTTCAGCTTCACTGTTAATTTTTTTAAATAAATTTTTACTGAAAATCCATCTTAACTCTTTAGTATCTCCTAGGGCTCCTATTGAGTCTTTTCTTTATATTTTTGTATTTAAGATCGGACTTGATAGATACTTGGAATGACAAGTTGTGGAAAAAAATGTTACATCACTTAATTAGAAAACACAGCTTGGGAGGACTAGAGGGTAACAAAAATTGGTTGCACAAGGCCATTCAGAGTATATTATATTATCAAGAATATTATATGACTTAAAAATATCACCATAGTCTAACCATGTGTTGCCATTTTATTTGAATACATGAAGTTAAAGTATGTTTGAAAAGGAAAAAAATCTCAATTTGAGCTTCATTATCACTCTTTATATTCTTGAAATCATGTTGCTTGAAATTTTATTGATTATATCCAAGTAATTTCCCCTGTAGAAATAATGAAGATAATAAAAAAAAAGATTTAGAAGCTGGGTTTTTCTAAGAGTGCATGTATATATAAAGTCTTACTCATGCCAGATGATCATGGTAGGTCGCTTCCAACTGAACTATTCTCTTCTAAATTTATACTTTTTCTGTCTTGGATGTCTTTGATTCATTCTCCTTGACTTCTGCATTTATCACCTGCAAAGGCACCATCTGTATTTYGTGAACATCTTTTGGTGACAGATGTTGTCCTGGGGATTCCTGCAAGTTTCAACCTCTTCCAGAGCCTACTRCATTGTATTTGCATTATGTTTATTATTTAATTGAATTGCTCTTGCACCACAAAGCTCTGTTCGTAGACAAGGACCCCAGCTATACGAAAAGCCAGACAAATGTAGAGTGACCACGCAATCCCTGACTTGAAGAACCTGTAATCTGTAATAGGAGACAGCACACAGCGAGGCACCAGGGAGCATGAGAAGCTAGAGAGGTGGTAGTGTTAGCAGAACATAACTCTACTAGGGCCCAGCAGCTAAGATTTCTTGCCTCTATTCAACAGTCCAGTTCTCAAATCTCCCAATTATGGCAGCTCTCCTGGATGTACTGTAGGGCTTTCCTCACATTGTGTATTAAATAGATTTGAAAGGCCAAATTAATTTTTGGTATAACATAACTGTTGCAGTAGAATGTGAGGATGGAGAAACCGAGTTCAGTTTTAGGCATTTCCTGGTGTTGACGTGCCTTCCTCAACAGTAGATTTTAATTGGGTGCTAGGCTTTTCATTGCATGCTGAATAGATTTAACAAAATGTAATGTTACACTGTTCTGTTTGTTTGAGAGTGAAGAAATTTGAGGTTATTATCTTGGTATTTCTTAATGGTAGGGAATAAAATTCAGATGCTTACCAGATTTCAAGCATTAGTTGAAACACATACTGTGTGCTTAAATTAAAGATGTTCAGTCTTTCCTTTCTGCCCACTGATCTTGTTCATCTTGAGCTACTGCAGTTCCTAATGCTTAGGAAAGGACCATATGTTTATTTTGTTATCTTAGACCTATAATTGAAAAATGTAACCTTATCCCCAAATTAAAAAGCAACTGTCATGGCATTTGGGCATTTAAATCTTAAATCCTTAATATTAACTGTGCAAAAGGAAACTTAGAAGTATTTTACATCTGATTCACTTTACATTTGATTGAAAGTTTAAGTAAATCCCCAAATATTTTGTTAAAGTAGTTCTGACATATGGAAAATAAAATCCCATGTGGCATTTAGCAGAATTTCTTTGAGTTATAACTGTAATAAAGATTTAATTGACAGCAGATCTTTTATTGGTATTTGTTCTTGGTTTTTATGTATCCATAAATAATTAAAATTATGTATTTTCAATTACTTGTTTTTATTTTGGCTCAATAAAGGACATTTTCCCTGTGCTCCCTGTTGGCATGCTTCACTGAGACTGTTTTTGTCTGAGATACTGGATTAGTTTCCTCTTGAAGCTACTGAATTTGCTACAGCCTTGTTGCAAAGGCATCACAAATTAGTTACACTTTTCTGTTCCATGGTTTTGCATTGAGCAGTCAGAACAAGGACCTGAACCTGATGTTTGCATATATCCTGCCTGCTGTATCAGTCTCTTCATTCACTCTGTTCATTGCCAGATAGCAAATGCTGGCCTGTATGGCCTATGAGCACTAGTGTGGGTTAATCGTGCWGCTGACTTGACTCTTTAGGCATTCTTGCCATTGCTGCATGGGGTCTACTTTATCCTCAAAAGGCACACTGATCCCTAGGGATTGCTGATGGTGTGAATCTTTGTTTGAGACTGGAGAGAAAAATCCAAGGCTAGATGTACCTTAGAAACGAAATCTGTGAACAATTTCATCAATTTCAAGCATTTCATCTATTGGTACTGTGTGCCATCAATMCAGAATGGGTTTTTAGTGTTTGCAGAAGTTGATGGATTTGTTCCCTGCATCTAATACTTCACTGCTACTATATTAGTAATATAAGTATTATTCTTGAAATTGCTTTTTCCCCCTCATTCATCTGATTTTATTGAATGTCTGTTAGGAACTGGGTTTGAGCTCAGGTGTCTAGTTTTAGCTGAGAAGGAGAGCAGCAGAGGAAATCTGTTTTGAAAAAAAACAATGAGAGTTGCACGTGCTTGAAAGGGAGAAGGATGAGTTTGGTTTCAAATACTACTATCTCTTGCAATGCAACATATGCAATATTTTATTGTACCAATAATACTAGTTATTGGTAGTACAACAAATACCCATTTCTGTGTAGTAATGGGGCAATTTTTTTATTATTTAGCTCAATTTCTCCTGGTGAACTGCTTCACAAAATTGTAAAAAGCTATTTTTTCCAGAGTACATATGGATGATGTTTATGTGGTTTTCATCTTTTGGTTTTGAATTCTGAGAACTGCTCGAACTTCTTTTACCTGTATAAAATATGCATATGTGTGCATATGTCTATCTCTAAGTCAAATTTCCAGACAGGAAATACCCTTTTTGGGGTTAAAATTTTGTGGAATATTAAATTACTAGCTTCCAAARTACAGTTAGGAACAATTATAAGTTAAATGTCAGACATTTCTGCTGACAAGCCAGAGACAGTCATCTGTATTGCTGTGATTTTGGTGCTGGAAACACATTATTCATCTCATGTCAGCCCCTGCTGGCGGTTGCAATTTTGGTTGCTATTATTTCTACCTTGAATTTGGCCAGTTGTGCTTATGATCTTCCTGTGAATCCTATTCAGATTGTTTATACTGCTGGTGGTGTGCTGGATTCAGCTGTCAAAAAGCTCTCAAAATAGTCACAGCTCTGGGTACTGTCCTTACCATATKGTTTGTGTTATGCATAGTGGAGTTCCACTGTGTAAAATTGGGTCCAAAAAGTACACCTTTTGCATAAAACTCCAAGTATAGTAATGAGAAGCCTAATTTAGTAATGGTATTTGATCTGAGGTACTGTCCAGTTTTACTTCATTAAGAAAAAATTAAAATCTTTTCATTAAGAGATTTCAGCTCTTTTGCTTTCTTTTCATGTAATTGAACACTATCTTCAGAAAGCTTTTCATAGAGAAAATGTCTTTGTTTTGGTTATCAACTTTGTCTTCAGCCTTTGTGTCTTTCAGTYGTTAAGCTTTTGAAAGGACAGAAGATAACATTTTGGGGGGGTAATGATGCAGGATGGTGGACTGACTTCATGGGTTTTGTACCTCACTAGGTGAAATGAAGTCCTTTTGTCAGCTATGCATGGATACAGCAATTTTTTTTGCCTCAATGGCTTCTTACAATTTAGAATGAAAAATTAACTCTGAAAGATATTTCTGTTCTAAAATCATGAGATATATGATAATGATGAATAATAGTTATTTTGCTAAAGCTATGAAGGATTTTTACTAGCATTTTTATTAACTGAATAATTTTAACTGAATAATTTTATTAAGTGAATAATTTAATTATACTTTAAAAACTAATATCAAACTTTTTTTTTTTAATTTATAATTTAATCTTAACTAAATAATTTCAGTTTTAGTTGAAAATAAAAAATTCTGGGTCACTTCTTGATTCTTCCTTATGTGGTATGGTTAAAGTAGCTTTATCCCTGCTGCTGACTTTTTAATATAATGGGGGGGCAGCTTTTGATCAATTTTTTTCTCATGAAAAACTGAATCTTAATGAAGCATTGTTTTCAGGCTGTTTGTATGTTACATGGTCCATAGATGCTTTTAACTTTTAAACTTATACTTTAATGCTCATTCCTACTTCACATATTTGTCACCTTCTGTAGTAATACAGAATTTAATTTCTGTAAGACAGTACGTACAGAATCATACAATCATACAAAAATATTCTGAGTTTGAGGGGGACCACAAGGATCATTGAATCCAACTTCTGGCCGTACACAGAAAGCCCCAGGAATCACACCRTGTGTCCAAGAACATTGTCCAAACAAACATTGAACTCTGTCAGGCAGCGACAATTCCCTGGGAAACCTGTTCCAGTGCACAACCACCCTCTTGTGTGCCAACATTTGTCAAATATATTTGATATACTTAGTCAGCATATGTCTTGCTTCAAAAGCTGGCAGTATGGTTTGAACTGGTATCAATAGTCACAGTGATAGACTGATATCCAGTCTCTACCTCTTAGGAGGAAGGTCACAAGTCCTGCCTACAAAGTGTTTCTGTATGGCCTCCATTCTACACAGGCTCACAAGTCCTGCCAGGCGCCTTCTCCAGCATGGACTTTCCATAATATCACAGCCTCCTTTGGGCATCCAGCTGCTCTGACTTGAGGTCCTCCACCTGCTCTGACTTGAGGTCCTCCACAGGCTCCTCCATGGGCCTCATGGACACAGCTGCCCTGCTGTATCTTACACCACGGGCTGCAGGCAAATCCCAGCTCTGGCAACTGAAGTACCTTGTCCCCTCCTTCACTGACCTTGCTGTCTGCAGGACTGTTGCTCTCACATGTTCTCACCCCTCTCTCCTGGCTGCTGTTGCACAGTACCTGTTTCCCCTTCCTAATCCTGTTATCCCAGAAGTGCTACCACCRTCGTTGCGGGGCTCAGCTCTGGTCAGCAATGGGCCTGTCTTGGAGTCATCTTACACTGGTTCCATCAGACACAGCAGAAACTTGTAGCATCTTCTCACAGAAGCCAACCCTCTAACTCTCCACTACYACATCCTTGCATTGCCAACTGCTGAAATACAGTGGCATTGCACTTTGCCACAACTGAGCTGTAATATCTCCCAAATACAAAAATCTTTCAAAAATGTACTGAAAGTTTACGTTTCTGTTAAGGAAAATCTGTAATGCTGAAATTTGTAGACTTGAATATATCATGCCTTTTCACAATAGCTATTTCCTTTCATTGTTAGACTTTTGTCTGATTTTAGTGGTTCCCTGCAAGAATAAACATAGCATTTTGAAATGTGCAAAATGAAAAGCTGATGAGTTTCACAACAGAGACACTTGAGCCTCACTCAAGTCTAACTGTCACAGTAAGAGCAAATTGTAGGTAGCCAAGGTTGTTTAGTAGGGGAAGCAAAAGCTGTGCGTGCAAGCAAAGCAAAGCCAGGAATTGTTCACCTCTTCCCATGGGCATGCGGGTGTTCAGCCATCTCCAGGAAAGCAGGGCCCCATCATGTGTCACAGTGACTTGGGATGACACAAACACCCTCACTCCAAACATCCCTTTTTTTCCTTCCTGCAGCTTATTATGCAGATCATGATGTCAGCTTCTATRGAATATCCCATTGAATCAGTTGGGATCACTGCTGTCCCAACTCCTTTTGTGTCCCCAGCCYGCTCACTGGTGGGAGGGATGTGAGGAGSAGAAAAGGCTTTGGCTCTTAGTGAGCCCTTCTCAGCAGTAATGAAAGTATCCCTTAATTAGCAACTCTGTTTGCTGCACAAATCCCAATCCCAGCCCCATACTAACTACTGTGAAGAAAATCAGGTCGATTCCAGCCAAGATCAGAACATTCACTTAATGAGAAAATTATGCTGATATTGCTTCAGTAACTTGGTGAGAAAAAAAAAAAATTTGCTTTTGTAGCTATTTCAGCATAAAAYGGGAGTTTTGCCCACTGGTTCTCTTTCTAATAACTTCAGAAGAACAGGTGTTTTAAGGTCAGCTTTGTGCTTGGATAATGTGTTATTAGGGAGATTAATTATTGAGGTTTTGTTTGCAGGTGGCACTTGCAGAAAAGCAATTTTTTCAGACCCTATATCCTAGGACATTTTTTAAGCATGTGAATGTTTCACAAATGATTTTATTTAGGYCTACACAGTTGATTTCATTATTCGTAAACATATTCCTTGGTAGCTGTCATATGAATAAATTGGGTTTGTGGGGTCTTCTTTCTTTAGGGCATTTCTTTTTGTTATGTACATGGACTGGAGGTTTTAATTTTCTTCTATAATAATACTTAATCCTTATGTAATGCCTCACATTATTTAAAAATGCATTGCACTTGTGTTGTTCAACTTCCTTTAGAATACCTTCCTTTCGTACTTTTACTTCTGTTGCATTGTCTCAAGTGACACACCTTCATTCTAGTTAGGATTGACAATGAGGACTTYGATCTTCTGATTGTCTAAGCTTTAATTTATTCACATGAAATATTGACTTTTCCAGCCAAATTTCTTGATTTGCAAGAGCATTTGCTCTTCCATTTTTATTGCTGCAACAAAATGGTTAATGCCCATGGTTAATGGGCATTAGTTATAATATTGGTTAATAATGCCCATAATAATGGTTAATTAGTGCACTTGAAATAATTCTGGCATTGCAAGCATTGCCATTCCGGGGGATGTGCACTCACAGCCTGAGGGGTGGTAAACCATTAATCTGTAAAGCACAGGCTGCATTGTATATTAAGTCTGCTTGTAAGAAGAGATAAAGTGTGATAGGATTTTGTTGTCTGTGCACAACGGGATTCTCAGTTCTTTTCTGCAATCTTGGACAGAGGAAAACTGCAGCAGCAGGTGTTGCTGTGAGTAAGTGTCTCATGGTTGAGAGAAGAGACATCATTAACACAGCTTTGGTTGCAAGGTCATGAGGGTCTTCAACTTAGACCTTCAGCTTAGATCTTTATACCTGTATTTAACTTCTGGAAGGACTGTGATGCTGAATCAAGTATATTTGGCTTCTATTTCAAGTAGCACTTAGCTATTTTTGCAAAAAATTGGAATGTCTACTTCATGATATGCAGAGTAGAGGTGGCAAATCATATTTAGCTTTTGGGATTAAATTATGAAAGACTACTATCCAAATTAAATGTTTCCAGTAATTGAGCAACAGTATGAAATCACTTCTGTGTGCCTTTGACTCTTTAAAGACAGTTTATTTCTCTTTTCTTGCTTAGGTCTTTACTAATGTGCTGACTCACCCAAGATGTCCATAGAAGAATAATGGAAGCCCCTGAATACCTTGATTTGGATGAAATAGATTTCAGTGATGATATATCGGTAAGTACAAGTCTAATTTTATTTATTCAAGGTGAGACAACTTTGATATCTCAGTCCTAATGCAAAAAACAATACTGTTGTTAAAAGCCACACTTCTTTTTACTTCATATAAATAAATGTTTAGACAGGTTGAACCTAGAGTAAAATAAGATGTTTTTTAAAGGAARTATCTAATAATGAGAATTCCATTTTCTTGTAATGGAAACTTGATTCCTCTCCTCTACTTGTAAATTAGATTTATAAGTAAGTTTCATTTTTGGGTTGCATTTKCCTAAATGTGCTATATGTGCTGTGGTGCTAGCCTTGGACACCAAGATTTTAAGCTTACCTTTTTTAATTGAAATCATTTCAGTTGTAAAAACCTGCTTCTCTCACCTSTGCCCTTTCATCAGTAGGTATTTCCCAGTATGGAAGGATTTTATCAGTAAGTGTGGTAGTGTGCAGAAAGAGGTAGAAAGACTTGCAGGGATTCCTAGGCAGCGCTGTCCTTAGTGTCACGAATAAAATTGCAGTGAAAAATACTGTATTACTGTGTTTCTGTCTATATTGGTAAGGTTCTTATTGGAGGCACTGATACAATGTATTTCTGTACAGCTCATAATACTAGTCTTGCTGCCAGTGTTTCCATTTTTTGTGCAATGGAGTGTTCATGTGTTAAATACTCCATAAACAATAGACTTGAATATATAAATTAAATCTCCAATAAAATAATTTATTAATTCGGTTTTCAGATGAAAGTGTGCCACCATCTCTTTCCACATTTCATAGTTTTGTAGTTACTTTTTTTTTTCTTATTCTTAAAAACAAAGGGCCTGGTTTTCCTGTTAGCATTTGCTTCTCTTGATTCATTTTAAAACATTCCAGATGCTTTATTCTTCCTTTTGAAGAGGAATTTATTTTTTCTACCTATTGTACTGTTGAATTTTTATTAAAGCAGAATATGGCAAATGCCCAAAATRTTACAAGACAATGAGCCAATCTTGAGTGAATACCTTATTATGGGCAACTTTCTTTTTATTACTGTTATATGCTAGATTATGTCCTGGTATCTGTTTCTATACTCAGTTTTGTAAAACTGTAAAACATAATAGATMTAACCTTTCCATGTCCCTCCCATTGTGGCTGTTGCAGCATACTGGTGGGTTAGGTTACTCACTTTTCTGCTGAACAGGTCAGGCTGCCTGCTTTAATAGGCTGTTCTTTCAGTGGATGCTGAACATTAAATAAAAACACATCACAAATGACTGAGGTAGTGGTTTTACTCCCTGCTTGAGCAGGTAAGAGAACAAAGGATTTGTCGCCAGAACCAAGATCAGCATGAGAATTCRTGGTTGCTTAGTGTTGTACTCACATCTCACCATACATAGTTTGGAGATACCAAACCTTTCTTCACCTTCTATCAATAGCCAGCTCTGGTAAGAGCAGCTGCAGAGCATCTGTATTAGCAAATCATATTATTCCTGCTAGCCCTCTGGTTCTAATCCARTGCAGAAAAGTGACTAATGTTAATGGCAGCAAGGAGGCTGTTAAAATGGTGCACTTACAAATGAACCTCAGTTAGAAAGCCACTTTTGGTTGTTCAAATGCTTGCACTCCATTTCAGCAAAACAGACCAAAGTGTAATAAATATAAAAAATAGACAGGAATTTGTTTTAAAAAGCAAAAATATGTGTTAGTCAGGGGAAGAAGAGGAGTTTGTCTTGTTTTTTGTTTTATTTTCCTGTGTTGGTTTATTTTTTATGCTCCATTTGTATATGAGAAAAGGATACTGTACATTTCTCCAATATCATAGAATCATAGAATTTTGGTTGGAAGGGACCTTCAAAGGCCATTCAGTTCCCATGCCCCTGTCATAGGTAGGGACACCTTCCACTTGATCAGTTTGCTCCAAGGCTTATTGTGATGGGTTGGCATTGACTGGTCACCAGGTGCCCACCAAGCCACTCTGTCACTCTCCCTCCATCAAGAAGCTTGTGCTTCAAGGAGAAGGACTCCACTCACCAATTACTGTCATGGGCAAAAAAGACTCCTCTTGGTGATAATGATTAAATTTACTAGCAATCAAACAGCACAGGAGAAGGAGAAACAAGGAGAAATCTAAAAKCACCTTTTCCCCACCCTTCCCTCTTCACAGTCTCAACTTCACTCTGGAGTGCTCTGCCTCGCCACCTCGATAAGCACAGGGGGATAGGGGAGGATGGGGTTTGCATTCAGGTTATCACAGTCTCTGCTGTTCCTCATCCTCTTCATGCCTGCACCAGCATGGGGTCCCACCCACTGAAGAGAATCCTCTCCAATGTGAGTTTTTCCCRTGGGCTCATGGAAAACTCATGGAGTTCTCCATGGACTGCACCAGAATGCATCCTTTCCGTGAGATGTAATCCTTCAGGAACAGACTTGGGCCTGCATGGGTCTCACAGGCTCACAGTTCCTACCACAAAGCCTGCTCCTATGTAGTCTCCTATCCACAGGCATTAGTTCCTGCCGGCAGCCTGCTCCTTCACTRTGTCCGCAGGCTGCAGGTTCCTTCAGGGCACATTCACATACTCCATGTGAGATCCTCTGTGGGCTGGAGGCTGGATGTCTGCTCTACCTTGGYATTCCCCTTTGGCTGCAGGGGAATTTCTGCTCCAGCACCTGRAGCACTGCTTTCCCCTACTTCTTCACTTRTCTTGATGTCTCACATATTTTTATTCCTCTCTTCCAGCTGCTATTATGCAGTGTTTTTCACCCACCTGGAGGCGCTACCAGCATCTCTGATATGCTCAGCCTTTGCCAGTCCATAATGGAGTGAGCTGCATCGGTCCTACATGGAGGCAGCCCCCTCTCTTAGTTTGCCACTKAAACCAAATACAGTCATGTATGGTGGGCATCCACAACTTGTCTGGCAACCTGTTGCAGTSTCTCACCACCCTCCCTGTTAAAAATGTCAGGTTGTATTCTGAATTGATGTTCTTTCATTTTCCCTTTGTCCTGTCTCTACTGGCCCTGGAAAAGAATATTTCTCTGTTTTCCTTWAAAGACTCCTTTATGTATTGGAAGGCCATAAAAAAAGTCTCCCTGCGTCTACCTGTTCTCCAGGATGAGGACTTCCAGCTTGCTCAGCCTTACTTCACAGCAGAGGTGTTCCATCCTTCTGTCTATTTCATGGCCTTTTTCTGGACCCACGGAGTAGGTCCATGTCTTTTTTGCCCCAGAGACCCCAGATCTGGAGGCGGTACTCCAGATGTACTCTCCCAAGAGTGGAGTCCAGGAGTCAAAGGCCTTGCAGAAGCTGAGGCAGATGACATCTGTAGCTCTTGTCACTCTTGTCTACTCACTTGTAGAAGACGTGTCTTAGTTAGGTGCAATTTACCCTGTGTGAAGCAATGCTGGCTTTCTGTAATCACTTCTCTGTCATTTATGTTTCAGCATAACTTCCAGGAGGGTCTGTTCTGTGCTTTTACTGGACACTGAGCTGTGGCTGGCCTAGTAGTAGTTCCTCAGGCTCTTCTTTTTATSCTTGTTAAAAATGAATGTGATACTCAATTTTATCCAGTCATTGGAGACTRACTGCTATGAATTTTAAAATATTATTAAGGGTGGCTTAGCAGCTACATCTACCAACTCCATCAGGGCTCTAGAATGCAAATATGATTCTTATTTTCTAAACTAAGGGGATTCCATTCTTTTTCTAAATGGTATGGTATATTTGACTGTAGTTCAGTAAGCAGAATAGGTTTCTGCGCTCTTGTTTACATTGAACAAAAATAATATTCTGTCTGCAGTGACATTAAGCAACCCGGCTAAATATTTTCATTTGTTTCTTCATGAATAACTGCTCACAGAAAGGAAGGAGGGAAAAAAGAYCTTCAAGTTGCATTAAAGGATAGACACATCATCAAATGTATTTTATGTTTTCACCTTTTTCCCATTTCACCTGTTTTTGACTATAAATTTATTYCTGCTCCAAAGTTTTATGCTGCTGGTATGGTTACCTGAAGATTTCCTAACCCTTTGATTAAAATGTAGGATTTATTTTGCCCTGGTGAATAGAGCAAATTGAAAGTATTTTATTTTTTTGGTTCACAGAAATAATACAAGATAACCTCATCATAACCAGAGTTCCTGATGCTAAGACGCTCTTAACTGTTAGAGATTGAGTGTATGTATAATTGCTTTGATCATTCTATAAGCTCTGTATGAATGAAAGCTTAGCTCAGTGGTGCCAGTGTGGGACTGTGCCTAATTTAAAGTTTTGTGAAATGCAAGTGCAGTAATTGAGTTCAAATCTAAGTAAACAGCTGTTGAGTTGTCAGGGATTTTGGAACAATTTAAAAAACTTTGCATGGGTCCTTGCCTGGCAGGAAAGATGTAGTCTATGCATGGTCAGGAGTATGCCCAAGCTGCCAGCGTCTCAGGTATTTAACAGGGGGCCCCTCCTGAGCCTGCTGTCACCTTTCCTTGGCCAGACGAAGAGTGGGGTCACCCCTCAGGTTCACACGCAGCCATACTTTTCCTACCCATCAACCAGTCCTGGCGCACTCAGCATGGAGGGTTCTACTTCACTGTGCAGGCACAATCATTGTCTGCAGATTGATTTCTTTACCATCCAGCTGATGTTCTCTCACATTTCTTTTTTCCTGTCTCCCATATAAAAAAGAAGCAAAATGCAGTTGTCTCCTAAGCTGTTCATAGGAAGTGTTAGTTTCAGACAGACATTTTGTACCTCTAACAGTGTTAGTGTCTATATAGGTCTCCTCTGAAGGTAAAGGGAAGAATAAAATATCGAGTGTCTATATAAGATGCTATCAGCACATAGTACAAATAACCTAACCAGTGCTCCAAAGATGCTCATCGCAGCTGTAAGAGAGATGTTTCTTTTGGACAGATGATACTTCTCACATGCACTGCACCAGTCTCATCCCTTTCTTTCTCAGTTTTTTTTTTTTGTTTTTTTTTTTTTTTGTTTTGTTTTTTTGTTTTGTTTTAAAGTGACACTACTATTGAGAAAAACCTTCCTGCAACATCAGGCCAAGTGTTGTTCCTTTACTTTTTCTTAACATAGCTTGCTACTCCCAAATAAACATCTCAGAAAGACGATGACATTGTGCAGTTAATAAATGATTAAGAAGATGTATTGTAAAGTTGCTAATTTGATGGGATTTTAATATCAATGAAACATTTTGGGTTTTCCACAATAGCAAATAAACTGAAATTAGACTGTTAAACTGTTTACTGGGAGGCACCTGAAAAAAATTATCTGTGATGAAGGAAGGTGTCTATACAAATATCTTGCATTTATATGGAAGATTTGCTACTACTTCTTGTCTCATTTGCTATTGATACTGCTCTTCCATCTTACAAAGTTATTTAGTTTATTAAAATTCACTATTTGGAGTTGGACATAGGCATGCCTTAAATGCAGAAAAAGATCCTAGACCTCAAGCAATAATTAAAAATTCCATTACATGTATTATCTTAGGATCAAGCTCTTAGTTTGTTACTGAATGTCACCATCAACCACCACAGACTTTAATTAAAAAACGAAGATCACAGTAAGTATTGACTAAGGAAGCAACATGATGTGCTCAGTTCTTACATTATCAGGCATGCCTTTCGGCATGGCTCTCAACTCTGGCTGATGTGGTTACCCTAATGGTGAGATGTGAGAAGTGGTGTTTAATTGTGTATGCAAAAAAAAAAATTGGAATTCTTGAATAAAGAGTTGGAAGTAAACAATTTTAAATGTTGTTGAATAAGCTTTCAAGCTTTTTTTGTTCCAAGGTAGGATTGCAATATCAACCTCTTTTGCTATCCTGTGTAACCTAGAATTTTATGGCTGAAGAAAAGCTAGAATACATTACTGATGATTAGAACTCAAGCTACAGTATGGGAGAAGGTAGTTCTWGTGGAAAGAGATGGGAATGTATTGTTTTTATGGTTGGGAAACATCTAAAAGTAATTTTAGTTGCATCCTGGACCAAAAGCTGATTCTTTACATTTTGGCCACAAAATACAGAAGGCAGAAACATAAATTTGTGTMAGTCTTTTTGAGTGCAGAGGTAAGTAGTATGAAATCTGTTAATGAAATCAAACCAATATGATTAAAATGTATRATGAAATTATAAAAATTTAATAGAATTTTGGCAGTTGAAGGTAACTGAGTACATTTTAGAGCAATGTTGAAACAGAAAATATCCATTCTTCCAGGAACAAATAAGAAAAAAGACAAAAAGAAAGATGGTTTCTGGTTTTGAAGTTGTCTGACAAAATACATAGCAATGGAAAGGCCTCTTTCTAATTRAATTACAAACTGTGTAATAGTTTAAACTGCAACAGCTGGTCTTATGAAGCTACCATATTCCTTGGAGACATGCTCCTTGGGTTCTCTTAAGTATCTTACTAGACCAGTTCAACATTGCATTGTAAGTGTTTGTGCTGAAATAGCAAGATGTATAGCTTAACAGCTCAGGCTTTATTAAACAATAACTAAAGTGAAGCACAGCACATGGTGTTTGTCCCTGTCTGTGTTTAACTTGTATTAATTTGTCTTTAGTAGCATCTTTCTTCCTGTCTCTGTTCTGTTGGTTTTTGCTTTAGGCTGTCACATCCTGAAGCAGTCACAGCCTTATAGACAGCCCCTTGTTTAACGGGATTTGAATCTCTGGGTGGTTCTGGAGTGCTGCTACACATTTTAATTAATAAGTTCATTGTTGATCCTGGGAATACTTATGAGGGTTCCTTTTTGTGGTTGAGGTTTCTCAATACATCCCTGGATTAGGCTGGCAAGGGAAAAAGTAAGGCCTGGGACATTTTCTAGGCTTAATGAAGTAACTACAGTCATTTGAGTAACAGTCCCAAACTTGCACCAGAAAAGTAAATTATTCTGCAATTGGTCAAATGAGCTTGAATTTAGATTGCTTTGAAGGAGATTGCCAGCTGTGCTTTAGAAACACGTCAAACACTGAATGACGAAATGTCAGCAAAAACCAGGACAATGCACCATCGTTTTTTTTTTTTAATGTGGAAAGTTCATATGGTTTTATATGTAGTTGTTTTGCCTCATTGGTCAACAGCAAACCAACTAAAAATATCTGTTTCTTTGAAAACATATGGTGTTTATGTATTCTTAGAAAAATTTCAGTTGTGCTAAGCCTGAATGTTTTTTTTTCTGTTTTTGTTTCCAAAATACTGTTTTTAATAGGGTCTTTTTGCATAAGTGAAGTAATTATCTTTCTTTCACAGACACAATGATTTTCATTTGTTTTAGTGGAGATTCTTGTAACATTTAATTATTTGATTAAGGAAGACTTGCTATTAAGGAGCTGCATATCAGAATGCATGGTTTTATAACAGTGGGTCCTGTGTTGTTCCAAGGGTATTCCACAAGTTTAGAAAGAAAAAAAACTTCTGTTTAGTAAAATACCTATGCCACCTCTGTGGGTTTTTTCCCCCTTTTTAAATGGTTCATTCAGAGAATAACATGCTGATTCATATCAGATGTGTTTTGTCACATCAAAATAATAATACAAGTTTGCTTTAATAAAACCCAGGTTAGAGAAACAAACCTGTCATCTGATATGTGAGTATACACACCCACCCCTGAAATCTAATCTCTGCAGACTCTGCATCTCTTTTACAYACTGGTTTGTGACAGCTTGAATTCTGATTTTTAAGCAGTGCAATCTGATTATTGCAGTGCAATCACCATAATAGATGCCCAGGTGGGCAAAGTGAGACCCTTGAAGTTTATAGTGAAGACTGGATGTGTTCTGACCTCTGATATATCTCACAGTGTGTATTTGTGACTTAAGTAATGATGATCTGCAGGAAGGAGAAATCTGAGGTGGGGRGATGCTTTGCTCTAGCTTTGAAAGTCTATTTGCTACACCTCAAGGTGGGAAGCAAAAGCAGGTGCCATCTGCTTTTGTCGTGCAACCTAAGAAGACCATCAGACTGACAGAAGTACCCTTGGTTTGTAGGTTTAGTTTGTGTCCATGACATTTGAACCTCTTGAAAATCTTACTTTTTATCTTTTTTAATTATTACCTCTATGCATTTTTTTCCTTTTTTACAGTATTCTGTAACTTCTCTCAAGACCATCCCAGAATTATGTAGAAGGTGTGATTCACAAAATGAAGACAGATCAGGTATGATGCCCACTTCTGTCCACCCATCATTTTCGTGCCTTTTTTTTTTTTTTTTTTTTTTTTTTTTTTAAATCATGTAAGATTTGGCAACAATAGCTACTTGGCAGTGTTCTGCTGTTTTATTTTTTCTCATTTCTGTACAGTGTTCTGGAAACATGAGTTTCTTTTTTTTCAACAGATGTTAGTTCATTAGAAGGAAAGAAAGTTCCAAAAAAGAATTTGGCTGTATACAGATAAATGTAGGGCTTCATCTCAACAGCTCCAAACCACAGTATGTGCAACAATTTACTTGAAAACCCGAGAAACCATTGGTGACAAGACGTAATAATGTAGGCGCCAATGAAAAAATGTTGGATACATTTACTACCCATATGGCCACGACCAGTCTGAGGGATGATGTTTTGCCAGAGTCTGAAACTGTATCAAGGATGCTACATGATAGAATCTACTCTAAGGCATACTGTAATAGTTAAAGATTAAAGCTGAGTTTTTCAGTTTAATAGTGTAAACTAAATGAAGAATCATGGCATATAGATGAGAACCAGCTGGAGACCTTCCCCCTGCCTCCCTGACAAAAAGTGCATTCAGTGTTGTTTTTCGCTCTGTAAATCAGATTAATCCGCTTTTATTTTTCTCTTCCTGATGGAGAAGAAATGAATTGGTAAGAGAAGCATTTTTGTTGAGCTATGAAAAGTTTATTGTGCTTTTTGATCTTTTAATTGAACTTTTGTTAATATTGTTTCATCAAGTGCTTTTATAACAGAAAAAGGACACCTGGAGTTCATGGGATAATAGAAGGCCTAAAGAGCCATGCTATACTTCAGCAACATTTATTTCTATATTTCCTTTCAGACTGTTTTATATTTCTAATGTATTTAACTTAAATTGAAACTTTCTGATTGCTGCTTCTTCTAACAGAGTCATTAAAGGACAGGTCATCGCATTCCACTGTCCTTGGCAATGAAGAGTAGCAAAGTCTCCTTGCCATACTTGCTAGCATGTTACTCCCCACACAGGGCATTGCAGTGGCACACACATTATTACTTGTTGCAAGCAAAATCAGGGAAGAAGTGTAAAGGGCAAAGATTCCTGATTCACCCCTCTCATTTTGCCCTCATTCTACTCCAGTCTCCTCCCATCCTCCCTTCCACATTCCCCTCATTCTTCCCATCCTGCTCCATTATACTTTTCTGTCCTTCCCCTGCCTCACCCCTATTCCTTTTCTWCTCTCTTCTTGCTAGTTCTTCTCCCTTTCCTCATCCCTTGCATCCTGCATCTTCCCTTTGTCCCATTTCCTTCCCCCTTCTTCCTCTCATTCTCTTCTTCTTACCCATTCTTACTCCCATTCTCCCCACTGTCTCACCATTTCCCTATTTTCACACCATTTCTCCACACTGTTCTTCCCTGCTTTCTTTCATTCCTTCTACCTCCTTCTTGCCTCCTTTCTTTTTTCTCACCCACTTCTTCCCATTTCTGCTCCTCATTCTTCCCTGCCTTTCTCCTTAGCATTTAATCCCTCAKTGCTGCCCACATGCTCCCACCATTGTCTCCAGTATTCTCCTCCCATTCTTCTTTCTCCATTTAAAATTCAGACAGTAGTCATAAAGTAAAATGCAGGCTGATAGCAAGGATGAACTGGTTATGATCTTTTCCTTTAGATTGTGGGATGCTGACAGCTTATTGTGTAGCTCTCTTGTACCATGGTTGCCTCTGCAGATGGACATTTTCAGTTATGATTTTGATTACATCTGTACTCATCTATAGCCTTGTAAAGGGGTTGACAGAAGCAAATACAGGGATTGCTGGAAGACAGTAGTAGCTCTGGGGAGTCTACCAGTGGAAGTTAATTGCAGATTGGTTGGAAGTCKTGAGTGAAAAACAGGTCTTAAGCACTATTAATGGTACTGGTAAAGTGGAAACAGTACTAACAGCTACTTTTCTTGTTACTTATCACTTACTTTGGTGAATGGGAAGTAGTACTAAAGTATTTTCATTTTTACTCTGCCTAATCACTGAATAATAACACTGCTGAACAGGAGTGTATCACTTTACATCTCCATACAGACATCAATATCTCAAGTATCTTGAAATACCAACAAAGCTGGATTAGTCAATATTGTGTAAGGCCCATTTGATGACTTTTCATAGTTGCTTTTTACACAGTCTTTTGCCTTCCCCATATTGTAGATCATTAAAAAGAAGTTGCCAAAGTATTGTCGTTGTGTTCTATATTTTATGAAGATGGATTATATAATAAATCCTTAGTATGTATGGCATTAATACTATTTTATATCTGTTTCCACTGTTTATGCAAGTAGTTGCGAATATAAAAACTCAGTGGTTTTACAAAGAGCTGATCCAGTTTTCTATCTCATATTGACTCTTGCTTAGATAGGGCTTGCATTTCTCCTTTGAAACAGAGACRACTATGAAAGCAGAACTGTCAGACAATTATTTTGTTAGAAGAACTAAAACTTAAGCAAAAGTTGACCATGGATAAGATACGTCATGGTCTTAAAGACAGTTGTCTGTCATCTTGKCTCAGGAAAATATTTAAGTCACTAAGATAGTTAAGAAAAATTGTAGTGAAAATAATATTCAACTTTATACTGTAAAAAAGAATAAATATATATATAGCCAACCATTTTCACCAGAACAGATGTAAGAACAGATTTAAACAGACAGTTCCTTCTTATGGAATTACATTTCTTAACTATATGGTTAATAATATGGAAGTCTTACTATTTATTGTTTGCAGATAAGTTTGATAAAAAGCCCTGTAATTTTTCTTTCCCCCTTCCATGTAGATGTTCAATAATAAGTTTGTAACATATGAAAGTGTTTGGTTACATAGTTTTCAAATTACCTACTTTTAATCCTCGGCTAATTCTGGTGTTCAGAAATCAGTGTGCTTTCTCAAGCACTTCACATAATTCCTTCAGCAGAATTTTGGGTTTAACTGTTTCTGATTGCTTGAAACTTTTACTCAAAATATTTACTCTTTTGGAAAGCGAGGTATTAGAAAGTCTGAGAAATGTTTTCCCAATGTGTAGATTTTCCTCTCGAAAATCCCACCATCACCTCCCTTCACTGGGCAGCACTGGCTGGGTGTGTGTTGTCCTGGTGGGAAGGTCCTGTTCCTTCCTACGCTTTTGCATGAAGCGYGTGAAAGTCATGCAGCAGCACAGTCTTTGTCCTGCCTAAGAATCACAGCACATTTTGAGTTGGAAGGTACCCAGTAGGATCATTGAAGTCCAGCTCTGGGCTATATACAGGACACCCCAAGTGTCACATGATGTGCCTGAGAGCATTGTCTAAATGTTTCTTGAGCTCTGTCAGGCTGGTGCTGTGATCAGTTCCCTGGGGAGCCTGTTCCAGTGCCCAACCACCTCTGGTTGAAAAACCTTTCACTAATATCCAAACCTTTCACTAATATCACTAAACCTCCCCTGACACAACTTCAGGCCATTCCCTCGGGTTCTGTCACTGTCACCACAGAGAAGGGATCAGTGCCAGTCCCTCCTCTTCCCCTCACAGGAGCTTGTCCCTGCAGTGAGGTCTCCCCTCAGTCTCCTCCAGGCTGAACAGACCGAGTGCCCTCAGCCCCTCCTCACACGGCTTCCCCTCACCCTTCACCCCTTTGGTGCCCTCCTTTGCACACTCTCCAACAGCTCAATGTCTGTTCTGTGTTGTGGCACCCAAAACTGCCCCCAGCACTGGAGCTGAGGCCGCCCCAGGTCAGAGCAGAGCGGGACAATCCCCTCCCTTGCCCGGCTGGCCATGCTGGGCCTGATCCCCCAGGACACGGGTGGCCCTCCTGGCTGCCAGGGCACTGCTGGCTCATGGTCACCTTGTCATTGACCGGGACCCCCAGCTCCCTTTCCATGGCTCTGCTTTCCAGCCTCTCATTCCCAGCCTGCCTGTACATCCTGGGTNGGCCATGCTGGGCCTGATACCCCCAGGACATGGGTGGCCCTCCTGGCTGCCAGGGCACTGCTGGATCATGGTCACCTTGTCATTGACCGGGACCCCCAGCTCCCTTTCCATGGCTCTGCTTTCCAGCCTCTCATTCCCAGCCTGCCTGTACATCCTGGGTTGCCCCATCTGAGATGCAGAATGTGGCACGTCCCCTTGTTAAACTTCATATGGTTGGGGATTGCCTAGATCTCTGGCTTGTTAAGGTCTCTCTGCAGGGCCTCTCTATCTTCAGAGGGACTCAACAGTTACTCCCAATTTTGTATAAYCTCCAAACTTAGTATTCCTTCAAGTCCTGCATCCAAATCCTTTATGACTTCTCTGAGTTCTTTTCAGATTTAGGTAATTCTGACTCAGGAAAATTCCAAGGGATCTTTGGAGCCAAAGTATCCCCAGATTAAAAGGGGAAAAATATGTAGGATTTGCAAAAAATTTCATGGTTTATYCACAATAAAGTGTGATTAAGGGTGATTGTTTTTTCTACAATACTGCATTAAGATAATGGTATTTTAGGTAGCATAATAACAATGAAGGTAGAAATAATTTCAGTTGGTTAGAGCAAGGTGCTAATTAACTCCAGGATTGTGGGTTTAAGCCCTGTACTGGCCATTCACTCAAGAGCTGGATTCGATCCATGTGGGTCCCTTCCAACTCAGAACATTTTGTGATTCTGTCATTGTTTATCTTCAAAGATAGAAAATTAAAGAGTTTAGTTTAGAAATGGACCTAGCTAGYACATTTTTCCTGAAATGAAGTGTTATTCAGAGTGCCTGTTGATTTTCATCATTGTTTAATATGATGAACTGAAACAGAAATCAGTCCTTTATGCTTTTGTTATTAAGCATGAAATTGGTTGCATTCTTTCTGGGCAAATTTTCTAAGGACACTTGAACAAATGGCTCAAGACATCTGTGTTCAACAAGCTTCACTGAGCCATGTCATTGTTGAAGTATATTCTGTCATCTGTGATGACTTTTAGTTATTACTAGGGATGTTTCAAATGAAGGCAATATAGTACCACTCTAGATCTTTATTCACAGATTGATAAAAACAAATTTACTTTTAGTGTCCAGAAGTTATCCTCCTGCCCTGTTTTATTCATTCACAAATTAACTTCCATTTGAAAAATTATTCAAAATATTGGTTCCCCGTTGAGAAGAATGAATCAATCAATGAACGTAAAGTTACAGACAGTTTCTGTCTCAAGCTTTTGGTAGTTTTAATAGCATTAGAAAATAAAGTAAAATTTGATCTGAAAGCAGTGTTAAAAGACATCAATTTCACAGACTTTTGTTTTTCTCCAAATATCTCCCTGGTAAACATGGCTGAAACAGTACAATACTGCTTGGATCATTCCTTGGTAGAATATTAAAGAATTTTCTTAGTAAAAAACAACCGTGCTACCTACATATAAGCTCTTTTCCTCTATTCTCTACTTGAGAATGAAAACTTTTTTATTATTCTTCCTCACGCCAAGATAAGAAKAAATATTCATTCACTGAGACTCACAGTGTTTGAATTACATGGAAAAGATACATTATTATTTAAAAAGATTAATTATCATTTACTCTGTATACTCTTTCTTTTTTCTTCACTGTGATTTCAAATTCCACTTAAACGGGAACAAACCATCTCTGTTCTTATCCGTGCAGGGTTGCACAGATAATGAAGGTTCTCATAGAACTTACATTAAAGGACTCTATTACATATTCCTGGTACAGGTTATTGAAATATTAAAACTGTAAAACAGTGCCACCTTCAGTWAAAATGAATTCAGTTAAATATGAATTTTGTGATATTAAGAGAAGAGTAAACAGATACTCAGGACTGGCTTTGATGATCCATAAATCTGTGAGAGACACCCTTCCCCTTCCACTTGGAGTCCACAAACTGCTGCTAGTGTTAGAGATACTTTGGTGATAATAACCATGGTTTTTCTGAAAGTTTGGCTAGTGTAGTCAACAACTCAGCACCTGCATACAAAATCGGAATCAAGTGCTTTAAATGGACCTGGAAATAATACAACTCTTAATTAATTCRAGAGTCTCTGCTGAGGGCATATCACAAGGAAGAAGCTCAGGCATTTCTTTCAGATGTCAGTAGAAATCCGACTACTTTGTGTCGATTTACTACAAGCCCCCTCCCCATGTTAGACAAACAATATGTTGCAATACTGCATTTAAAAAATATGGGCAGTTGTCAGTGTTACTCACAGACTTYCTTAATGTAAAACATGCCATTTTTGTGATTTTTATTATACTCAGGACAATTTAGAGGTGTTCCGATGTTTGGCATTAGACTGTAAGTATCACAGAAACTGCCTGTCACGAGGATAAAGTTTCATCTGTGCATGAGATTGCCTTGATGGTTGGAGAAAGCCGTTACCCTATAGTTCTACAGATGCTTATATACCAGATAAAACTCCCGCTCTCACCTTCCCATGCTCTAGACATAGAGATGACTAAAAAATACTCTGAAGTTAACAGATGCTTCAGCTAGAAATGTCCTATAAGGATCAATTCTGATTCCTAAAAATAAAATAGATGATGACAAAATTGTTAGAGGGGTTGCTTACCAATTGCCCAATTTTCTGTTTATTTGTCCCCAGTAGTTCTAGGACATCTGTAAGTAAATAAATATTTTTAAAAACTGTAAGTAAGCCTACGGGACTTTGGATTAATTTGAGTTTTGTCTTCCTCAGGAAGAACCCAGAGCACACTATATGGTGAAGAACTACATCTGCAAATTTGACCCCTGCAGATTTTCACTGTATAGAGGGGGGTTTTGTGCCAAGGAAATACTTTGGCATCTCATGTCTATTAGGCAGCATAATACTTCTTTTCATTCCCTGATGTGAATGAAGTCTGCARTTTTTGTTTTCATCTCTATTTTTGCTTCAGTAATACAACAATAGGATTATCCAAGTCTCCTATATTAATGAATGAAAGTTAAGGAAATAATTTTGACAACATAGTTGGGAAAAAAAGTATTTTCATCACCTCTTAAGATGTACTAGAGTTATTTGTCAGTTTCTGGAATCAAACTAACTGCTCCACATTCTAGCCTACTGCTTTAAACTTAGACCATCTTTTACTGTTGTTTATAAAAGAATCAAACCGTATTTATTTGACCCAGACTTTTAATGGTCCCTGTCTGAGTTCATAAGTATGGGGAGATGAGCAAGAGGCTTTTCCTCTGGAGCAGCTGTTTAAGGCTATTCAGCATAACTCCTGCTGTGCTGGTGCTTTGGAGGCTACAGGCAACACTTGCTTTTGCTTCTTCACGGACAAGCATCTGAAAAAAAAAATGAAAGAGGCTCAAGCCTTGTCCAGGTCCACTCCAGGCTATAACTTCAGTGTTGCATGGAGAAAAACCCTAAGGACTAATGCAGCTTCCAAGGAGTAAATGGCACAAAGAAATACTGTGTCTGCTAGTCTGACTTTCTTTCTTCACATCAGCTATGTGGTTAATATATAATCACTTATTAAAAGCAGAGTAAATACATTATCTCAGTTAAGTGAAGAGGATGTTTTTAAGTCAGTAAAAATATTGCTGGTTTTGGTGTTCCAGTTTTTTGTCTGGGAAAACAATGTTTGTAAAGAGATGTTGGRAAAAAAAAGAAAAAGAAAAATGGAAGTACCTTACTCTGCTGTAACTTTAATGAAAAAAGGAGGAATACATGACTTCACAATTATCCAAGGCAGATTTGTAACGGAGGTTGTTGCCTCTTCTCAGTGTCTGATTTTACAATTTGGTCACCAGTGGTTTATGTAAATGCATGTTGCTAAAGTTAAAAAGTGGAGAAAGTGAAGCAACAAAATAAATGTAAGCTGAAATAAAGYGACGACAAACAAAATGTTGATGGCTTTTCCTCTGTCTAGACCCCTGTGTTGAAAGCAGTGTTTTCATAAAACTCAGACAGAATTCATTTCCATACTGAGTGCTTAATAGTTCCTGTCAGAACAAAACAGCTGGGCAACATATGGTATCCATTTCCCTGTATCACTTGGAAAAAATTTCACATGTAAATAAAACCAACATAAAAGTGTAGGCCTTTGAACCTAGAATCTTATACAATACATAAATAAGTCAGTACAGTGCGTTCTTTGTATTGGCCCACTAAGTTACATGCCTTTTGATTATTATTATTTTTATTTCTTCTTCAGAAATGTTTTCTTAAGCACTTCCAAAAGTATTAATGTAATTTTCAGACATCCATAACTACTAAGCCATACTAATCTTTTGCTTCAGATATTAATGTTGCACTGGAAGTGTATATATCTGTTTCCTTGGGAAGGTGTTCATGGCAAATTGTGTGTTTTGACCGCAAATTAGATCCCACTGATATGCAGTTAGCACATGTTATAAATCTGCTTTGTTTAAACAGTATTCTTGACTTTCAGAATGCATTAACTCTTAGTGTACGTTGGAAGGCATATAGTAACTGCCAAATGTTTTCATGGTTTTAGTGCTGTCCCTCAACTGAAAATAACAAAAGAAAGAAAACTCTCTGCCAGAGTTCCACTGATTATGAGGATCRTAAATATCACCAGCTGCAAAAGAGTGCAAATTCAGTAGGATTGAGTTCAAGTGCAGTAGGATTAAGAGTTCAGTTGACTTGAGCTCCCTTGCCTCTCTCAAGTCAGATTCACTGGTCAAACTACCCTGCAGTGCAGTGAAATAATTGTATGAAAGGTCCAGAGCTATGGGTGTGTGTGGGTATAGGGGTATGCAGGTTATACATATAAGGGATAGAAAGTTTGACAGAGAAGCCCAAGACAGAGACAAGTTACGAAGGAAGCATCATACCTCAGTAAGTGGGCCTAATTTTTGGATCAAAGAATCACAAAATTGTTKAGGTTGGCAGTATCCACTTAAGACCAGTTAGTTCAATGATAGTCCTTTGACAGTGGCAGCTAGGGCAGGGGTGTGTTAAACCAGGGGTGTGTCCAGTTGAGTTCTGAGTATCTCCAAGGATGGAGATTTCACAAAGTCTCCTGGGTAACTGTGCCTGTGTTGACCAGCCTCACAATAAAAAAATGTGTTTTCTTGTGTTCAGGTTGAATTTCTTATGTTTTACTTTGTGTCAGTTGCCACTTGTCCTGTCAGTGAGAGAAAAGCCCTGTTACATTTTCTTAGGTAAAGATGTTGCCTTAATGACCAGTTTTGAATTATGAGACAGACACGGTTAAGGGGATTAAAGGGTTTTACCTCGGTATTTTACTAGGATCCCAGCTGCACAGCTTGACAGGGTGGAAAACGCCGAAGATGCACCCTGCGTATAACAYGTATACAATTTTTATAGACCTCACAAATTAGTATTTCTATGTTCAATTCTCCAGTAAAAAMCTTAACAAATGAAGTAATGTCCCATGGCTCTAAAGAATCCTGCTGGGATAAAGCTAGGGCTCAGTTTACACAATATGTTCCAGAGAGAAGGCTTCAACCAAGGTTGGAGCCTCTAGTTTGAGATAGAGTAGGGCATGTTTGGTCTTCCCACCTAGCTAGGATATCAGGTTACAAGAATTACAAGCATGTAGACTGAGGGTACAAGGAATGCATAAAGGGTACAGAAAATGTCTATAAGGTATATAAAAATAAAAGGCAAAAAACATCAGGCATCAGTGAGATTCCTCCTGACTCTCCTTCCCTAAGCTGAGCAGTCCCAGCTCTCAGTTGCTGTTCTTATGAATGTCTCGTTCTTGTGAGAAAAACGCATCTTCCAGAGGAAACAGACCTTRAAAAAATTGAGTTGTTGTTACTGGCATTAAAACAAATCCACTGAAAAGTTTAGACTAACTCTTTTGTTGCCCTCCCAGAATATGATCCTACTTTTGTGATGCATCTCAATGCAGAGCAGAGTGCAATCTAACTGTAAATGCCACTAGGCTATTATGCACAGGATGGGTCAGGCTGGAAAGCCACAGCAGGTCATCTGGTTCAGCCTCCTTGCTCAAGTAAGGCCATCCCAGAGCACATGGCACAAGTTTGTATCCAGTTGCTTCTTGAATATTTACAGTGAAGGAAACGCCCCAGCCTCTCTGGGCAACCTGTTCTAGTGCTCACTCACCTGCACAATAAATAATTTTTGTGATGTTCATGTGGAACTTCCTGTACAATTTCTGCCTGTTGACTCTTGTCCTATTGCTTGGCACCACTGAGCAGAGTCTGGTCCATGATTTTGACACCTTCCCTTCCGATACTCAGACATTGATGAGGTGCCTTCTCAGCTCTCTCTTCTCCAGGCTGAGCAGGCCYAGCTCCGTCAGCTTCCCTGGTAAGAAAGATGCTCCAGTCCCTTAGTAGTGACAGCCCTCTGCTGGGCCCACCCCGGGAGCTCCATGTCTCTCTTGTACTGAGGAGCCCAGAACTGGACACAGCACTACAGGTGTGGCCTCATCAGGGCCAAATACAGGGGGAGGTTCACCTCTAACTCATTGCTGGCAATGCTCTTCCTAAAGCACCCCAGGATACCATTGGTCCTCTTGGGCAAAAGCACACATTGTTGGCTCATGGGCAACTTGTGTTCTTCATTAGAACTTGATGAGAAGTAATTATTGGTAATGATTACAATACATATYCTTGAAGGAAGTTTCAGGAATCTCAAATTCTTCCGTTTTGATAGAGTTGCCATTAAATCTGATATGACTATGGCATATTATCATRTAATTCTTGTTTTCACTGTTTGGCCAGGTATGTCTTTAAAGCATGCTATCATGTCACATCTTGCACAGCAATCACTGCTAAATCAAATTCCTCTATTTCTCTAGTTTCCAGCAGCAGCTGGAACTGTGGAGTCTCAACTCTTCTTGGAAATGCACAGAAACCAACAGGAATTGCAGATATGTGCAATAAATTCAGACCAGTGAAGAGAGTTTCCCCATTAAAGCACCAGCCRGAAAGCTCTGAGAACAATGAAAGTGATGACCAGAAGAACCAGAAGGGAGAATACCAGAAAGGCAGTGATTGTCAATCTGCACCTCCAAATGATGACCAGAGTCCAGGAGAGGGAGAGAGCCTTAAAAACAAAAGCACCGAGCCTGCTGTTCTGCTTGGGGAGCTGGAGCACTATGACCTGGATATGGATGAAATTTTGGATGTGCCTTATATTAAATCAAGTCAACAACCTGTTCCTTTTACAAAGGTAGCTCCTGAGAAAAAACTTTTGAGTGCATGTTCAACAGTGAATGGTCTAAGTGGCAAGACCTGTTCTGCAGGAAGCACAGAGAGCTCGCCTGCTGGCGGGACGCAGTTCTGTGTGCTGTCTCCTGTGAAAGGCGCTCAGCTGAGAAAAACGCAGCCCATTGTCCTTGATCAGCACAAGCATTCAGCTGAAGAATTAGAGCTTTCCCAGCCTTTAGTTAAGTGTGGCTCAGTCCATGAATCTGAAGCCCAAGGCAAGGGCTTCCTCAGCAGGACACTTGTTGATCCTCATGTTCACAAAGCTGATAAGGCTATGCCAAACTGCCACCGGAGGACTTTCCACCTGCAGACAGCAGTGGCAGAGAGCAAGCAGCTAGAGGAGCTGAGTATGAACTGGAGCAGCACAGGGGGCCCAGAAGAGAGGAATGAAGAAGTGAAAAAAATTAAGAGCATCTTGAACATTGTAAAGGAAGGCCAAATATCTTTACTGGTAAGTATCATCTTTTTCATAAAAAACATAGAATAAAAGGGATCTACGATGTATTTTATTAAGCCAGCTAACCTGATGAAGTTTGTGTTTTGAACCACTGCCCTTTTTATCTTGTACACTCTTTAGAAATAGAGCATATGGGTTCCCACACGGAAAGCATTAATATTTAAATAAAATATGCAGCAAGCCCAAGAAACTAGTTTTGTGTATGCATGGCCAAGATTGCTGCTTTGTACTGTACACTGAAATTATAAAGAAGGCAGATATTTTAACTAATAGGATGTCTTAAATATAAAATTCAAATACTAACTGAGTTTTGCCTGTCACATTTGTGGGTCATTTTGCTCAATAATTGCTGGTTTACTGCAGTTGTTATGTAGGGGTTGATAATGGGAACAGAGAGGCTTCTGTTGTATTCTGATTATTATTCAGGAGTGTTTATGCTGTCTTGTTGCAGCAGCATTCTCAGGCAGGAGCTTTCTCTAAAGCCTTGTTGGCTTCTAACCCATATGAAGTTTTTTTAGTAAATCTAGCACTGTGATTAGCACTGTCAATGATGGTTTCCAAAGTAACTGTTTGCAAGTTAGCACAATGATGCAGAGCATGTGATCTCTTCACAGAACAGCTGGTGAAGGCACAGTGTATGCATAAAAACTGTTTTTGTTAGATTTTTGTTCAGCTTCTCTGTTTACCAGTCTAGCTCAAGCACAAAGACATGCTATTAACATAGAAACAAGAACAAAGGAAGATATTCAAAACTAGACAGAKGCAGAAGACAGTATTAGATTGCTCATTAAGAGATAAAAGCAAGTTAAATTCATGCTGCGATAGGAATGGCAGGAGGGGAATGTTCATCATTGGTAAGAAAACATGGTTTTGTTTCAAACTGGTTGAAACTTCTTCATGAAGTACGCTCATGGAACAATAGTCTGGCAAGACTGCACAACTCTAGGAACTTAGTTATTGCTACTCCTTGACTCTGTCTTCAATCTTCTGTCTTCCTTTTGGAGTTTCTCAATCCAAGTATTTTGTCTCTAAATTAGAATTGGGCAGAAATAATYTATTACATCCTGGTGGTGTTGAACTTAGGGTGAATATCCCAACATTTTTTTTCATGGAAACAAGGTATCGCATAAAAGTCTTATGTCATGTATTTTAACTGCATTTTGAATGGTGCTTAACACAAGTTACGACTTTCATGATAAGCAAAATTAATCAGGAATGTCTTTCAGAAGTCATGGATGCCTTCTCTTTAACTACTCATGAATATAATGCCAGAAAAAAGCAAGAAAAAAGGAGAGAAAACTCAAAATAGRCAGAAATTATGAAAATGTAGATTTTTTTTTTTTGCAGCTGTAGATATTTGCTTGCATTGACCAGACTAGTGCAAAGGCTTTGAGCCACTCAAGATCTTGCACTGTTGTATGACAATTGCATGAGAAGGAAAGAAGCTTCACAGCCAATCAAGCCAGTGAATATTACACCTCTATGCTTATGCTAATAGTAGCCAGGTTATATACAGTGACATGAAAAGTTCCAGATTTTAACTCATAAAAGAACATGCCTTTTGGGAAACCTCCTTGTGTTTGGCTTGCGTCTTGGGCTGTGAGGATAAATGTATCTTTCTATCCTTAGTTTAACTAACATACGCTTTTTTTGACAGCCACATTTAGCAGCAGATAATCTGGATAAAATCCATGATGAATGTGACAACAATCTGTTGCATGTAGCAGCATCAAAGGGACATGCAGAATGCCTGCAGCATCTCACTTCTTTGATGGGTGAAGACTGTTTGAATGAGCGAAACATTGAGCAGCTAACTCCAGCTGGATTAGCAATAAAGGTAACAAGCTCTTTTTTCTACTGTAATGTATCATAAAGGTCATTTAATTTCCTCCTGTGATGCCAGTAAGAAATGCGTGCATCAGGATGTTATTTTTCAAGCTTTTTAAGTGAGAAAAAAAGCCCTGTTGGCTGGTACTATGTAAACAAAATAAAGTGGATTACTGCACAATATGTAATATCCACTGTGACAATTTTTATGTTGCTGTCGATGCATATACATTAGTTTTTAAATCAGTCTGCTGACTCTGAAGTCTATTTGTTACATTTTAAGAAGCTTTCACTTAACTTGGAATTAGTTGTTTCTTTAGGGAACATAACATTTTCTTGGGTGTTTTTTTCAAATACTGGTATAATCTTGCTAGACAAGTGTGGAAACATGCTTACAAAGCTTAAAAGCATCTTGAGGTGAAAATTCCTGGTTGTCTAAAGCAGTTGCATCAAAGTTAAAATATATGTATGTGTTGCAGAGCAACCTGTTAAAATCTGGAAAAATTAAAGTCCAAGTTTACAGGGAAACTTATTATGTAGGAAGGTATGAAAATTCATGGTGTTACTACACTAAAATAAAAGATAGTACAGCAAGGCTAATGATTTAACTACAGTCATTCAGGCTCTTTGGTAAGAGAGACTGAATGGTTGTCTGTCATTCCTTTTATCCTCTAAGTACCTTAAGAGTGAAAAAGGGAAGGGGTGAAGTATAATGCAAGAGTTTCTGCTTCTTCCGGGCGGTTGTTGTTATTTTCTACTTGGGAAAAGATTTTGCAACTGAGAAAAGTTTGGTGGGTTTGAACCTGCAGTTTTGCATATTTGAGACATAATTTCAATGACCCAGGGCTCTCATGCAGGTGGAGGGTTGGGTTTTTTGATTTTTCTGGGTCAAACCTTATGAATAGAAATTGGAACTGCTRCCTTGTTGTACTAACAAAATGCTTCAATATCTTGGCCCATGTCAAACTGTATAGTTACAGTTTGTCAAGTTAAAGCCTTACAAAATTTCAACTACTTTCCTTTCTTGTTTTTTCAAGCTAGGTATATAATATGTTTGTAAGCCAATATATTGTGATACTTACCACTTCTGTGGAGAATAGGTGCACACCCCACATGTTATAACATTATGTGAGTTACAATGATATGAAGAAGAACGAGAAAAATAAATGCCATTGTGTGAGTGTTGAAAACCACTCTGGAAGTAAGGATTAGGAGCTACAAAATTTAATTATTCCACATCACTTAMAAGCTCTTACAGAACTTTGCAAACACCGAGGACAAGTCCAGTCAYGCAGGTCATCATTAGAAATACTGGTGCTGGAGTACCCTCACTTATAGAAGAATTCTGTCACATTTACACTCTCTTCTGTGAATTACTTTCTTCTGTGAAAGCCAATTAAGCCAGCCTTTCTGGAGAAAATGATGAAAGGTTTCATTGGCTTATTCTTTCAATTTTAAGCAAACTGGAAATTTTAATAGCTCCGATAAGCTTTTCTCTCTTTAGTAAATGTGTTTGGGATAGAGACAGCTGGAATTTAGTTTTTTGGGGTTTTTTTCTTGTTTAGAATGGTCAGYTGGAGTGCGTTAGATGGATGGTGAGCGAAACAGAAGCCATTGCGGAACTCAGTTGCTCAAAAGACCACCCAAGCCTTATTCATTACGCAGGTTGCTATGGCCAGGTATGAATTTCAATTACTTTTTCAAATAGATTACCTAGATTCTTATACAATAATTTTRATTAAAGCATGTGTGTCATTTTGTAGCTTTTAATTACAGGTGTTCTGAATTAGTTCAAGTACAGCAAAATCTTTCTCAACTTAATCTGTGTAATTTTTTCAGCATTTTCTCTCTTAGGTTGTTTGTTTGTTTGTTTGTTTGTTTGGTAGGTTGGTTTTTGTTTTATAAACTTTGAGTAATGGCAAGGTGAAGATTACTGGCCAACCAGTAGATCCCAAGAACATCTGTGGAAATTAGGTGTCGTCTAGAGGACTCATAAGACACATTAGAGGAGCAGCAAATGTTTTGGGATAGTTCACATACTCTTTCCAGGAGAGACTAATCTCAAAAAAATTTTGCAATTTAAGAATTCATTTTATTGGCTGTGAAGGATGGTAGAACTTGAACATCATCTATCTAGCTTTAGCCCCTTTCATTGAACTGCATATAAAAATATGTTGTCAATTCATAGAATATTCTAGGTTGGAAGGGGCCCRCAAGGACCATCAAGCCCAACTCTTAAATAAATGGCCCATATGGGGACTGTTCCCACAAGCTTTYTCTCATTGGCACCAGGCTTTAGCCAACTGAACCAACTGTAAATYAATCCTGTTTCACACCTAACTTACCTATTAATATAATGATGAGACACCACTGAAGTACAGCATTCTMGTGCTTTGTTAATAACTGGAGGAACATAAATGCCACTTAATTACACTACATTCTCTTCCCACAACATCTGTTTTTTCTTAATCAGACCTTGCAGTAACCCTTCTTCAAGGGAGCTTCTCCAGGATGGAAGGAGTAGGGATCAGTTATTCTTGTCTAAACTCTTTGGCAGATGGACCATTTTATCTCCCAGTTTCTTCAACAGACATTAAAGATAAATCATAGAATCACAGAATAATTGAATGGTTTGGGTTGGAAGGGACCTTGAAGTTCCAATCTCCTAGTTCCAATCCCCCAGACAGGGATAGGGACAGCAAACCTCATTGATTTTGTGCTAATATTTTTTACCCTCGTTAAGAGAGAACAAACAAAATATAAGCACCAAGAAAATCATTCTTTGCTGCGTAAGTGTAGTTGTCTCATTCAATGCCATACAAACATTCTGCAATATTTCTGCTGCTAAGTTCTTCTGTCCAAGCATGAGTTTACTGTAGGGGAAAGGAAAGAGAGGAGGCAGGTTTGGAAGGCTATGGAGCTGGAAGTCTGCCCTTCCTTTTGCTGTTTCCATAGGCACACAGACACCCTTGTTTTCATGCTGTGCAAAGACCTCCTTTTTCTTCACTCACCTACTATGCAGATGTTACTGGTGCGAGATAGGACCCTGCTGGATGTACAGATTATGGAGTCAGCAAGTTTACTGTAATTCCAGCACTCAGGATGGGGAAAATGTGAGCCAGATCAGAACTGGATTAAAGAAAAGAGTGTTCGCTACTGGGAAGAAAAAGTTTGGAAGAAAAAGTTGCATGTGAACTTAAATTCATATCTTCGCTTGATTAACCTAATTTTGTCCTCATCTTTACAGATATTTATATAAACTAAAGCCAGTGAAGCTTTGGGCTTTTTCAGTGAGCTATGCTATCTACTGCCAGAAACAGATCTAGCACACTTTATCTAGATTCTTTTCAGAGCAGAACGGAAGCTCTACCACTTAAGAAACACTGGCTTATAATCAGCCACCCATTTGAAATTTGAAAAGGTGATATATAAATTAGTGACAAATTTTCTTAGTTGAACACCAAAGAAAGTTCATATGTAATGTCAATTATGGGGTTTTTCTTAAATCCATAAACAACCTGCAAACATGAGGGAATATTGAGGCTGAAGGGCTGCCAGACTATCTTACCCAACTGTGTTAAGGAAAAAAAAAAACTTTGAGAAATTTAAATGCATACTTGGCGCTGTCCTTGAAGCTTTAATTTATTTTACCGTTACTTACATGAGAGATAATCCATGTAAACACTGGTCTTGGCAGAATTACAAGAGTAATATTTTTACAAGGAAGACCTGTTATTGAATACTGTTCTAAAAGAGTCAGTTCATCCATTGTTTCCCCAGACATTAGACATGCACGCCATATTTTTCTTCAAGAATTATAATTTAGAATGAGCAGTATAAGGGAGTTCATAGCAAAGCTGTTATGTTAAAGKTCATCAAACTACAGTCATGGCCTGTCTCCATGGACATGTCAGCAACATCATGTTTTTCCAATGACAGAGAGACCACATAAATTAATATGATTGAAGRGAATGAAAGCTCAAAATCAACCTGTAGCCTGGTCAGCATAGCGCCGAACAATGGTTTCTTCAAGCATGAGATTATGCAAGAGAAACCATGATGGTTGGCAGGTGTCCTCATGCTGGGCATAAGTCATGAGTATAGGGCATGCCAGCTGTGCCTGGTACAGTCCCCATGTCACAGGAAGATGGTGATGCAGTCMTAGGTGCACATCATCCTAGTCCAGCTAAGAGCTTCACAGGGCTGGAAAAACCTTCTGACAGTGACCTTGTGGGAGTATGGACTGCACAGGTGTGAGGCAGAGGGYGGGGAATGCCCAAAGTTTGTGGTTTCTGAGCTCCAGAGAATGTAGGGGGACTTTGGGGAACCAGCCTAAAGCATGACTAAGGACCTAGAAGGGATCCTGTGCACCTTAGTGGTGGTATGGTTCTGGAGAGCAAAGTGGGGAGGAGTGCATGACATTCAGATATGCAGATACCTAATAAAACACCTTTTTATTACACCTCAGCATGTTTGCATTTCTGTCTTATATAATTTTTACAAGGGTAATGTGTTATTTTCACTTACTCTGACTCCTCTTCTGGGAAGGGATATGGGAAAGGCCAGCTTCATTAATTAATATCAAGTGATAGGCTAAGATTAGTTGTTGAGTCCAGTACTCTTTAGCATGCTAACCCTTCCCATTTTAGGCCATGTAATGATTTAAATGGTCCATGTTAGTTGTACTTTCTTCTCCAAAAATCCTCCGAACAAAAGTCAGCAGTATGTCCCAAATTTTCCTGAAATAATTTTGTAGGGGAGTTTGAATTATTATAGGTCTAGAATATGCCAGATGGATGTTAATAACTGCTAAAGCATAAGAACTTTGGAGGTTTTAAACATAACACATGTACTGAATAATTCATTAGTGTTTATCAATTCCTGTTACTTAACAAAAATGTGATTATTTTCCATTATCTTAAGCTGATGAATTTTCTTACTATCTTTCATTTTGTATGAATAAATTGTCTGAATAAATTTATTCCTGAGAACATTTTTCTTGCAAATACATAATGTGAGTGTTAGTAAAGTGATATGTGGTATACTTGGATATATGATGATTTTTTCCCCCTAGTTTCTTGGGGTTTTTTGATCAAGGGTAAATTTGTTGAAACACAGACTGTTTGAGTAGAGCTATGACTTTGTGCCTGTGACGATTTGATGCACAGATATTCCTAAGTGCAGATGATTGAATATAGCCACTCAGCCACTTGAATTCCTTGTTGTAAAGATAAATGAGTAGAAAGCATCATTTGCTCCATGCTGATTGTGATCATAAAATTATAGAACATGCTTAACATTCTCCCTATTATGTTTCAAAGAAATATATGMTTTCAAAGCTATAGTTGTCTTCCAGTTCTGCAGATAAGTTTTGCTAAAATATTTTTCTTTTAATTATTAAAACATAGGGGCAATTCATAGGAGTCGTATAATGCTTCTTCATTGCTGGCCAACATAACCAGCATGTTGAGAAATTGCTCAAAAATATTTTTAAAGGGATATGTGATCTGAAGTCATCTCTCTAAGCTGGCTGTCAGCCGTTTTGGGCATTCAGTCAAGGAAAAGTCAAAATACCTATGCCTTCACCTTGTGATAAGAATGAAATTGCTGCTAAAGTGAAGATAAAAGGAWTATAACTCAGAGTACCCTCTGAAGTAGTAAGTATAGACCCAGATGCTTGAATAATYTAGAGTAGCTCTAGAAGAGTCTGACAATCCCTCTCCTTTTCATTGAGACTAAAATTTCTGTGGTACTTTTACACAAAAATTTACAAGCTTATATCCAAGCTTTTTCAAATTTTCTTCATTTTTGTTATTTCTCTTTTCTACTTAATTACTGCTCAGAGTTCTATATGTGCTTTCAATACTGTTTAATTTAGATATACTTTCATTTTCCACATTTGTGATTTTGGGTGATTATGTACTTATGTGTCACTGAAGGTGACACATAAGGTGAGGTSCTGCAGGTTAAGTCCATGGATCAGTGTTTGCCTCAGCAACACCAAAATCCACAAGCCCCCTTTGAACTGGGGCTCTGAGTCAGTATAACACATGAGAAATATCAATGCAATATATTGAAAGAAAAAAGTGTTTAAATAAAAAAAGTTTTAATCTGTAAGTAATTTAGTGTTTTCACCTATTAAGAGAGAAAACTGGGAATGATCTGTAGTCAGCTGCCATTTAATGGACTCTGCTTTTCTATGTAYTCTGTAGATTTATTCTAGATTTTCAGTATGTATCGGATTCAGTAGGGCAAAATGAAATGTAATCTGGAGAGGCAGGGAAAGTTCCCAGAGAAAAGGGATTTTTTTCCAAATAAACCTGTTTAGTGCACTATATAACTTTCCATTGTTGGAAAAGAAAACCCGAATATATGTGTATTGCATCTATACACGTGCATAAAAACTGATGTTATAAAAGAAATAAGTTTCYACCTCAGTTTTGGCTTCCAGACTTTCAGTGACAAGTTTTTGCAGTCCACGTCTCCCAACATACAGGACATACAAATAGTCCATGAGTCAATACACTGAGATTATTTCTGGTTTTAGTTGTTTTTTTTTTTAGCACAACCACAAAGAGATGAGGAATGATTACAGATTTAAAGAATCTTACTGCTCAGCTCTGTCATCTGAGTGTAATTCTGTTTTATTTTTCCAGAGTGGCTTGTGAAGTTTGACCAAATTTCACAACCTGATTTTCAGATTGATATATGGGTTGCTGTGCCTCAGGTTTCATCAACAACACAGAGGCACAAATAGTCTCTTTGTACGATTTCTCAGAATGTTACAGTACAGTGTTACAATACTCATTTATTTCCTATTACATCTTCCATAAATTAAGTATTTCRGCTTTTTCCCTTAGGGGGAAAAAAGAAACCCCAAACCCCCCAAAAACCAAACCAGTTTCATCATGCACTAAGTCCTGCAAAGAGAGACTGAAAACAAAGAATTAATGKATAATATTTGTAACAGATGAGAGGACCAGTTTTCCTCTAGTATATTTAGCTTTTCATTATTTCTTATCTTTTGTGACATTTCTTTGCCCCTAGGAGAAAATCCTTCTGTGGCTTCTTCAGTTCATGCAAGAGCAAGGGATTTCACTGGATGAAGTTGACCAGGATGGAAATACTGCTGTTCACATAGCTGCTCAGCATGGCTATCTAGGATGCATACAGGTACAGTGATAGCAGAAACCTCTAAACTTCAGGCTTGAATGACAACAACTAAAAATTATTATTGGAAATCTAAGTGGGAATAATTATTGATACATTAAATTATATGAGAAGAAGAACTTTAAACCATAGTAGTCAAACAAATACCAAAAAGTTCTGGATTTTTGATTCTATTCTCAGTAATGCTGCTGCAAGCCTAAACTAACTTGTACTGCAAGATGAAAGGATGATTATATTGTTTATACATAAACAGCTTGTGTGTATGTTTTTGTGTTACACCAGGACAGCCAGTGCAGATATGCATACTTTTCTTATTACTCTGATATTCTCCTTCTGTTTCTTTTTCCATTGGTAGTTGTAGCTTTCCAGCTTAGGAGAATATAAGAAATAGGTTTGTTGAAGGATTTACACCTTGAGTAAATCATCCTTTTCTGACTTATCCTGGAATGAATCTGTGCTATACAATGAAGAGTGATGCTGATTTCTAACTGTTTCTTGATGAATCATCTTGGCCACTGAAGGCGAAACAGTTCTGTTGTGTAGAGGTGTTAGAGTGCTAATTTGTCCAGCTGAGAAGGCTCACAACCACAGTACTTACTGGAGCCAGATCTGAATGAACCAGTTTGGATACCTCTGTCCAGTACTTGTGTTCAATGCGGACATACCAAAAAATTCATGCTGAACTCAATGGCAGCCATGGAGTCACAGCACCATACTGTCATTAAGATTGGAAAAGACCTCAAAGATCATCAAGTCTGACTAAATTAGCACCACCAACATGTTCACCATYAAACCATGTCTTCAAGTGCCACATCCACACTGGTTTGGAACACTTCCAGGGACAATTACTCCACCACTTCAATGGTCAGTCTGTTCCAATGCTTAACAATCCTTTCGGTGACTTTTTTTCCTAATATCGTATCTAAACCTCCCTTGGCACAGCTTGAGGCCACTTCCTCTCATCCTGTTAACTTGTTACCTGGGAAAAGAGGTCAAACCTGGCTACAACCTCCTTTCAGGTAGTTGTAGAGAGCAATGTCCCCACTCAGTCCTTTTCTCCAGGATAAACACTCCCAGCTCCCTCAGTCTCACAGGACTTGTGCTCCCGACCCTTCCCCAGCTCTGTTGCCCTTCTCTGCACATGCTCCAGTCCCTCATTGTCTTTCATGTTATGAGGGGCCCAGAACTAGTCACAGGGCTCAAGGTGTGGCCTCACAAGTGTCCACTGGCCACATTATTGCTCATACAGGCTAGGGTGCCCTTGGCCTTCTTGGCCAGCTGGGCACAGCTGTCTCATGTTCATCCACTGTTGAACAGCACCCTCTGGTCATTTTCTGGCTGGCMGTTTCTCAGCCACTCTGCCTCAATCCTGTAGTGTTGCTTGGGTGGTCCAAGTGCAGTTGAGCCTCATCTGGTTGGCCTCAGCCTTTCAATCCAGCCTGTCCGGATCTCTCTGAAGAGCTTTCCTGCCCTCARTAGATCAACACTCCCACCCAGCTTGCTGTAGTCTATGAGCTTACTGAGGATGATCTTGATCAGGGGATCCGTGTTTTTGATTATGTTGATTATGACCCCAGCACTGAGCCCTGGGGAACAGCACCGATGACCGGTCACAGTCAGGATGTAAATACACTCCCCACCATTCCCAGAGCGGTGCCACCCAGCAGTTTTCACTCACTGACCATGCAAAGTCAGTTTCTCTAGGAGAATACTGCAGGAAACAGTGTCAAAGCTTTACTAAAATCTAGTAAATGCATCCACAGCCTTTTCRTCATCTACTAAGTGGGTCATTTTGTCACAGAATGAGATCAGGTTGGTCAAGCAGAACCTGTCTCTCATAAACCCATGCTGTGGGTGAGGTCTCCTGATTGTCCTGTACTTGCTGTATAAAGACAGTCAAGATGATCTGCTCTATGAACTTCCCTGGCATGGAGATCAGGCTGATAGGCCTGTTCTTCCCTGGATCCTTCTTCCAACCCTTCTTATAGATAGGGGCCCAATTTGGCAACTTCCAGTCACTAGGACTTCCCTGGATGTTCAGCTCTTCTGGTAAATTATTGAAGGTGAAACAACTTTGTGTTAATTTGCAGATGTACTATCTGTCCATCAGATTTGCTAGAACCATTCGTCACAGGAGTACATTTCAGTATTTGTGTTGTCGGCATTTTGAGTACTTTGAGTAAAAGCTATTTGGAGAAGAAGTAATWATAAAAGTATTCCAGGAAATTGCAGAGTTATTTGATAAACTAATAGTCATTGGAGAAGAACAGATAAAAGAGCTAATAATGGCTTGGCAAAAAGGCAAGGAATAAAAATTAAACTCATTAGGTCAAGTAGGGGAGGAAAACATGTCTAAGAAGGAGCAGTAATTCCCAAATGACTCAGATATGTGTCAGCAAACATATTAGTCCTGATGAACATGAAYTGATCCACATCACCTTTCAGGCCACTGCAAATACAGAACACTTGTATTAGTCCAATGCTAAAAAAAATACAGTTAATGAATTTGAATTAGCTAACCACTTCAGAGAGCTAAGTATGTCTGTGTACACTTTTACATTGAATCTACAGCTGCAGAGCTGCTTATTATTGTTATAGCAATCTATTTATACGTCTGGACACCAAGAAGACATAAGTCCATAAAAGCCAGTTTGAGAGAATTGCATCATAAAAAAAGAAAAACAGGTTTAGCTGAATGAACAGACTTGAAGACAGTCAAATATATTTGGAGAACATGACTATCTCTGCATTTTCTTATTGAGGGGATGTATTTTTTGGATCCTATACAAGCTCATAGGAGAATGAAATCAACAAATGGTCACATCCACGCTGTATCTGGTGGGTTGGTTATTGTCCTGTGGCCAGTTGCTGTGATCAGTTGGAAAAAAATGGATGAAGACAAGTTTATGATTTACTAGTGGGGAGGACTGTTGTGGTAAAGGGTGTGCTCAGGGTTTCTGTGGAGTGTGTGTTTAGGGTTGCTATCTCAGCAGTGCCTCATCAAGATGTGCAATGCATTTGAAGGAGAAATGAGTGTAGATGATTTTGAGCAGAGTAGTGACATCTGCAGGCTGTTCTCACAGATAAAATTAAGCAAAAAAGAGACTAGTCCTGGTTTCCCTGTGAAGAATAGCCTTAATAAATGGCCTAGAATTCCTAAGATTATTTTATTTTAGGTAAATATGCAATTCAACAAGTGCTTTGTGTTGAAGTGGGGCCATGAGAAATAAGTCATGAAAATATGTAGTGGTGATAAAAATAGGCAATGTTAATAATATCACTTCACTAACACCTTGCAGTCTTAAGTGTAGTTGATATTTTGTTGTGCTGTGAAACAAAATAAGCCATGTGCCCAGTAATATTATAGTCTAATTTAAAAGAATGTGCAGTGAATAATCTGGTAAGAAGAAAGAAGTGATTAAAGAAACAGGGAAACTATAAGCAGCAGCATAAAAAATGAAGAATCACAGGCTGTTGGTGATTCTCTGGCCCTCTTAYTCACTGTTTATGAGCAGATGACAGTCCTGTCATGTTTCAAACTGTTTGATTACTTTCTGCAAGGTCATAACACTCCTTTGATTTCTTTCTTGATGGATCAAGACCAGTCTGTTGATATGAGATGCAGTGCAAAGGTTCCTAACTTTCCTTTCTGTGTGGTTTTAGCAGAACAGACAGACCACCCATTCCACTTCTTTGTCAGCAGATACAGAGGTCTCTGTGTCTGCTATTTGTGGTCAACAAAGTCACTCCAATCCTCAGTGGTTTACCAGCTCTTCTTGGATAAGTCAACCAAGAGCTCACCCATGCAAAACCTCTTCTGCATGTGTATGCACAAAGTTAATAATGCTGTCGTTTCTGAGTGTATAGGATCAGTTTTCCAAAGGGGATGGGGGATGGGGGGGGGCAATCAGTGTGTGTCAAAGCATTGCTAAGAATATTTAGGTTCCATTCTCCCTCCTCCAGTATTTCAAATAGCTCCTAACACAAACAGATCATAAAGAGGGAAGAAGRCTTGGTCTCAAGTCTTGCTTCAGTTATTGAGGAGGACACCAGTCTGACAGAAGTTTGACAAAATTTCTTTTGCCCATAGAACACTGTTTATTCTAGTCTCCAGTAACTCAAATGTCATGCTTACAGCCTGCGTGGTTCTCCAGCAGCAAGCTAGCGTTCCCTGCTGGTTCTGTTTGTAACACAGGGATATGCATCAGAGTACAAGACAYTATATTTCAGTGGGTCTTCACAAGAAAGTAGGGACTGTCCAAGTAAGTGCAAAGCAATGAGACTTCTCTCAGCATTAAAAAGCCACAGTGACCAAACCCCCAAAATACCAGATTGATAAAGTCATTGTGCAGTTCTGTATCTGCAATATGAAATGTGTGCCTATTTGCCCTGTCTTTCATGGGGCACATCATTGCTTGGTTGAGGAATCAGGACACTGGGTCTGCCCTTCTGGGTGTTTTAAACATAGGGATTCTGCTGTGATAGAGAATGGATAGCTAAACCACACAAAGAATTAGCAGATACTGTAGCGAAGACATTGCTAAAATGAAATTCTAAGGGTGTGTTGCAATACCTTGCGGTGTGGAGATCCCAAGAACAGACCTGGTAAGCCATTACAGTTCATCAGCACCCACTATAAACTGGCGAGCAATGTGTTCACACTCCCCTGGACCCTGATGTTATCTAGATGTCCTGTGACTTCTTTTCTAGGTCTGCCATGTGTAAAGTTATCACAATGCTCTGTAATGCATGGTTAGGTGCATCTGAAAAAGTTTATTACTGTGTTGCAGGAAAGAATCAATAGGTGGCCAAATGAAAGTCCCCTGTTTTCATGTGGYAGTCCCACTCACTGTGTGAATGCTGCAAGTGATGTTCTGCTCTACAAATAAATGAACAGAAAATAAATTAATTGWGTAGAACTTCAAAAGGAGAGGAAGGAAAAATATATAAAATATAGTCTTTTTATGGCTCTTCTGAACTGCAGCTTGCTCTTCTATGTTGTCGTGTCACCTGAGAGGTAGATTTCATTAGTATGTGGTTTGAATTCAAGCTGCATACAGATTTGTCAGTGATTGAATTTTAAAAATTATTGGCTTAGACTAATGTTTTCAAGCATTTTATTTAGGAGTGGTTTGTGTCAAACCATTCTTGTCCTGATCAGAAGTCACAGCAGAGAGACTTACAATTACAGATGTCACTGTTCCCTTTCATGTTTTTACAGACATTGGTTGAATATGGAGCAAATGTCACCATGCAAAACCACGTGGGAGAGAAACCTTCACAAAGTGCGGAGCGACACGGGCACACCATGTGCTCCCGCTACTTGGTAGTTGTGGAGACATGTATGTCACTGGCCTCTCAGGTTGTGAAGCTGACTAAGCAGCTGAAGGAGTAAGTGTTCCATTGTTAGCAAGAATGGARTGATCTTAAAACAATACCATACTTCATCTTTAGTCTATTAGCGGTGTCTGTTTTTTTCTTCTGATAAATGACATTTTCAAGTCAGATTTCTATCTAATTTCTCCACCCTTTCCTGCTCTCAAGTATTTGTCCCTTCACCCTTATCAGCCCAGTTTTTCAGCTGTTCTTTTTGTGGCAGTTTGCTGTGAACACAGATGAAGGGAGTGGCAGCTGATAACGGTATGTATGAAGCAATCCAGTCCCTTTTCCCTTTACTTATATTTTGCAATCACACCATTGCAGATCATCATTTCTGTTCGTATAGCATGCACTTCTATACAGTGAGTGGCTCTTCCCACTTACACTGCTGGGTGTTGATGTTGGGAGGAATAGTTGAAATAGTAGTTGGAGATGTTTTTACTTGGAAGGTCACCAAGACTTACAATAGTTACTCAGGAAATATCTTCTGTTCTGTATTTCTTCATATGAACTGGGTTTAATATTTTGGTATGGTTTTTATTAAAGATTCTGTGAAGAGCCTATTATTTTGAAACACAAATTATTCTGATTGCTTGCTCTAATTGTGAGTGCAGTTGCTGTGATTTAACATGTCAATATTCTCATAAGACTCTTAGAAACTATCAGCACTGGCCTAAGCTTGTCAGCTATCACAATCCATGGAAAGAGCTTCTGATAACCYCATTTTTTGAGGAAACTGTATCATTTTATGCAAGCAATGTGCAGTTAATTGCATTGAGTACCAATTACAATACTCTGCTAGCAGGGGAGCTGCAGAGTGGCCTTGGTGAGAGCAGGTGAGTGGCTTCCCTTTGCTGGACAGAACTCTCTGCAACAGACCCACTTCAGGACACAGCTAAGCCCCACCTGTCATTCTGGTAGCACCTCTGTGAAAACATATCTAAAAAAGAGCAGAAAATGCCAGAGAGGAGAAGAGAGCAGAAGAGTGATAATCAGAAGGARCAGCAAGGTCAGAGGAGCTGGAAGTGCACCATGGTGGAGAAGGCAAACCCCAAAGAGACTGTGACCTATTGAGTGCCTAGTGGTAGAACAGGTACATCCCTCGAAAGGSATGAGTGGGGGAAAAAGGAGCAACAGAGAGAAACCGCTACACATGAACCCTGATGTGTGCTGCATGTTGGCTTGCTGAAAAGACTGGGGATAACCCGCATCAATGACAAGAGGGGAGGGAAGGTGTCTGGAGCGAAGCCTGAGAATGGCRGAGAAGGTTCCCTGGATATGTCAAYGTATCTCATTGTAGCTGGTCCATTTGCTGAAATATCCAATCAACTGACATAAAGCAAAACAAATAAACATAAGGCATTTCCCTGGAAGACAGCATTAACGTCTGACTCATATCAATATATAATGAAATATATTTCTCCCATAATTCAGCAGAAAAAAAAACAAAGAAAAAACATACACACCAGGAAGTAGAAGTGGCAGCCACGGAATACCCATGTTTCAGTTCTCTTCAAGTTCTCACGCTGTACTTGATATAAGTTGTACCTCTTGTACAGAAAAAAAGGAGTTGTTACATCAGTCAGCAGGATGCCTACTCTCACAGAATAGTTGTGACTTCATTACAAAAGCATTAACATTTTTCCATGTATCCCCACTATTGTGTCACAGACCGCATCCATAGGAAGTAATTTAAATTATTCTTATCTAGCTCTTGATGGCTTTTTTTGCTTGTTTCAGTTTGCGTTGAATCTGCTTCTTTCAGCAGCTTGTTTTTTAGGCTTCAGATTAGTTTCAGTAAGTGCAACAGCAGCCTTTTCTCCCTCCTCTACAATGATATGCAAGTCTCTTTTGCGACACTTTGCAGTTTACTGAGGCATTCAAATAATCTATTTTCTGCTTGAAGGAGCAGCTTCTGCGTGGCTGTTTGGGCTGCAGCCTCAGGCAATGGAGGCATTGATAGATGCAATGGACCATGTTCAGAGGCTCTTGCTCAGGAGACAGAAGGGGTGATGGAAGAAAACTCTTGCCCTGTTTTGCAGTCCTCACCCTTCCTAAAATGCAAGGATGGTATGAAGTACATTAAAGTGGAGCTGTTTGTCAAGGGGACCTTGATCACAGCGGGGGAATCCACTGGCTGCAGCTGCTCTAAAAATCCTGAAAACTATTCTGAAGATCCTGAAGACACCAGATGTCAACAGATGGAAGCCAAGTTTACTGTCCAAGTCACTTCAGCTGTTATGTAGGAATAACTCCCAGCTTGGGTAGTTGAGCTGGCTTTCCTGGATTTTCTCTGTCTACTTCTCCCAGGGTTAATGAGCATTGTTCTGGAGACAGAAGAGATATGATTGCATCATGATGGATTACATGAAYAGTGAATTCAACAATGAAAGCCTGTATGTGCTTCCAAGACTTCCCTCAGCTTCCATAAGCATGAGCTGATGATTCAATCCTCTTTATTTTGAGTGCCTTATTAATGAAATATAAGAGCATCATCTGATACYGTTATTTCCACAACCGCAGGAAGACTGGAATGGTTTATATTCTGCAAGAAGAAAAGCAGTGAAGGAACTGTCTTAGATGAGCACTTATCAAGATGTATATCTGCATATGTTTTAACACAAAGAAGGATCTATCATCTTTCATTCCCTTTTTATGAGTTCTTCCAGTCATCAAGCAACACAGAGGAGTTCTAGAGAGAAGTTATTCCAATCCATCATGGTATTTGGAGCCATTCCTGAATGGAAGACACAAAAAGAAAACAGTAACATCATATTTTTCTAGTCTTTGCATCTTTCAGTTCTTGGAACCAAAGCAACACAGATGACAAATGCAAAGGAATATGGAAAAATATTCTGAGCTGGGTCTAAGTCTCCATTCAGGGACAAAAGCCTTTATATTTGGAAGAAGGAAATAAGTGGGGATTGCAAAGATTCCATCAAATCTTCATGAGAGRTTTGAGAGTTTTCTCCAAAAGCAAAAAAATCCAAGCGATTCTTTCCATAGGTAGAAAGGAAAGTAGCCCACAAAGATCTGCTGTTACTGGCTTCAAAATGCAAGCTTTGCTTTAAATCTCTTAATTACAGATTTTTTTTCAATCCAGTATGACTTTCTTGCCTAACCAGAATACTTAGGACAGTSACAAAAGTTTAGAGACTATACAAAATAATACACATAGAGTCATACTATACAAACAGAGTCTATACAAAATAATTTGCTTTAATTTTACCTCCTGAGGCYTTCATAGGTCTTAAAGTCTTAGTTATTCTCACACTGATTTCACCTGCCTAAAAAAAGCCATGGTTGCCAGTGTAGAAAATTCCTATGCTGTATCACTTGTATTATTCGGGCTTTCCTGATCTGAAGAGACCATGTCAGAATTAATGGCATAAAGTGAATGTTTCCATAGACTTCTTATGCAATGCTGCTTGACAACAGACCTGCATTTCCAAATTGCGCTGTCCTACATTTATGGACCTGGATGGGCAAATCAATTAATGAATGAGACACCTACTGGTTCTTTTGATATCCTATTACACCAAAATCTCTGTTGAGACTGATCAAAACAAACCATAAATCAAAAGATGAAGTTGAGAAAATAATTTAATATTCTCTCTTGTGGACACTTTTTTATGTTCCAATGGAAGAAACCATTATTTTCCTGGAACTTCGTAGGAATAGCTATAAAAATAGTTGAAGAAAAAAGTCTCTGTAGTGGTATGGTAAGGTGTGTGCAAGTTGGGGTTTTTCAGCTGGGTGGGGTTTTTTTTTTTTGTGGTAGAACACTTTATATAGACATATAGTAAGAAACCCAGTATAAACTTTACAATGTTCACCTCTTTTTTACTTAGTTAAGCRATTTTGTGTTCTGCTTTGTAGAGCAGTCATTCTTGGATTATTTGAAAAAAATTGGAGAAATAAGAAAACATGCTATGAGAKATACTCCAGTGGAGCTCAGTGCCTCTGCAGTTACCGATTTCCCTGATTTCATAAGGAGATGTTTGGGCTCCTCAGATGTTTAAGGAGACACAGAAGGGTCCTTACATTTACTCACTGGGAACATTGTCTAAGCTAAACCCCCCAGAATCTGGCCATCAATTATAATAAAATAAGTGTACCCTCTTACTCCTGAAGCTTCAATGATCTTGTCTCCTACATCAGTCCGGCTTTAATACTTTGCAATATTGCTATTCCAAGAAGTTGTGATMCCTTGTTTCCAATGTTATCTTGGAATATGTATGTGTATGTTATTTATCTTTAGGATAGTGCTGGCAAGATGTGTGGGTGTCAGTGACTTATGCACTAACCAGTTAAACTATGAAAGGGAAGTAAACTTCAACTCTTTTAGCACAATAAATTGTTAAGTGGAATGAGAACATTAACTCAAGAAGACAATGCRTCAGAGATTTCCATTGAAGCTAAAAACATAAAAACCAGCTGCTTTATTTAGATATTTAGTAATAGAAAGCGAAGGARAGATAAAAGGAAAAGAAAACAGATAATTTGCATCACCACCTAATCGCAAATGAAAATTTCTCTGGCTCTTGTGAAAAAGTATCTGGGGACTTGCAATATAAGCTAATGCTGACAGATGGTAGGAGTAATTTTAGAATAGTCTAAGGTAATGTGTAGGCCAGAGGAAAGAAGATGGAAAATTAAAGAAATAAAGGATCTGCATAAAGCATGGCTATATCGTAAAATGCGATGGCAAGGCAGTATGTCAAGATCACACCTTTATTTCTGTAGCACTTTTCAAACTCACTTTGATATATTGAAAGTAAAACATTTGTTTTCTGCCAGCCCTGCAAGTACAACCTCTAGTCTAAAAAGTGATCTGGATTCTTTCTGGCTTTGACATTGCCAGTTATAAAGACTGCATTTGGAACTCAGCTAAATCTTGTGCTGATGGCATGTGAGCTAGGAAAGTGTCCAGCTTGCTGRTAGAGGACTGCCTTAGTTTGGCAACTCCAACAAGAATGAAAATACTAAAAACATATTACTTAGACAGCAACAGAAGCAGAGCCTGGGAGAAGCAGATAAAAAGTCATTGTCCCATGGTCATTTCGTCAGGACCAGGGAATAAAACCCAATGTTCTGTTTCAGGTGAAAACATATGAACAGTAGTAAAAAGCTCTAAATCTCTTGTTTTCTATAGTTGTTTTTTTTCTATACTTTTGCAATAATTCTGTCTGTGCAGTGTTTATGTTCACTGGAAATTACAGATCACTAAACAAGATTGAATGTTATCTGTGGTGGTCAACAAGCTAAAGGGGTGTTTTGATGTGAGAGTGGGGTGTCTGAATTGCATGGGAGCAGGGAAAAGGAAAAGACCTTTTTGTCATRAATTGATCTGTCATTCTGGTAGAACTGCCTGAGGATTTGCAATTTATAATGCTCAGCTGAGTCCTTCCTAGGAAAATAAGTATGTTGCAGGACAACAGATGGCATTGCACATGACAAATGGTAAATGGAGTTTCTGCTATTGGCACTACTCATATTACTAACAGTTTTTAGGTACTATTGAGGTTTTCTAAGTGTTGTTTTCTAAAGTTATTTGCAAAACAGTGTAATTTACAACACCACACTGAAAGTGATAAACTGGAGTAGGTGTAGCACTGGGATAGGGTAGATGCAGAGCACAGGTAGGACCTTTGGTAAGGCTGGGCAATAAGCAGATGTGGCACAGAAGTCATATATCTAACTCCGTCCTGCAGCTGAATTTTGGACCAATCCTTTCCAGTGGGCAGAACCTCCTCTCTGAGTTCATTTGCGAATAGAAAGGGAGAAGTTGCCTGAGCTGCTGCTCAGCTGATAAAGGCCATCCACGGAATATAGGAATTGACTGCTTAATGTGTGCACTTTTTATTCTGTTCCATAAGCAAGAAACAAATGGCCCTAAATTTGCCATATTTTTGTGTCTGAGTTACTCCATTTCCTTTCACTGCTGCTTATGATCACACACTCGTCCTTGTATGAAGTATAATAAATAATCTGACAAGTAAGGYGTTCTCTGTTGTTCTTATACAGTGATGACAAAATGTCAACATAAATTCAGACAAAAGTACAAACTCTCTATGTTCATATTTGTAATTCTCTATTCACTWCATAAAGGGTGAAGAGGACGTCTTCCTTTATTACAAAGTTGAAAGGATAATATCAGTTTTCCTGTAACTTGCTTGTGCAGCCAGTTTTGCGATTTGAGGTAAACAGTCTTACATTTTCTTGCAGGCAGACAGTGGAACGTGTGACATTACAGAACCAACTCCAGCAGCTTTTAGAAGCCCAGCGGTCAGAGGGCAAGTCACTGCCCACGTCCCCAAGGTAAGGTGACTGAAACTGTACTGCAGCCTGGATTTGCACATTTTCATAATATATCAGTTATCAGGAAAAGCTGTGATCTGGCTAAATGGTAGATGTATTCTGTAAAGAAAATGTGGGGGTTTTATCTTGTGGACTCAAAGCTGGGTTTCTGGAATTTGTCAGTGAGTAATGTTGATAATACTGGAAATTTGTGTGTATGAACTAAATAGTTCAGGCTTCCCAGTAGAGTGAAAACCAGTTTTACAGTGGAATGTAATATATTTTTAATTAGATGAACAGGAGAAAAGCATAGAAATCCCTAGAAAAGCTGTAGAGTTTGACCTTTTAGTGGTCTATCATACATTACTTTTAGCAGTAAGTTTTAAGTTACCAGTTACTGACAAAACTTGCTTTCATATTAATARGGCTCCTTATACTCATTAAATCTTTTACCTGCTGTAGCTTATAGCAAAAGTCAGAACTTGGAAATTTTATGTATTGGTTACGTATCCTGTCAAGAGACATAGAAAAAAACCACATGATTTAAGTTTCAAACATGAAGTAGGAGGAAGGTAAAGACTGAGGACGGGATCTCTCTGACAATGTAATACACGGAAGCAGAGGAAACAAGCATGACTAGTCTCACAGCAATCTGAAGATGACTTTGAGAGAACTAAAGTGACTCACATGCAAATAGAACTTGGTTTATCATTATTTTTTAATCTATTTTCCTCTCCATAAGACATATACCGTTCTTCTCCTTGTTTCAGATTTGTTAGGGACCTACATATATGTGAAACTGTAAAGCTGCCATAAAAGCTTCTGCAGTCATTGATGATCAGCGCTGTGGGTCATCAAGTGTGAGCTTGTAGGGTTAGTGACTGCTTTATTTTGATTCTCAMAGAATCTTGGGCATTTTTCTGTACAAGTGCTCCATGTCCCTGAATTTCATGTGTGGCTCTTTCAGACAAGTGTAAACAGTTRCAATTGTAGATAACAAACACATTAGGATTGGAGATGCATTTGTGTAAAGAACTGCAGCTAGGAAAGGTCTGTAAATGCTGCTGGAGTACAAAACCCCACTGGAAAGATTTTTTTTTTTGCCTTTTTTTATCAGTCGTTGTCTTCCCTGTCTGCCAGCTCCACAGGGAAGGCAATGGGACCAAAAGCTGTTTTCCAACTCATTTGGTTTCTGTGATTTTTGCCGACTGATCTTTCCAAGTGGTCTCTCATCTGAGTTCTGGTGAGGACCAGGACTGTTTTACTTTCAGTATCAGATAAGATCAGGTGCAAGCAGATGTCTCATYATTCATTATTCCTGTAAAAGTGTAGGCTTCAATGTCATTTTAGCATAGTGAGCAAGTCTGAAAATAACACTCTATTTATTTGATTTCTCAGTTGGCTAATACTTTTTCTTCTAGCTAGAACTCACTTGTAGATATTTTCATCATCCAAGGAGGCAGTAGCAGACCTAAGAGAATGTATCCCTTTTACTAGGCATGTGTGCTTTAGATAAATGCATATTCTTCTGTATCTGTTTAAGTTTGCCACAGGAAAAAAAGGCATAAAATTAATTGCAAATGAGGTGGCTAGTATGAGCATATGAATTTTGTATACTGTGAGAACTATGAGACTCATCTATGCTTAGACTCATCTAAGCACAAGTTCTTTGCTTGCCTCGCACAAACCTGAATTTTGTCATCTTGTCCTGCTTAGAGGAAAAGTGATTTAAAGTAAGAATGTGAAATGTTATGAGCTCTAGCTTATGTCAAAGGTAAAGGTCTCTGCAATTTACGTTTTTCACAGATTAGGCATTCTTGAAATTGCTGTTTCTTTGCTGTATAACAGTTGGAGTTTTAAATTTAATTTATTGTTCTGTTAATATTGAAATACATTCATTTCACTTTTCTCTTGCTTTTCAGTATTTTGTAYATGAAAAGGTTTTGAGTGCAAATTGCCCTGACTTTTTATAAGGTCTTTTGAGGTTATTATTAATACCAGATGAAGTTTAGATTTATGAAATYGTTGCTGTGCAAAGAGGTGGTATTTTAACAGGACTTAGAATAAGCTACTTTTGTGTTATGATGTGACTTGGATAGTAGGCATTTGGCTTTGTGGGGGTTTCTGCCTTCTAAAATATGCCAACTCACACAAACAGGAGTAGTTTCTCTAGAGCTCTCCTCATAAAGTCATATTTGGTGCTTGAATAACCATTCTAAGTTTTGATTTTAAGGAGGGTTTTTTTTTTGTTAGAGATAGCAAAGATACTCAAGTTCTAAATAGGAGTAAAAGCAGAGTTTTGTCCTTCTCTGTGYAAGCTTTGTGGCATCACAGTAATGAATTCCATATGAGTAGTGATGAAAAGGATAATTAACAATAAGCTGAGACAGACACATGCATTGGAAATGACAGTTTTGCATTTTAGATGTGCCTTAATTTTGCTGTGACATTTTCTTCTTTTTTTCTATCAGCTTGCCATCATCTCCCGCTTCTGGCAAACCCCAGTGGAAACCTTCTGAAGCAGATGAATTGTCTCCACCAAAAAGTAAATTGAACACCCAAGATGGGATTCAGATTCTTGGCAGCTTAGGAACTTCCAGTCGTGCTCGAGCTAAGATAAAAGATGAGGACTCAGATAAAATCTTGCGCCAGTTGTTGGGGAAGGAAATCTCTGAAAATGTCTGTATGCAGGAAAAGCTGACTTTGGAATTTCAGGATGCTCATGCATCCTCCAAGAAYGTGAAGAAGATTTTGCCAGAGAAAAGGGAGTTGAAGTTGGCTCGACTGAGGCAACTGATGCAGAGATCTCTCAGCGAATCTGATACAGATTCAGCTAATTCTGAGGACCACAAGAACACCTCTGTGAAAAGAACTGACAAACCAAGACCTCAGCCTATAGTGGAGAGTGTTGAGAGTACAGAGAGTTTGAACATGATGCTTAAGAAGCACACTTCCACCGCAGGACGGCGCTTCCCTTTTGGTATCAGGGTCTCTAAGTCTGTGGATGGCCACAGTCCTTCCCCTACTTCGGAGAGCAGCGACCCAGATAACGAAGCCCCATATCAGACCAGTGGTACCGTGCCTCAGAACCAGTTTAGTGGAGACAACTCTCCATCTGGCACAGACAGTGCCATTGCACAGAAGGTTGCCACCAGCCCTAAGAGCGCTCTCAAGTCTCCATCTTCAAAGCGCAGAACCTCTCAAAATTTGAAACTTCGAGTAACTTTCGAGGAGCCTGTGGTGCAGGTGGAACTAGCAGAGTCAGAACTGAATGAGGAAAAAGATAAAGACCGGAGCAAAGCACTCACACGGGCTCCGGCCAGCTCTGGGGAGCATGCAGGGGATCAGCTGAAAAGGCCTTTTGGAACCTTTCGGTCCATAATGGAGACACTGAGTGGCAACCAAAATAACAACAACAACTGTCAAACAGSAAACCTCATCAAAACCTCCTCAACGCTGCCTTTTACCTCATTAGGAAGGAAGACAACAGAAAGCAAGGGAAATCCAGCAGTTGTCTCAAAAGGAAGAAACAAACCAGTGAGTGTACTGAAAGAAGGAGGGACCTTCTTTTTTCTTGTCTCATTAAATAATACATAGCTTCTTCCTTCTGTCTTTCTATAGCAAAAGAATTCACAAAAATCCTTGATTGTATTTGACCTATAAAAATATCATCACTTTTTGTTTTCAGAAGAATTTTCCAAGATGTGGTGGGTATTGCTTATGTATAGAGTCGGTACTCTTAGGGCTGATTCACATATTCTGTATTGAAAGCTTTCCACAGAGGTGTGACTCACATCTCTGCAGAAATGATGTTTGGTGTTGCACTGAATGACAAAACATATGATGAGGATGTCAGTTTTGAAACTATGGAATTTCTGAGGAGTAAGTAACTGAATGACTAGCCATGTCCTGTCCTATAGCCAAGATTGATGAGCCCAACAGAATAAGAAATATAACAAGGAAAAATAGCAGAAATGGTCCTTCCTGCTTCTCTGAGAACTACAGCCGACTCTGGGTGTTGTAGCTGTCAGCAGCAAGTCTTCTTTGCCCTCCTTCTCCTCATAGCACAGAATCTTCTTGTGTCAGAGCATGTGGGTGGCCTGTAGCAAAATGTACTGGATCCAGAACTCGCATCTCTGCAGTGGTCAGAGTACCCTTTCTGGGACCCCTAGGGAAAGAGGGGTATCTGCACTTGAGAGGCTGATCCTCTTTTTAAAAGAAAGGAGAAAATACTTTGAACAAATGAATCTTTCAGTGTGTTAAGCCATAGGCTGGACTTGATGATCTCAAAGGTCTTTAATTCTGTGAAACTGTATTGAAGAGACAGATGTAGGGAATACTGTGAGTGCAGTGTGTTTGTGGAGTGGAGAGAAGAAGTGTGAGCATCTGGAGATACAATAGAGGTGAGTGAGAGGGAATGGTAGATGATTTAATCCTCTGTGGAAAACAGGGAGGGAGGGAAGTGGTGTATGGAAAGACATGAAGTGAAAGAATAATTTCAAGATGAAAAGAAAACATAAAACAGGCCAATAGGAGGAGGAGGAGGAGGAATAGTGAATTATATACTGTAAAAAGGTAATGGGAGAAAAACACAGGAAAATCTTAGGCAAAGAGGAGGCAAAAGAAACAGTGGAAAGAGGGAACTGAGAAATAGTGAAAAGTCCATATTAGTGGGTGCTGTTGGACCAGTAGTGCTATAGCAGACTGTGAAATTAAATGAAATTAAATTAAAAATTTAAAGGAGACCTAATAGGCTAAATTGAAGTGGGACTTCATATGTTAAAGTTTACTCAGAATCACAATATGAGCTACTGATTTGAGTCTTTAAAGACGTGTATCATCTAGTCAAATAGTCAGTTTACAATAGAAGTAACTATACAATATCACAATAGCTTTTGATAGCTTTTTTTTTTAATGAGTGATTCAGATTTCATATTGACAGGGGAAAAGACAGTCTGTCTTCAAAGATTTTCTGATAGTTTGCAAGGCCATGAGCAGTTTTCGTAGCTCCCTAAGAAATTTGAATAATTGTGTGAGGTAATTCTAACAGTATTGATGCTTGCACTGTACAATGCTTGTTCTGTGAAAAGGCCATGTTTGCATGTCTCTGCTGCCAACATCACAGCTGTGGAAAGAATAAATTTTCATGCCATCCCAAAGAACCACAGCACGTATCTCCAAGAGGTAACAGATTCAGGCTCAAAAAGAGATCTGTTAAAATGTTAYTGTGGCTATATGACTGCGTGTTCTAGTAGATGTCCATGTTATGCATGTGGGAAGCTCTGTGCACGCTCTTAACTGATATGATGTTGTACTTCCTTAGGATCCTTTCTTCAGCTACACCAGTCTCTCTTCTAGCATGCTGAATGAAGAACTTCTGTGTTACTATGCTTGGTATGTGCTTATGCATGGTAATATTTAGCATCTCTCCTGCTTTCTTTTCTCAAATTTTATGTGTTTGTTAACATTGTTACTGAAACATTGGAATAGACTGATTTGCAAGAAGAGAAGTGATGAACATCTAAATTCCTAGAAAAGCAGAAATTTATGATGGATTTCTGCTGATGTCAATGTTGAACCAGCTACAGGATTTCAGTTCCAAGCAAGCACAGAAAGTATTCATGCTCATAAATCCACCAGGGTGTATAGCAGACTTTGGCTGAGTATTCTGCCTCTGTTGAATGAAAGTCAAGTACCAGATGAGAATGGAAATTAAATTTCCTCTCATGAGAAGAGCAAAAAGACCGCAGTTCATCTCTAAATAGAGAATACAGAGAACATGAGGCAGATTGCTGTACTTTAAGTCTAAGTGCTCTTCTATTTTCACACATTTTTCTTACTCTCCCTTCTGTTTTTTAAAAGTCTGATTAACTCTGATTTTATTCAAACTTCTTAATTTATACRTGTTCCATCAGGTCTATTCATACAGAGAGAGGAAAGTCCCTACATTCCATAAAGATATGTTGGAAAAAACAACACTTGACAAAATGTATATTTTATAAGCAAATGCTTTTTAAAAATTACTTGTCATTTTCACTCAAYTCTTAACACTCGCAAAATCATTTTTTCTTTTTTCTGTTAAACTGAGATGTAAAGTTAGCTTCATGTTAGTCATTCTGCAGTTTAAGAGCCTAAATTACTTTCAAGTTAGTGTTTTCTAAATATCTAATACRTGGAAGAAGAAGAGTTTGTTCACTCATTTTCTATTGCCAGGACCTTCCCATACTTAAAAACTTAATTTCAGTAATGGAAATGTGAGTCTTGTTCAAAAGCCATTGGCACAGTGTATGTGAAACCAGAAAGATTTCCAAAACGTTTCATTCTCTCCTGAAAATGAGGCAAACTCTGGTGCAGAAAACTGGATAGGAGCAGTTTGAGGGAGCATCAGTGGGCAGCTTCCAGTCAAAACATCCATCTGCCTGGATCTGAGAGTAATGCAAAACCTTTAATCTCCTCCTTATGTTAGAGCCATCTCCCAGATGTAGGCAGTGGTTGTAATTTGGCACTTGCCTTGTGCAACTGTGTGAGAAATCCCTGGCAATGTGGCATTTCCCCTGGGAGAATCTGGCTGCCACTGCAGGGCTGTGGAGTCACCTGCTGGACTGGTGGTTGGGCTTGGCCATAAAATCCTGGCTGTCCATCCCTCCAGGTGCTGCTGGTCRCGGCACCCTGTCCCAAAGCTGCCCCCATGACCACGGACACATGGAGAGCCAGAGAGTGGGAACAAGGAGCAGAGTGCACAAAGGGCACAGCCTGAGGAGGCTGTTACAATACCCACAGATCAGGAAGTGGGAAAACTGGGTGCCAAAGTCTGTGGCATGAGATTTCCAAATATCACGTAAGAATGGAAGTTGTACTGTGCTTTTCAGAAGTCGTGACAGAGACCTGAAGGTTCTCAGAGCTTCTAAGCCAGCCTTTGTAATGACTTTTATCATCTGTTGTTATTTTTAAATAGCAAAATGGGGATCTGTCATTAATTAACTGTATGACGCCCAGTAGCTGTGAAATTTAAATCTCAGAAGAGCATCACCATTGTGTGCACTACAAGGCCCTGGACACTGTTTGAATTTTCCCTGGATGGTTGGGGAGACTATGTAATTATCATTTCAGAACTACTTTGATTTTTTTTTTTTAATTTGAAAACAGCACAATTTTTGGTGTTTTAAACCTTTATAGTATGTTATTCAGGGCAGTTATATTTCTGAACACTGTGCTAAGCCTGTTTTAACACTACACCCCTATAACAAGGGATTTTATTAGCAACTTCTGAAATCTGAAGTCATTTTACAAAATCTGCCTTCAGTGAGATTACATTCTTTCCAACCAGTTTCCAGCTTCTTTTTCTTCAGCTTCTGTTAATTTCACTTGTTTTTTTTTTCTTTTCATGCAAAATATCCAAGTACATTAGGGCTTTGTAGTTTACTTTTTCAAACTGGTCACAGTTTAATAGTAAAGGACTGTGCTACATTTTTAATGGCCTTTTAAAACTGGATACACCCTATTTTTCTTAAAGCCTTGGAAGAAATTTTGGATGTGCAAGATGGTTTGGGATATTTTTTCCTCTTTTGGAAGGATTAGCTAGTTTTTGCATATTATGACTCCAAGCAAATACTTGCAGGGCTTTTTCCATCTTACATGTATGCCAATGAACAATTCTTTCCCACACTTTAAATCGTCTGAGATCTGCATTCCATTAAAACAAGCAGTAACTCACCATATCAATATAAACCCCTCTATTAGCTACTGTTATCAACAGCAAAAATTGCTTTCCACGTGGGCCAACCAGCAGAATCCACCATCAGATTCCTGTCAGAAAATAAACTGGGCATGGTTCTAAAACAGTAAATGGGTCTGACCTSATATGTATCCTACAGCCAGGCCTAATGCTGGATAAATTACAACTTCAAATACATCCTCCAGAAAAAGGATGCTTATCTGTATGTCTAACATAATAGTAACAATTCATACTAGTGGAGTATAACATCAATCTGAAAGTAGCTTGGACTTTGTTTCAAAAATTTTACATTTATTCTTTTGTGAATGTTATGATCATGTATCACTGCCTGTTGCATGAGAGGGTGTCTGTGTCTGTGGTGATACAGACAAAGAAGATGTTAGAAATTTAATTAGAATATTGTTTACTGATTAGCAGCATCAGTAATACATTTTCTCTGGGTGAGGAGGCATGTTCAGTATTGTCACCAAGAGCCATCTGCATTAGCTAAAGACTTCCTCTTTGAGGTCACGTGGCAACTGAGCTAGATTGAGTCTTTGGTGGGCTTAATGAGCTGCCAGATGGAGACTTTGGTGTACCTTGTGAGCCTTTCCATGACTGGCTCACCCACAGGTCTTTCTGCTCTGTAAACCTGAGCTGATGCAGCAGGTAAACCTTAGCCTGAGAAAGTATCCTTCAGTAAAGCAATGCATGTTAAATGCCAAAATGCACGTATAGCAAAGAGTTCTTCTGTTTTATCCCCTCAGACTCATTCCTGCAAAGTCTGTCTTGCCTGGCTCAATGCTGTACCTCTTGCTCTTGTCTTGGGTGTGTGGCAGAGTAAGTTAGATGAATGAAGGAAGTTTTAAAATTAAATGGTCACTGATGCCCTTCTTATTAGAACCCAAAATTATTGTCCTTGAGGTCAGCTAATGTTAAGTCCTGAGGTAACCACCTAACCACCCTAAGTATAGGTTTCTTGGGGATATTTTGTTCTTTGTGATGATTGTAGACTGAAATAAAGCTATTATGGTTTACAAGAATCAGGCTCAGCAATACATGAGTTAAAGGCAAACTTCCTCATACACATACTCTTGCTCTCACTCTAGTATCTGTCCTTTGCAGCAGCAAACCAGCTAGTCATGGTTGCATTGTAGGAGTTTTGCTGCTCAGTAGTAACAACTAAAAGTGAGACTCTTTTTGAGACAGGTTTGAAAACTGTTGTGGATTAGATGCCCCACCAACAATCAGTTGAAAGGTTMTTTGAAGAGAGGAGGAACATACTGGGGATTCAGAACAAAAGCATATGAAAGTGAAAAAAATGAGTGTTACATATATGTTGTGCTTAATTTTTCTACTTTAATTGGCAAGCTGTAATTTGAATCTCCTACAATTCATCTAATAGATAGATGAATTTCTCTCTGATGATTATTAATGGGGACAAGATAATTCTATTACAGGCAGAGTCAGAAGCCAATAGGATATGTTTAATGTTTATGCTAGTGGGTCTTTTTGTAACTGTGATACTTTTCTCTAAAATATAAGATTTTTTTTTTTAATGTACTGTGCATTAATACCAGAATGTTATTGCAACAGTACACTAATTAATTCTGTGGTTTAAACAGCTTCTGATCATCTCAGTGATTTTCAGGTTTGATTTCAGTATGGAAGCTAGTACTCAGAAAAAATCCACAATCCTAGAAAGTATTTTGTATAGTACATGTCTAGAAAAAAGTAAGGCCAGAGAGAAGGATTAATTCAGATTTCAGTACATGCAAATGGAACAAAACAATGCAAATAAAGATGGTGCAAATCCCTCTATATTTTTAGCATTACCATGAGTTATTTTCTTCTTTCTTTCTCCAGGCATGATGACATCAATTGGAAAAGCCAGAAATCTGACACTCAAAAGAGTACTGAAGAGCCAGAGCTGCAGGAATTCTTCCTCTAAACCACATCATGATGTCTCACTTAGTTTGAAATACCTGAAATATAACCTTTTGAAACACTAATATGAGACATACCCCTCACCAGCAAAACAGCAGCTCTTAGGATGCCTTAATTTGTAGCAGTTAGACCATATACAAATCTTTTATATGATATATGTGTATATGTAACTTGTTTGTAAGCTGTGCTGTGTAAAGGCATGGGTGAACAGAAGTAACAATTTGAAAATTGTTATGACACTTGCAACCTCCAAAATGTTTGTTAGGCCACGGAACACGTTTTGTACTTTGTGTCTTGCATGGATATATTGTCCTATATCTTTATTTCCCTTTGTCARTGGCATATACTGTCAAAGTTTCAGCCAGGACTCTGCCTGTGCAACTCCTCAGTGAGACCAAGGCAAAAGCATTGATTTTTTTTGAGTATGTTTTGTCTGTTGTTATTTCTATTTTTTGTAAAAAGGAAATAAAGACGATGTTAATAGGACACACTGAGTGCAGATACTTCCTATACCTCATATCCTCTTTTGAGGTTTAAGTTTTTTATTGTTGTTTTTGGTATCCATTTGATAATTAGACAATATCCCAGTACCCAGATTTCAGTTCTGTCAGTTAGTTGTGTCAAGAATTGCTTTATCAGCTTAAAAATGTGTAGAATCAAAAAGTATAAATGAAATTTTAAGTTACCAATTACTGCTACTTGCCAAACACTGGCAGTGTGTTCAGCTTTGTTGAAAGTGCTGCATAATTTGCTGAACTCTAGTCCACCTTCATTCAAAGCTGTCATGATCTCTTAGTGAATGTTCTTTGAATTTTTCAGGGAAAATGAATTAATTCACTTTGTTTCTGATAAACTAAGAGTACATTCTTCAAATGTGTCCTACAGCACAGCATCCAAAAAGCAGGCTACTTTAATTTATAGCAAATATGTGTATCTATTTTTGCTTTATTTTGATTATATTGATTTATTTCCATTTGCAGTGCTACAGTTTGTTGAAAAAGATCCAAATTCATGAGAATTTATTTTACTTACTGTTCTGATAGAACAGAGGGAAGTCAGAAGAGGTTTGCCAAGGAAATTCTTTATTTGTCACAAAAATAGCCATAGAATCATGAAATGGTTTGAGCTGAACAGGACCTTCATAGATMATTGAGTTCCAACCTCCCTGTAGTGGGCAGAGGCATAAAAAATATTATGTTGTGATAATTAAATTCCTGCAAATCCAAAACTAGTAACTAAAAAATGTGCACACATGAGGATTTTGATTAAGTACAATGGAGTTGCTTTCTGTGCTGTTTCTCTTGCCTTTTTTTGTTTTTTTTTTTTGCTATGTTTATCTTGGCTGTTGCGCTTCTTTAATGCTCAGTGAGGAGAGGCAAACTTCATGAATGTCATTCATTGTACCTATTAGATGTATCTTATTTGCCAGGAGAACCAGCTTGTCTCTTTCTGCATACCAGGGTAGCTGAGATAGTAAAGCAATTGCAATAGTTATGTAGTGTTTGAATGCCTTTGTTAGGTGAGTTAAATGTCTTTCTTTATATCATTCTTTGGAGTGGTGTCACATTTGGCCACACAGCTTGCATGGACCATGATGGCTGAATGCCCCAGGCAGCCTGTTTGTAGGATTTGGGTAAGCATAGGGTTCTACTGGATAATACGGGACCAACTGAGACATCAGAAAAACAACAAAAAAAACCCCAAAACCCAAAAACCACACATATACACAAAAAAACCCCACCCCAAATCCCACAACCCACACAACATTAATTAACAAAAACCTGTACTTGCAGAAATGCAATTCAGAAWTTTTTTTCCCCATTTCTTATCTGTTGCTTGGCAATAGTTTGATTTTTGAGCTAAAGTGATAAACCTAGCATTCTAGCTGACCTGTTTAAAGAAACAACCAAACCTCCAAAAATATTTGTGAGCCAGGAACAGCAAATTGTTCCAGCAAAGTGAGAGCAAAGTACCTCTCACTTGGCCTCCTATCATCTTATGCTTATGAAAAATCTGAATACAAAATGAGAAGAGACACGTGTGCTWCAATTACCAGTGTGGTGAAAGAGAGCTGAAAAGGAAGGATTCTGTGTCTGGTAGATGGGCTTAAAACAAATTGGCAGTTTGTGTTTCTGAGGCTGTGAAGGGAGTGGACTGTTCATGTCAGTGGCAAAAGCAGCAAATCTGCTGAGTGGTCTTGACCRACTGGAGACGTGTGAAGTCTGCCACAGCTGTCTGTAGTATCTAGCTGAAGCAGAGGATGAAACGCAATTTCAGTGAAAGCTTCTGATGTAGACTAAGATGTAAACATTGTCAAACCTGGGAAAAAGAAACCGCCTACTCYAGTGACTGAGGATTTAAAGTTAGCCCCTCTCTGCAATGTAGCAATTTCTAAATTATATTCTAATTCAGCATGTGGAGAATCCAATTATGTGAGTATCCTAGGGCAATGCAAATTACTGCATGAGATAAGGTGATGTCAGAAGCTGTTTGGGGTCTGTGKTTAAAGATATCCATGGCTCCTGAGCAAATTGCATCAGAAATATGTTTTCGGGAAGCTAGTGCGGAAGAGAGGCCAGTTTGATATAAGCATGAAAAGTAGTGTCTGAAAGGCTTAAGGTGAACTCATGTTGTATAAACTGCAGATTTTATTGTGCCTAATTTGTAGTTTCTTTCCTACCTAGGGCCCCAAACCCTGCACATGGTACACTCTGATGTCATGCCTATTAGAGAAATGTGGATTCTGTGATCTTCAGCTGGCTGATGCGTGCCTACTCTGCGTATTGGTAGCTGTGAAATCCAGGTGCTGTAACTCTTTCTGTTTAGTTAATAATCCTCCAAGTATGTCCCTTCTGGCATGAGTCTAAGTCAGGCTTCTGTCAGCAAAGCATGAGCATTTCCCAGAGGCAGAAGAGATGATCAGGAAATTTCCACCAAACATCTTCAGAAAATATCACTTACCCAAGGCCTTGAACAGGAACACAAACCCCTTGGTTTCATCTCCTGTATAAAAGATCCTCCATCCAACCACAAATTTTGGTTCAAAGAAGTCAGTATTTTGCCAATGTGTGTCCTAGTAAAACTGTATTTGTGGTCACCCCAAAGAAAAACTTTTTGTGATCTGTCACCGAGATCTCAGAATAAGTCTTCTCTGTGTATGCTCTGCAGTTCTGTCCCAAAGGTGATAAACAGGGTGCCAGAGAGCAGTAATGAATTCCCAATTTCAGGTAATCTCTGACTCTCCTTTTTTGAAAAATGAAAATCATTTGCTAAGAGCCTTGTGGTTTTTTCGAGGTTGACTTGTTTCTGGTATTTGAGCATATGGATACAAGTGCAGCATCAAAGCTTCAAAATGGTGCTGTAATTTCACCAGCAGAACAATGGTCTATGCTTTGTCCTGCATCAGTAGAGCAACATTTTCATAATTATTTATTTGCTTTTCAGTCTCCAAATTAGAGGTCAAATACATTGGTTAAGAAAGGTACTAATGGATAAAATAACTTTAGTCAGCCGAATTGTTGTGTGAAGAGGATCAAAGAGACTAGTTAGACAAACTGTTTAGATTTCATATTCATTTCACTGTAGCTGTCATTCAGAAACCTTTTTGTAACATCAAGCTGGCATAAGATCAATGGCATAACAAAATGTGATTGGCAGTGTAACAGTAAAAAAAGGATACTCCCAACATCTACTTATTTATAACAAAATGGTAACTGTCTCTGTCATGCTTTCTGAGAGCTGATTTGTTGCATGTTTCATCACCTACCATCACAAGCAATGTCAGAATATGGTCAGGCAACACAGTCAAAAGTAAAGTAAAAATGTCAGCACATCATATGCCAGGAATTAATTAATAAATTAGTAAATGTATCTCAAGGTGAGACAACTTTGTCTCCATGTAGACCAAGATTCACATCCTCATACCCTTGAAATATTTCTTAGCCTTTTAAAAACCTACGTGGTGGAAAAGCAACAGAAAGATTTGTTTAAAATGTAAACCCTGCATTTGCAGCATCAAACTGCAAGGCTTAATTGTCTGTCRTGAAATGGTCTTTCAATGACATTGTAGGAATAATTTCTCAAAATACATTTAATTTCCTGTCTTTCCAACTGTACACCAGCTGTGCCCAAGTAGTTAGCTTTTGTATAACCTTGTTTGTGTCCATTTTGAGCATACAGTTGTAAAGGAGAAGAAAGTGCAGCACATGCGCTGCAATCAGAATGTCTTTCAGACACAGAACCTTGCGGAGCACTGCAGGTCCCAGTGTAAAAGCCCCAGTAGTGGATTCATCCTCTGTGTCTGTAGAACATCACTGCCCTATCACCTTCTTGCTTACACCAGGCACACTACTGACTATTTGCACCCATCTCTTGTTCATTATAATGGCCACTCAATATTAACTTTGATCCAAGTGTCAGCGTTCAGGCAGGGGAAGCCAGAGAGGTTCTTAATATGCCACACAACCTCTCCCAAGTAAAGAAGGGTGCTATGTACACAGCACCAACCACCCATCCTCTTTGCACACATTTAATTATGCCAGATTTACAGATACCCCATATTTTGTAACATGAACTGCTTTTTTCTAACATGCATGGTCAGCCATAAATAATAGCTCTAGCCATCTGTTTCCTGAAGAACATTTCTTTGACATCTGCAGAGTCACTTCCTTTCCCACTCTAACTGTTAGGTGTTTTGCCAGTSTGCTTACTGGCAAGCAGTGTACAGGAAGAAGGAAAATAATTATTCAGGGTATATTTGGGAAACTGATAAGAAATCCTGACACTGTTAGAACACAGAGCTGGCTTTTTATCTTTGTTTTCAGAAGGCAATACTGCTCCAAGAAAAGAAAATAAAATCATGTGGGTCCGGAAGTGAATGGAAAAGGGAGGAATTAATTCCTGAAAGGAATTAGCCCTCTTTCCTGTACAGACATGAAYGTAACCTTGCATGCAGATAGGGTATGGAAAAACTGCAGCATAGGGACCAATTCAGGGGTTTTGCAGTTCAAAAGGCTGTGGCCTGACCATATACCTGTGTGTCTGCATACGCATGGAGATGTCAAAGATAAGACAGCAGTCTCTGTACACAGCTACAAGGGTGGATGGAAATAATGATGCCCCTCCTTGTTGGTCTGCACATTGCTGACTAGGGGTAGAGCAAGAAGCAGTGCAGACAGAACTGTAGCAAAGGGGATAGGGGTTATGTGTTAGCAAAACTTTCCACAAATAATGATAGTGCTGGAAACAATAGAGGGGGAAGTTGGGAGAGAGTCATAATTGAAGGATTTTAAGAACAGGTGGGAGAAGCAACTGTCAGAAATGACATGCCAGCAACAACCATCAGAAATGCCATGAGGCAGGCAGCTGGTCTTGGATGACCTCCTGAGATCCCTTTCAGGCAATTCTCCTTTAATGAGTCTGTGATTCAATTGTGACAGAATCAGTTTAAAAGAGAAAACTGTGAGGTCTTTACACMCTGTGCCTTTTACAACACTGTCAAGACAACCAACAGCTCTGCCTAGTGGTCTGTGATATCGGATTTATTTTCTGAGAACACTGGTCAAATAAGATCCACATAGAGGTTTGCCAAGGAATCAAATAAGTGATTTAATTTTAAGCGTTCTTGAAAATGTCTACCCGAATGTGACGGCTTTTAAAATATGTGTCTGGTTTCTTAAGAAACCAGATAAAATCCTTTTGTTCAATTCAATGCCAGTTTTTACTGGGAATCAGGCGTGATCAGCAAAGGCTTTTTATGGGATTCTCAGGTTTCACTGTGCATGCAGTGGCACAGAGGAAAAGAGAGCCAGCAGTGTCTTCTTGTGGCCGTGGAGGCCAATGGAATCCTGGGGTGTGTTAGGAAGATCACTGGCAGGAGGTAGAGGAAAGTGATCCTGCCTGTCTGCTCAGCCCTGGTTGCTGTGTCTGGTTCTGAGCTCCTTAGCACAMGAGAGACTGGGAGCACCTGGAGTGAGTCCAGGAGAGGGCTGCAGGAGGGAACAGAAGSCCCTCGCGCATGAGGAAAGGCTGAGGGAGCTGTTTATCCTGGAGGAGACACAACAGAGAGGGGCTCTTATCAATGTCTGTAAGCATCTGAAGGAAAGGGTGTCTAGAGGATGGATCAGGCTCTGCTCTCTGGTGCCAAGAAATAGTACAAGGGACACTGGGCAAGAACTGGAACACGGGAAGTTYCACCTGAACATCTTTATATGGAATATCTTTACCATGAGGATGACYGACACTGGAACAGGGCACTCAGAGAGGATGTGGAGTCTCCTCTGTGGCGATGCTCAAAACATGTCTGAGCACAATCCTGAGTCAAGTGCTCTGGGCACCCCTGCTTGAGCAGGGAGCTTGGACTAGCTGACCTTTAGAGTTCCCTTCCAGACCTAAACATGCTCTGATTCTGTGATCACTTTCTGAGGGTAATTGAAGAGTCTAGCTTTAATTAAAGGGAAGAATCACAAATAGCAACTAAAGATGCGTATWTTGGGGAAGAGAAATTGCCTTTGCCCAAGTGAGTTAATAGAGCAAGTATGGAATGAGGGAATGGTGATCCTGGAAGTGATYCTGTCCTGTACTCAGCATTCTTAGTGCCCTTCTCTGCTGTTCRAACGTGGATTCTGTCATTTCCTTGCTGGACCTGTGCGTAAAAAACCACCTTAGATATACCAACAAGATGTGCCTCCTTCTGGCAGCACAAGAAAAAGTTTTGCCTTTCAGTGATAAACTTCAGTTCTTTGGCATTAAAAGGCTGCATTGGTGAAGGGCTCTTTAAAGGCAGCCTTGCTGCTGATAATGGTATGTTCTGGGAGGAAAAGAAGACAGAAGAGTTCCATCTTCAGCAGTAGCTGGTTCCAAAAGTACTCAGAGCTCTCACTGAGCAATAGCCACTATGGTTTGCCCTGCCCTAACACCTGCAAAGTGGCAGCAGTGCTGGTGCCCCACAAACTGCCTGCTTTATTAACAATGGGAGCAAGGTCTGTGCAGAAAAGAGCTGCACTAGGAAAACCCATGTGTAAAACACTTGGGGAAGCACCGTTTTTCTGTTTTTCAGAGGGTATTTTTTGTAAGATGCCATTGGGTGAAATTTGCTACAGGTACTGCTTGCACTCCAGGGCATCTGTTCCGCAGTGCTCACTGTTTCCTGCTGGTGTCAGGGGCTGATTCACTGATGTTGCTCAAGAAGGGCAACACACAATAATGCTGATTAGATCTGTGTTATTCCAGGGCCTTTATTTCCCAAGTAAATAAGTAAATAAATCAGACAAGTTCTTTTGTTTCCTGCAGCATGACATCTGACAGTTCACCTAGAGGAGATAATAAACTTCCTCTTCCCATGAAGATTTGCATCCTAAAAACATGGTTGAGGCATCTCCATTTGTGTGAACTGCTTTCTGAGACACTTGATAATGAGAAAATCCTTTGTTCACCCCGTACAGATGATGTWACAGATCACATGGTAGATGTGTACTCGAATTTCCTAAAATCTTAACAGAAGAAAGAAATATCCTCAAAATCTATAGCCTATTTCTGGATCCACTGGGAATGCATTTTACATGCTTTAAAATAGTACAAGCAGCACTGTGAGTGAAGTGCTGACTGGTCTCACYTAAAAGTCTCTTGGTCCCACTCACTGCCATGAATGTGTTTGTTCCTGGGCATACATTCCTAATGGCTTTTCTGAAGCTGTTTTCCCTCCAGAGTATGAAGTAGTCAGAAAACAGCCAAACATATTCATGAGCCACTCAAATTCTGTGGYGGAAAATTGCCATCCAGTGACATCCAGTGTTAGCACTGAGGATAATTTTTACCAGTTTTCAGTAGAATAGTGGTGGGTTTCATAAACATTATGGTGCTGGAAGTAAGTGCTTCAAAGCATTAAAAGAAATTAAGAAAGAAGATTACTACTAAGAATCCTCTTGTAGATATTCACATTGAAAGCCTTAGCTGTCTTTATATGAACAGGCTAAGCAAATGCTGAAACTGACCGCAGTAAAAGAAACAGGGAGAAAATCTGTTTTATGCTGTAGCAATAAAAAGGGGCATTCTCATAGTTTGCTTTTTATTATGCTTATAAAACAAACATTAAATAGGTACATATTTCATTAGGCAGTGATAAATAGACAAAGTATTCATCTGGGCATCAAATGCATATGTATGTTCCAATTATTTTGAGTTTGTATTTTTGAAAGTCCTCTGCTGGAAAAGTGAGCACATTCTTCTGGAATTTCTGGTTTTGTTGAGTAAAGAAACTTGCCACATGACAAATAGTAGACATCTATGGGCAGCTGTTTCAATGCCTATTTCAGCCTTTCCCCTGAAAGACAGGAGAGATTTGTACTTCCAGAAGAATTTCTAGACCAAAATCTGTGTGTTTAATCTGTCTGTTATCTGCTCTGAATAGTCTTTAAAACAAAGACCAGACTGTATCCAGCAGAGACTGGGAAAAAGTGAGTTTGGTGTAGGGTAAAACCAAAGCAGCTAAGCCACTTCGAGATTTTCCTTGCTGACTCTTAGAGAAGTGGTTGACAGTCAAGAAACCACTTCATGCTCCTGCTGTATCCTCACCTCTTCTGAAGCTGCTGGAAGTCACCATCTTTAGGACTATTAAGTCAGGTAGTGGAAAGGGTGAATTTGTTTGGAAAGTAAAGGGAGTACAAGATTCCACAAACAGGAGAAATCCATTTCTACAGAAACTGATTTTTCATTTCTACCCTTGTCTTCTAAATATGTGAGTGAACGGGGATAGATATGTGTTCTTTTCTATGTACATAAGTATTCTTTTTCACGTGTATATGTATTCTTTTATATGTATTTTATATGTAGATGTTTAGATAAACATCAGAAGAATTTAAGATGTCACACAGGTATAAAACAAAATAAAGCTTGGCAGTTACTGTTAAACTAAAAAGTTTTCTCTGGTATTTTATGTTCTTCATCTAGATTTATGGAGCCGAACATATGTCAGTCAAACACAGCCTATYCAGAATAATAGTAACTTCAAAGCACTGAAAGTATGTTGTGCAAGGCAACAGGGAACTATTTAAGAAATATTTCACATAAAAGCCTCTTTAGGAGCCACAGTTCTCCCAGTGATATATTTAGAACTTGATTCAACATGGTTTGGAAAGGTTTTAGACACAAACTGCTTAGAAGGCATGTTCAAACCATTTGCATTGGAATTCTATTTGAAACTCAGTAACTGCAAAATCATGTCAGTAGTATGATTATCCAATTAGCACGTGTCCTCACAGTATCAGTTTCTGTATTCCAGAGGCTTTTTTGTGCAACATTGAGTGCAGCATCGTCCAGGTTCTAAAGTACAGGTCTCTAACATTTTCTCTAGCTTCAGGCGTTAAATATTGCAGGAACATTTCTCAGCAAACTGTTGACAAAATGCAGGGACAAAATGCAGTGAAAATATGAGGTATGTGGGTAAGAATGCAGATATTGTTTGCATACAATCATCTGGACTTTGAGTAGCAAATTTAGAGTGACAAATATGCTCCAGTGCGTAGACCACAAGTGTCAGAGAAATACACGAGGAGGATGCTGGCAGCCCTGTGGCCTCGCTGATCACCAGAGGGAGACAGAGCGTGTAACATTTCASGAGAGTGCTCAAAGTGCCGAGCAATGCTCCAGGTAAAGGTAACATGAGATTATGCAAGTTTCCAAAATATTGACAGATATGAATAATAATGAGATTTCACTGCTTTGCTCAATTTTCTTTAGGGTGGACGTGCACATGGTGGGAGACAGATGACTAACTTCATACCAGCACAGAACAAAATATTTCTGAATATAGGCAGACTCACTAGCAATCATTTTGTTTTATTCTAAGTTAATGAAATACATATGTAAACACAAATGATTTGACGAAATCAGCACAGAAACATGTGCATATGTGTTTTTTTGGGGCACTGCCTTGTGGCGAGAGAGCAAGAGGGTTGTTTGAATCCCTATCTTAACACCAGAGGGAACTTGTTGTTAAAAAGGACTCGCCTACTATGATATTCAATTATTTAAAAACTTCTTAATAATTATGTAATTTTTGGTGAGGAGAATCCTGAGAAGTAAAGTACATTCTCTTTTATAACCACGGTGCTTGTAATTAACCTGTGTTACAGCAAGGCTGAAAAGACAGCARCGATCATCTCTGCCTGACATCTGCAGAGCAGTGAGATCATCCTGTGGATGATGAACTCAAGTCTTTACTGTTTCGTCAGCCAAAATAATGATTTAGAAGTCTATAGTGGCTGTAGGAATGACTGTTGGAAAAAATCTAGCAGCCAAAAATCATGGTACTGCTCCAGGCAATAGACCTCAGAGGTCTCAGAGGCCTCGTAATTACCTGGATGAGATGGCTTCTCACAGGTCCCATAGCTAATCAACATCCTCTTCTCTCAAGAACTTGCATTTACTAACTGCCTATCTGGCTAAATGACTTCGTTCTGCTTTCTATCTTACTTTATTGATAGGAAAGGAAAAACTGGCAACTTAATGATTTGCAAGTAGTTGGGCTGTCAGACAGTTTTTCCCTGAAAGCCCATTCAGTGTCATTTCCCTGACATGTCTTGGAGCAAAACCATTCTGTAATGGTCAGGATAATGTGGACTCTCAAGTATTCTGTATTCCAAAACACACTGAGAAAATCCATCATTTCTTCTGCGTACCACCCATGATTGCAGGAGGAATGGATCGCTTACATGGCACTCATTTTAAGTTAGCAGGTACAATCAGCTTTTATCTGTTCAAACACAGTTACACGAAAAGTTTACATTTAAAGTAGAGGGGGGTAGAAGCAAAGGCACTGAAGCTTCCAAAGCATGGCAAGGCGAAAAATATATTTTTAAATCAGATTGCCCATTTTGTCTGTTCCTAATAGCACCTTCATATATGGCTCTGGCCTTGGCTCATCTTGGCTATTGCAATTGTTTTAAATTTAGTGTGGAAAAAGTGTCCCAAATGACAGTTCTATAAACCATTCATTTTGTAACACTGAAATAATGTCATTTATGATCAGTCAGGCCAACAGGATTACCTGGTTGTTAATTTTTTGTGTTTGACTTTACTGGAAGTTTTTCACATTTGAGAATAAGCTTAAATAGGTAAGCAGACATACATGGWTCTCTTATTCTATTTTCTCTCAGATTTGTCAAGTTTGTGCTGGTTCTCACTAGCAGAATGAATCCTATATAGCGGGTAGAGAAAAGAAGCCAAATCTTTTTTACAGGTAGGACATGCGCTCACATGAGTTTTACCTGGATTGGAATTTACTCTGCTGCTGAGTAGTTTGGTTTAGGAAATCTCTCTGTTAGTGCAAACAGAAACTTAAAACAAGGCAAAGACTTTCACGAAGGCTAAAGCCTAGCATTACATCTATTTTGAGCACCCATTTTAGGACCACTTTAGAAAATACACACTACTATTGTTTTTATTTCATCATGTCTTTTCCTTCTTTTTTTAGTCATTTACACAGTATCCATCATGATAACGTTTAACCATCTGTACTATGTCACACGAGCCAAATATTCCTTCTAATGAAGTTCCTTGGGAATATTGTCATTAATTTCCAGCTATACTGGGAATTTTTCCCAGTGTTTAAAATTAAGTAATGTCTTTCATCTCCAGAGATCCTCAGAGTTTCTCACATGCTGTGGACCTGCCCCCAATCATACTTAATTCTTCAAAGAATTTGGCTCCAGTGATGGAATTTAGGTTTTAGTTCAGCACATGCAGAGTTGGGTGTGTATATATAGTGTTTTTATATCAAAAGCAAAGTTTTGTGTGAGTGCTTGAGCCTGCACATGCACAAAGGCAGGTTGTGTGCTTTAAAGAGCCATTGTTGCATTTACTGGCAGAGTGTAACACGGGAGAGGCTGACGGGAGGCCACGGAAATATTAACTATTTTGGCATGAGAGTCAGGAAGATAGCTGAGATCCAGAGAAGCAATCTGATGCTTTTTCACCATCTGCAAAAGGATTTTTCTCAGCTGGTTGGTACAAGCAGCCACAGACCATGAGTGAGCTCATGCGCTTTGTCTGTCTCACAGAGCTTCCTGCTGCAGTTGCTGGAAAGCCCATTTTCTCTCTTTGCAGTTTGAGGCAACTTTACTGAGGACATAAAAGTGAAACATTTAAAAGCTTCCTATGAGAGACCAACTTCCAAAACCTGGTGTTATTCCTTTTATTTGGTCCCTTGACTTAAAGAATAAGTTATTAGGTTGTAATAGGAAACTTGCTTCAATATCCATGATTCTTGTTGGAATCTAAACCTCGACAGCAACAAATAACTGCTCAAATTCTACTTTACTTTCATCTGCGTTCTTTCTCMATTCTTCTGGTGAGAAGGAAGGGTTAAGTTCACATCCTCACAGAGGAGTAATAGCTCTCCCCAAAAGACAAGTCACAACCAAACTATTTAATTGTAAACGTCTCACTGAAGAATTGGTACACGAATGAGACATGACTTCATCCTCTAACCTACATGCTTCACTGGTCTAGGGAACCCTGGTGGGTTTGGCCCATTTTAGTCATAGTTGTCATGGGAGATCCTTAATGACTTAGTAAAGTAGCTTAAAAMAATCTCCATACAGAATCCAGCATATGGTATATTTATTGGCAAACGTTAATCCCCTTAGGAACAAGTTCTGTAGTAACAAATGATGAATTATGTGGCTTCATAAGCACTCATGTCATCAAATGCACCACTGACCTTTTTACATTTTCAGGGGGATTTTCTGCTGTGTGCAGTTTCTCTGGTTTGGAAGTGAAGCAGTTTAACACCATGTCCTGAAGGAAACAGGTAATCAATAATTTCAGTTTTGGTTACTGTAAAAGGTAAATGAGCCCTGTATATTTGTTGGGCAAGTAAGCAATGCAGGGCTTTGCAAAGCTTGAGCAAGGCCGAAGAGAGAACTCGAATACTCACAGTACAAGGACACAAAGCAGACTTGCTTTACAGGAGAAAAGACGTAAGAGTAGGTCGAAAAGATCTGAGAGTGCCAGAGTAAAAGGGAAAAAAATTAATTTCGAGCATGTTTTCTAGGGGCAAGAAGCAAAACTGCAAAAACACTCAACTGAGCAAGTCTGTTATGAATTTTAACAGGAGATGGCTGCAAGGGAGCCTGCAGTAGCGACTGAGGGGATGAATCCCCATCATAGTTAATCTGAGAGGTGATCCAAAGCTATTGCCTGGATCCTGGGATTATAATTTTGGTGTTGGGCTTGTTTGGAGGTGGAAACTCTAGGAACTGTACTGAGAACTGAGGAGAGGCTGCCTGCAATGAGAAAGGGAGCTGAAGATCAGGATGCAGTCATGTCTGGTGTTCCCATACCTYGAGACTAATCTGCCCTCAGACCACCGTCTGAGCCATCAGTTCAGTGAAGTACGATCACTGCTGAAACCAGAGCACCTTTTCCAGCAGAATGTTTTCCAAAACTAACATTTCAGGATCTGATAGAAAGAAGCAGGTATTGCCACATGTATGTAACACACAGAGCTCTGTTACACTGTATACAGTCAGTGCTGCACACAGGTACCCACTGGCTACAGAACAGGCAGASCTTTGACAAAGAATGCTTTCTTTTTCTCTTTGGCCATAGACTATGTTAAATTCAAAACTAAACTCCATGTTGAGCCAGGTAGTGAATTTCAATTCTTCTGTTCTTGACTTAATCACGGCTACASTCTGGTATCAGGTAAGGCAGCCCCCATGGGAGAAACTGAACCTGTATTTCACAAGGTTCATCAGCTGCCAAGTGAAACAAAGGAACCCATAGCCGCAGTGGTAATGTAGTTATTTTTGGTCCTGGCTTCTCCTTGTGCTCTGCCGGACAGCTGAGATGATCCAAGAGAACACAGTGTTGCAATGCTTGTACCCGTCTGTGGGCACAGAAACACCTTTCRTTCCCGTGGCTGGATCTGTAGATGGCATGTAAGTAAACACACAGGTAAATTATCTTGATTGTAAGTGGAGTGTGGCAGACATCAGCACAATTCTGAGGAGCAGGTAATATTAATTCACCATGTGTTGAACTACATGCCCCTAAAATCCCTCCCAGGAATAGTTTAGTGGAGAGTCAAAGAGTGAGCTGTTGGCTGGATCACCACTGCTATTTCTTTCTTTTAATGTAAATCCTATGGGGCTTTTCTCCAGGGCTCCCTGTAGAAGCTGAACAGGTTGCAGGTGAGGCTGAGCTGGATGTGCCACCTTCACCACTTCAGTGAAGACTGACAATAACCACAGAAAGCTGTCYAGAAAGCTGGACACTTCTGCACTTCCTCTCCCATCTTATGCGTCAGGCTGCCCATACACATCCATGGGGAATGCTCACCAGAGATCTGCCAACCACCTCTCTTATCTCTGTTGCTCACCCTCAGGCCCCAAGGTAAGTTGATGCTTTGTCAGCACCTCAGAAACAATCCCTGAGGTACCACTCACCCCAGAAGTATGAAGCAAACCAAAGCAGACCAGAGCAGGCACTCTGGAAAACACTGCAATTTAAGCAGACTGGATTGCTTGGGGCTGGGGTTGCCAAGAGAATTTTTGGGACATGAGAACATTTATACACCCTGGGCCTGGACTGCCTTCTCCATCCCATCACAACTTCCAGCCCTAATTGATTGGAACTGCCAAGCCTGGCTGCCAAGCAGAATATTTTTACAATCCTGGTTCTATTTATGCACTGACAAATACAAAACTTGGTGTCAGAAAAGAAACCRTGAAGCAGAACTGCAGAAGAAGAAAGGAATTGGCAGAGTGGACTATGAAATGATGAACAAGGCACTGAGGGGTGGTACCACATGTTATTACTGTGCCTGGTACGGGTGAGTGCTGAGAGCACTTTTAGAAACATGCCTATACAGGTCTCTGAAACACCATTTGGCAAGATGTTTTATTTTGAAATACGCACTGGCCTCTGCTGGAGATGAACTTGCTTTTCTGCTTTCAATSTGGTTCAGAGACAAATGACACCCAAATTTATCACCTTTATCAGAGCATTTCAAAGCATGGAGCTAAAACCAYTAAAAATGAAAACCACAAAGGATCTCAGTAGAAACAGAATGTTTTTATTGTCTATGATAGAAAAAAAAAAACAAAAAAAACCATGTTTTGGAAAAAAACCCTCCTCTTTCTCAGGCATCAAGACTGTTTTTAGCTGTAGAGGAAAAGCTAGTGTCCTGGTTTGATTTCTTTTGCTGGCCAGAAGAATTGGTGCATGTCCACTCGTTATAGAGGAATTTGCTTGGAGGACCACAATGTTCTTAAGGCTGTTTTTTTTTCACCAGTGCATGACATCCCAGGCATTTATTACAGCTGACCCAGTCTAAAAAGTTTTCTTTTTCATTGCTACTTGAAAAAAGACACAAGAATAGTTACAATTTCTCCATTAGCAGCTTCTAAGCTCTGCTTCTGCTTATGGACTGACCACAAGCCTTCAGGAGCTTGTTGTACCTTTATGCGCATGAGGCTTTCCCTCCAGTTACATTGGCTGCACCTTTATGAACATATCTGGTTTAAGTAGCACACTTGGTAAAGCCCAGAGAGTATCTCAGTTAGACCCTAGGAGACAGAAAGGGAATTCAGTGATGTGTTATCCAAGTTTGGATTCTCTCTGCTTTTGCTCCTTGCTGTTTGGTTTGATGAACTTTCAATTCCTGTCAATCTCTGAGCTTCCTACAGCACAGGCGGTCTGCAGCTGCCTATCAGGCTGTGACGTCAAAGAGTAAAAGTGAGAAGTGGGTGCATCTCCAGTATTTGATAAGAGCTTATCTGCACTCTATCTGTGGGTTTCCTGACCATAGCCATGAGCAGTGAGATTCCCAGGCAGAGGCTGGAAGCAGATAAACTTACGAAAAGACAGCAAGAAAGCAAGGAGGTTCAATAAGAGGCTGAGTTACTCATTGACAAAATACAGCTGCCATCACAATGCTGAAGGCAGAACTGGATTACTGTACTAAGATCAGTGCCCCTTCTCGTGCATGAAGTAAGAGACCTGATTTTTTATGTGATCCACCAGGAGTGTTTTATAAGCAGAACTGCCACACAGTCATTTGTCACTGCGGGACCGGGAAGATGACTGCTGAGTTCTGCCCTTCTGTCTGCCTCCAGTTATGAAAATTGATTGTGTATTGATTGTATGGTGTATTGACTTCCTGCTRACGTCATAAATAAGGACTGCGATTCTGCCTACATTTTCATAGCTAAGATAAGGGACTGCATCGCGTGAAGGTGTTTTCACATCCRGGCTTTTGTCGCAGCAGCTGTGAAGGGGGAGAAAAAACGCCCATTCACTCATGTGATAGACCATCAGACTGGGGCACAGGCAGCTAGCTGCGGGCGCAGGAGGTGAAAATATCCACTGAGGTGACTTAATCACCTCTTTCCTCCCACTCAAGAGGTGCCAAACCTTCCTTGGGGCATCCCCAGCAGGTGAGAGGGAGGTTCCATCCTCCGTCCCCAAGCAGCGCCTCCGGCCGTGCGCAGGAGCGGCCAAGGCGATGCTTTCCCTGGAAGCTCGCTTCCTCCAGGAAGGCAGCAGAGGGGGCCCTCGTCCCGCGGAGAGGCAGAGGGAGGGATGTCCCCGTCCCACGGAGGGTTCGGGAGCCGCAGGAAGCGCGGAGGCTCCGCGCTGATCCCGAGCGCTGCTCGCTCCTTTCGCCTCTTGCCACGGGAAGGAGCGAAGCGGGGGAAGGAAATAAAATTTTAAAGTTGAAGGGTGCCCTGGAACGTATCTGCCGTCGGAGGTAGAACGTTCGCCCTCTGCAAAACCAAAATTCAGCTTAGCAAATCAGGAGAGGTTTTACTGTGAGCAGCTGTGTACTTTTCCCCCTCCCTCCTCATTCCTCCTTCCCTGCAACAGGCAATCTGAGAAAACGCCTTTCCCCATTAGCCCCARTGACTTATATAAGCCCATCCGAGGATTTTGGCACATTTACTAWCACAGTTTGGTCCGGAACATTTCCGGAATGGGCAGGCCTCAAAAGAAAATAAGAGAAATTCAAGTGAGSTTTGCTTCCTCTGTATTCAGGAAAACCATCCTCAAAGGGTGTAATTTTCTCAGTCCTTCCTGATTTTCAAAAAAAGTAATATGTTTGCAGCCTTCATGCATTGAGAGTCTGAAATGGGGACTCTTCAGAATATTTGTCCTTTGTTTATCAAGTATACTGGATGGAAATAATTAGAAAAATACAGAAAGAGTTTTCACTAACAAGGCAGATTTTCTTTAATCGTCAWAGGTAGAGGAGAATTGATCTATCACTCATCACTGCAAATTATTTTCTCTCTGAGTCTGATTCTTCAGCATAGCATTAATGCCAGAGGATAGTGCACAGAAGTATTCTAGAGGAAACTTCATTGCACTACCTTGCCCTAAAATAAGATCATGATTACAGCTATCACTGCAGAATAGTTTGTTTTAGTAATTATAATTTCCTAAGGTTTCAAGTTCTCTACAGGAAGAAATAGGTGAAGAGTTGYTGTGTATAATTCAAACTGGTTCTGTTTGTCTTTAATGAGCAAGAACTATGTACCTCATAATACAACCAATCAAAATGGTTGTCAAAAAATACAACCAATTCCTAATGCAACAGCCCTACAATTCAGAGACAAGAAAGGAACAGAAAGGAAAGGAACAATGAATGGCTAAACCTCCTAGTTTTATTTACTTGTGATGTTTAACCTTTCCCTGGGTTTCCACCTGTGCAACTGTCTCACTTTTTGGGGCTATCTTCAGGTGCAAGATGTTTTATTTGATTCCTCAAGCGAGCTGAAGTTTTCACGATGAMCTGGAAAAGAATTTGTGTAGAAATTGTAAAGTACTTCCTTACTACCTTTTTAAAAAGTGTCAGGGTAACAAGCAGACTGCAAGGAAAAAGATATCAAAGCACCAGGACACACATAATCCTATTTTAATAACAATTCTTTTTTATGCAGAAAAGAACTAATATTGTTTCTCATAGTCTTGAAGTAATCRTCTGATTATTTGAAAGGTATGTATAGTGTGCATTTCCGTGTTGTTTTTTTTCTCTATAGGGAAATTTTCAAGAAATGTCAAAGTTAGTGCACAGCTAATCTTTRCGGAGTACATATTTTTAAGTATAAGGGAAATATCTATTTGTAAAATTATTCTTTGTGAGAATAATTTTGTCTTTTTGCTCTTTTGGGGATCAGAAAGGTTTGGTTTCTTATGCTGAGTTTACACTAAGGATTCAAATAGCGTCCTCAGCCYGTCAGAATTGTTCTGTCAGCACAACCTGCTTTGGATAAACAGGTTGAAGCCAGCAGGAAGATACTGCTTTCAATGACTTTAGGAATGTAAAAATGAGGGAAAATACATCTCAAGAGTCTGAGATCAAAGTTACCCATCTCAACCAGAGCTGTGCAGGAAATCCATCCCTAGGAAAGCATGAAAAGGTAGCATCCAGTTGAATTTGCTGAACGACCAGCTGGGGGCTCAGTCTGCTGCATGCCAAAGCACATCATAGTGTGCCCCAACACATGTGCCCCTACAACAAAAAGTCCACAGTGATTGGGATCTGAAGTTGGATTGGTGGGTCCTTGAGGCTCAGTAGCATTTGCAGGTCCCTGGATTTTGCCCATTTCTCTACTGAATGTTATCTCCTTCTGTAAGGATGTTTGTCCACCTTCTCCTTAGGCAGAGAGTATCTGGACAGTCATGGCAGAAATGGAGCCACAAGCAAACGGAGCAGCCAGTGGGGAGGGAATGGACCATTTTTGGAAGAGCCATGCAAGCAGACTGTAAACATGGAGAGTGGAAGGTTCCTTTTCTGGCTGGAAAGACAACACGTGAAAGCAAAGAAAAGCCAGAAACCGAAACCATTTACTTGCACCCACGTGTCTCTGTGACTTTTGGGTGACATCATGCCACCCATTTGTCAGCCTAGAGTCAAGGAGCCGTTTGACATGCCCGTGTGTCAGGGGACAGCCAAAAAGCACAAGGAGGCTGGGACTTGGGCTGGCAATTATCATCCAGTGGTGCTGAGCACTGAGCATGTTTCTAGTGACCTTTGTGCTAAACTTGCCCTGAAACCAGTCGATGTTTCCAATGCTTCTCTAAGCTGGGGAAGGAAGCAAAGCACAGCTACTCTGAGTTTTCTGATAACAGTGCAGTGGCAGAGGAGGTATGTGAATCTGACAGCCTTGAAACATGGCAWCAGCAATGTTCCTCCTCCTAGCTCCGTGCTCAGGGCTCTACCCGGGTGTTGCTTCAGTCACTTTCCCATGGGCTGAACACTAGGGATGCTACGGCTCTGCTATCAGGGCGTATCAACTTGGAAAGACCTAAACCATCTTTGATAATTCATGTGCCATCTATATCATCATGCTTTAGAGTTTTTACTTTTCAATGGATCCTGGTTTCACAATAAGCCCTGTGGGGGAAAAAAAGGTTGCAATAATAAATAAGCATGAGTAGGGTGCATGAATAATGATCTGAGGTCTGGTCTTTCAGAGCATTCAGGGAAACCATCCTTTTCTGACTTGCATTGTGCTGCTGAGATGCTGCCGCTAACCTGATACTATTTCTTGTCCATCTTGACTAAAAAGGTAGCATTTGATTTGGAAATAGTACATTTTTTATTTTAAATGGAATAGAAAAAAATTGATTTTAAGCCCTAATTGCATACATGTCAAATAACATGTCACATTTAAAGGCTGTTGTGGGAGCCAACCGGTGTAATTGTATATGGACAGTGTTATCTAATTTACCCTGCTTTGTATGATTTACTGGTATGTTTTGCTGTGGGTTGCATTATTTAGTTGTTTGATAATCTCTTTTCTTTCTGTTGTGATTTATGACATGGCATTTCTGCTTGTTTTATACCAGTGTGTTATTTTGTCAATCAAAATCTCTTTGTGCAACAGCAATATACAAAAAAGATAGTGGAGAACAGCCCATATAGTGTATCTAATGTTTGCTTTAAACAGATTATTTATGGCAAAATATATCAGAGGAGCCAATTTGCAAAGCAATGGTTGGTTATATGTAAAGAACAAATGCTGCAATCAGCACTCTATGGGTTTGCTTGTGTATGTTTGTGGACCGGTACAGCTGTCTAAATGATTAATGGGGGAAAAATGAAAACTCTTTTCCCCCCTTTTGAGCCTTTGTACTTTTCCCTTCTTTTTCCTGATGGTGGAGTCATATCTTCTGTCTTTGCTGCATCACAGCTCCTCACCTTTCCAGCCTTGTCTGGGACCAAGCACAGGAGCACAGGCTGTTGCTTTTCCCTGCTGAAGGCTGGGGAGATGCAGAGCGTTTTGTCTAATTTGGTGTCTGTGAGCCYCTGAGGCACAGCTGATGAGCAAAAAGAGGATGGAATTTATCCTGAGCATTCCAGGCTGTGTGCTCAAGAGGATATGGATGCAAGCCAAAGGAAAGGTATATAAAAATACATTAACTGTGGTCCTTAACATCTCCTTTGGAATGAGAATGCTTCATTTGATTGCCTTCTACACAATTATCTAACTTTGCAGTTCATAAGACATAATTTTATAAGCTTTTTACTGATCACTTACTGAGTTCTTTATTCATGAGAAGCAAAATGCAAGGTTTTACTGAAAAGAAATGAAATGTGCTTTAGACTTGTGAAAAACATGACTTTTTATGAACTCTCCACAAAATATGGCAGTGGAGTGACAGCAACACTAATACTATCATACAAAATAGAAAGASCAATCTGTAAGCTATTGTTTAAAAGAAATTTTCAATTTTAGTGTTCTCCTTTTTATTAGAACCAATTCTACTGAGACAGGCACCCAGAAAACCAACTTGAATACTAAGCAGTTGAATGATGATGCATCGTACATGCAGGCAGCCTTCTTGGATCACTGCAGAGGGCATAAAGTGTTAAATTAGTGCTGCTCAGGTTTGTACCTATATAAATCCACCATCCTGTTCCCAGCACAAATCAAATTGGCTTCTGAAGACTCAAATTCACCCATGATATTAATTTACCAGTTTACACATTAAATCTCTGACTACATCMTCATAGTCATGATTTAGATGCTAGCTAAATATAATCAGAAGTTTAGATGGTTACAAAAAAAAACCCAAAAAAAAAAACCTTGTATCTATTGAAAAGGAGTGAATATGTCTGAAGTAGGTTAGGAAGGTGGAGCCTTTTTGTTGATTTCAAAAGGAATGTAAAAAGAGTTGCTTGAGGTGTACTTATATCTTTAATACTTCTCACATATTTGTCAGGGGAAAAAAAGTGAATATGNAAAAAAAAAAAAAAAAAAAAGGGAGTATGAGAAAGTGCAGTTCCCACCCCAGCTGTGAATTGGTATTTCCGGGTTAAGTGACCAGAAGGCTTTATGGCCCTTCTCAGAATTACAGGTTTACATGCTTTCTTTCTCTGTCTTTATCTCTGCGTTCACAGGCTCAGTTGATGTTAGATATTTAACAAAAAGGTGACAATTTATTCACTTGAAATAAAAAAAACTTGGACCTGGACAGGTCCAGTGACTTTAAAATTTACATCTTAAACAAAARCAAGGCAGAAAATAAATATTTCATATCAAAGCTGATGCTGAGAGTACTTTTATCTTTATAAAATATCTAGAAAGGGCATTTTTTTAAGGAAGTGAGAAGAGAAAGAGGGGTGCTGGTTTAGATGGAGGAAATAAACAGGTACTGTATTTTGTTATCTTTCCAACAAAAGGCAAAAATTCAAAAAATTAACTGTGGAGGCAGGGTTCAGAGTGTATATAAATCAAAGGCTTTCCTTTAATCCTTTACTAATCCCTTACTTATCTTGCCTACTGTACAWGCATTGTTAACAAAGATACAAACAGAGCAAAGACACACAGACATTCTAAAGGAGTTAAATTCCAGTATTTCAAGTACGAAATGCAGRATGCCCACTGCTGAAAAAGTCTTTGTACTGACCCTGCCACAGTYAAAGTTTAACAAAACATTCTCACAGTCATTAGCAACTCACATATCTTTGAAATATTGAACCACTTCTTCTTTTTCTTAATTATGATAAATAAAAGATTKGTAAAAATAATGTAATGATCACCTTTGGATCGTATCAATGTACTAGATTCTCATTATAATTTAGGAATAAGTAACAGAAATGTAATTAAAAAGCTTTATTTCTATGTGTATGTCATGAGAGAAATTCAGTTAATGTATTTATCTTTTGCTAGAAAAATACTTCTAATAGAAGAACAGAAGTTCTAGGTCCCGAATTAATATTCCAGTCCTTTTTTTGAAACATAGTTCAAGATGAAGTTTGTTGAAAATAATATAAATTATTGGCAGTTTGTTCTTTATATCTGAAGAACAAACTATTCTTGGTGATAATGAATTCGACATTTGAGTGTTCCATAGATCTGCAATATTTTCTTGAAGGATACAGTGCAACTGGAATTTTCAATCTTCTGTGTTTCAGATCATTTGAAAGAGATATGACTAAAAAATTGARGCATAATTTTGTTTAGTTTAATCTCAGGGTTTTGTTTTGGTTTTTTTTGTTTGTTTGTTTTATTTTGTAAATTACTCCAATCATCTTGATTTTAAAATTGAAATGAAAAGGAAAACCTTTCCAGATATGACTTGTATAATCAAGTGTTGTTGATTCCACATCCTTTAGTGCATATTTTAATGGCTAAATGTGAAGGATTATCAAGTCATCGAGTACAGAGGTGTTTGTGACAGTATTATTTAATGCTAGATATTTTCTGAAAACTACACCACTCTTATGTATGATGGTGCTTCTGGAGAAGGCATGAAGCAAAGTTAAAAACAAAATAAACTAAAAAAAAAAACCCAAAACAATAACAACCCAAAAACCCCAACCAAAACAATCACAACTCTTTAGAGACTGGAKAAATAGTAAGAAGCATGTTTAATACAACTAATTTATAGATGAATGTGGTGCCAAGCTAGAATACATTAACAAGGTAAGGCTGCAGGGTCTCTAGGTAAGATAATATATTGCTTTCATTAAAAAGCAATCTGCATGGACCATATCCACTAACACTGGAAACTCTGCAGCTGTCACCTTTATCAGGGGAACAAGAGCAAGCCACTACATTTTAATCACTGGAGTTTGTCAGGAACGAAAAACAGCCAGCTTCCCACAAATCAACAGACATGTATCCTGATAAGGAGAGTGAATTGGAAAAGGACAGCTACACCCCACACTACACCACCTATTCTGGAGTGATCAAAGCACTGTAATTGTAGCAGATAAATCTACTGAATTAGGYTCTGGGATGAAACGCCCGTCTTTTCACAAAACAAACATAAGCTTTTCTTGAGTCATCTGTGACATRTTTCATTTTTTAGTTTGAGTATTCCCAGTACTTGCTGCAAAGGCAACAAGAAAGAAAAATAGGATGCCTGATCCAAAATCTAGTGGCATTTGTTTCCAAAATCTCTTTTCTGGTCATTACCCAGTAATTAATATCCAAACTGCTGTTACTGGGGTATTCTTCTGCACAGTTCTGACAATAAAATTAAACATGATTATTTATTAATACTCATAGCCTTTGAATTTGTCATATCTGATATACATGAGAGCAAATACTATTTTTCTCTTGTAGATAATTTTTCTTCAAAGAGAAAACACAAAGGAATTGAAAGGGGCAATGCTTGGGGCAAGAAGAAGTTGAATATTCTTGTAGAAGACATATTATGAGAGTCAAATTTTAACCTCTAGTGCAATCATAGTTACATGACAGCTATATTTTAGGCACTGATAGCAGCTGTGACCCCTGTAATGGATAATACAACAAGGATTTCCTGGAATGAAAGAAGTATTTAATAAAAATATTAATGGAAAATTATTYTGTCCAAAGGAAATAAGGAAGTCTTAGCCTGTTTGTGGAGGGATGACTATAAATTTTTAAGGCAGGGAGTGACTGATAGACAATGTGGTGTTTTTTTTTATATGAAACAAACACCATGAAAGAAAATTACTTATTTTAGGGAGCGTTATTTTGGTTCCAAGAGCTTGGGAGTACTGATTAAAATCTATGTAATAGACAGAGGTGTCTTTTAAATAACACTGTGGTTAAAAATTACTGGTTTCTACTACTGTGCGTGCAAGGCTTGGAGGGAATGAGGTATATTCATTTCATTGGATTGGCAGTTCTGAACTCCCCACCATGTACTAAATATGGAAGAATTGGCCTATTTCTGTGAACTGGTATGATCCTTCCWGGCAGTCCAGATGAGAGGGCTTAGCTAAACAGTTTATTACCGTTTGTACCTGCAGTTCCAGATCTTAATCAGCAGTGAGAGGGAAATTAAATAAATACTACCTCAGTAGTGGGGTACCGGCATCAGTACTCATCTTGAAAAGTACAACRTGCCAAGGATCCTTACTGTGATCTATTATTTGCTGCCCTTGCTACATTTCTTCTTATTTGTAGTATTTCAAAGCTTTCTRGCATTCAGAAAATATTCCAAACAAATCAATTAAACGTGTGTTATTGGAGCCCTCCAAGGCAGTTTCATGAATGAGATCCACGCTCCTGTTGCATGTTTACGTGCAGTAAAAAATCGCCAAAAGTCAAAGACACAGATGTCAGAAGTTGAGTTCGTAACTAGAGAGGTTGCTSTGAGGCTGTCCTGGGAGCTGGGGGTCAGAGGAATGATCCTGAGGTGTATTTTCCATGGGGATGCGCATCCCACCCACCGCCGTGGGGAAGGCGAGCGGAGCCGCCCCAGCGGACACAGCCCGGGCACCGCTCCGGGAAGCTCCCGAAGGATGCGCATCCAAACCTCCATCRGGAGCCTGGCACAAGGGCGGTGTGGCTTCCCGGCACTGTGGCGAGGTACGAGGGCTATGCCTTGGGTTTGCCTCCCCCTGCACCCCGGKACTGCGGGGCTGCAATAAACCAGAGTTCACAGCCTGTCGGCCCTATCTCCGGGCTGCTTGTAGGGCTGGCCGGCTATCCATGAGAACGGCGAGCACTGATTACAGCCCTCACTGACGAGCAGGTAGCTAAGAAAACCAGCCCCTGTCACTTTCTCTCTGTTTTTGTTCATGCTGAGAGCTGCGGTATCCACGCATCGCCCCCAGCACTCACACACACAGAGTTACGTGTGCCAAACTTTTCCTGCATGCTCAGCTGCMCTGACCCACAAACACATGATTTTCCATGTTGAGACATTTAATTAATTAATTTCAATATCACAGTGGTCATACACACCTTACTCTTACAGTGATAAGGACATCAGGATCTATTGAAATGGTTCTAAGAAGCTCACCAGAAGCAGATTTACGCACCTCCCTACCTCTGTTTTCAGGCAGTTTAATTCTGTAATTGATCTCAAAGTATAGGAGGAGGATGCTGATCAACGCTTCTGGAAAATAATAGGGAACTGTATTTACATTTTCTAAATTCTCCATGTTTATGTAGGAGAGATAAACAAAAAATCTTACTGGATTTTTTTTTGTATGCTTGAAACCTGTTGGTCAGCTGAAAACCAGAAAACCAAACAGGAAATCAGYTTATTCTGATGTTTCACCTCTCAAAATCAATTATTTTTTTCTCCTCTGCATTTCAACGGTGCTTCTAGGGGTAAAATAATATCCAGAATGGCAAAAGAATCAAAGATTTCTTTTTGGCTATCATTTGCTTCTAGAATAAAAATTTGGGTCATCCATCATCTGGAGAGCTACTGAAATAAAATCACCAATATTCTGTCAACACTATGAAGGAAGTCTCATTGTCTTTCTGTTTTCTTGTACTTTACAAAAGAAGATCTGAGTATTTCATGTTGATTGCTTGATTGGCTGCACTGGGACTCTTTAAAAATACTAAAAAATCAACAGTCTGGTACAAATCAAGCACAGCCTTCTATCAATCATGAGCCTGGGGTATTATCTGAGGTTTTTACCCAGAAACATGTCATTAAAAGTTGCAGAAATTAATTGGTGCCATTGGCTGTAATGGCCTTTCCTGACACAGTTTCTCAAATGTAAAGAAAAATTATGGATAAGGCAAATTCCTCATGGGATTTTCATGGACGTCTGCTTTGTTCTGTTATTGTTTATTGCAAATGTTATTACTGTGATCTATTGCCCCATCATGCTTTGTCTATACTGCTTATACCATTTTGCAGCCCGCAACACAACTGAGGGYTTCTGTCACTGACCAAGATAGCACTTATTTTTAAATTCTATGTTTTATATATTCCTATAGAGATCTCTGGGTGTTAATTTTGTGTGTTGAAAATTTCATACTTAAACAGATCTTGTTCTGATTAAATAAATGTTGCCAATGATCTACATTGAAGAACTGAATCTTGTCTCAGTGTGTGCATCTSCTGCCATTACTTGGTAGCTGAACAAAGCTGCAGGAGTTACCAGTTTATTTCAATTGTTCTGATTTGCATATCTATGAAGCAGGTCTGTCAGATTACAGTTTTCAGTCCCTTTCTTTTTGAATTTATTACATACAAGACCATCTTCTTAACTGAAAGTTATTTTACCCTGAGAGCTAACCCTCCAGAAAACTAAATATTTTAGCAGAAAACTAAGAAATGCAGCCTATGCCTTACAGCAGCTCAAAAATAGTAGTAAATTAATCCTCACAAGTTAGATTTGATATTCACAAAAGATTTTGCACTTAATACCAGCAGGTCATCTTAATACCGTAATTGAAGTCAGATTATACCATTACACGCATCCCAATTATATTGCATTTTCCATTCTGGGGCTAGAATGATCTGCTTATAGGCGTTTGGGACTGCAAATGTCTCTTAAAACAAACAAAAGAAAGAAACAAACTGCTGTGAATTAAACTTTAAAGTATATTTTTCTTCATTAAGCCCTCTCAGAATATTCTATGTATAATTTATTAGACCTTTAGGTTAACCTGTTTAGTGTTTTCTGTAAAATGCTAATAGCTTGTATGTTATGCACTCTGTCAATATAACCAAAACCCAGCAAATATGGGCAAAGATGAAAACTTATAACTATATTATATATTGCTGTATTACAATCTCAGCAATGTGGGGGTGTTTTCTTTTCCCCCCTAAGCTCCAGGCTCACTCTGTGGGAAGYGGTAAGAGGATCAGTGTAGTTTGCSATCTGCACAGCCTTCAGTCTGTAAAAGGTGATGTTTAGCCTGTCATCTCTYACTTTTAATTTTTCTGCTGTGCACATTCATGGTCTGTCTTCTGCYCACACATTTTGATTCTGCCTGGTGACGCAATGCCACCACTCTCCAGCTCTGGTAATGTCAGCATGCAGCTTCCAAACACAGGCTTTATCTCTTCGTCCCGGTCAGTTTGGTTTTGATTGCATARTTTAAGAGTATTTGAATTGATTATCCTGTGCTAAAGCTGTAAATCCTTGCAGATCCCCAGCAAGRGTTCATGGAAAACAGGAACAATGGGCTGTGTGGTCTCATGGGATCAGCAACTGAAACAAGGATTTTCTTTCACATTTTTTGTTTGTGGTGTGCCTTCTCTTGCTTCTGATGGCCTTATTCAACAAGATCAAGGTTTATACAGTGATATATACCAAAGGGTAGGTCTTTGGTGACCTATTTTACATGTCATTATAATGGCATCAATTAATCCTGATTGTAATGGTCAACCATCCCTATAGCAAAAGTGTGACGATTTTCATTTAGACTTTTCCTATCACTCTCAGGAAAATAAGGTCTGCATTATARTAACTCTGCAGTTTGTGGCCTTTCTCACAAAGGCTGTTCCTGCAGGGCAGCATTGTTSGCTGCAGTTGTTGATAAGTCCCATTTTGTGATTCTCAGATCAAGGACGGAGACTTTCTCTACCCATCTTTTGTGATTTACATGACCACTTCCTTTCTTCATGTACATTGTTTTATCCTCTCCATTATGGGTCACACATCCCATGTCAGAGTGATATTTAACAACCCTCACTGTGGATATTATAAGAATAGCTGGTTTTGGTGTCCTACCATGTCTTCAGAAGACCACACCAAAGGGGTCTAAGATGGAGCTCCCAGTGACATTGCTCCCATCTGAAATTGTTTCTTTTAGGACCTCAAACRCCACAATACTTGGATAGATACTTGTGGTACAACATTTTTAGCACAAAAACGGCTAGGGTACCTGTATTTTTACAGTGCCTGGAAGTTAAAGTGGTGTTTGAGTCAAGAGATCTTGTTTGCCCTTGTCTGATCACCTTCCAAGTCCTACTGATTGYTTAGGTGCTTATTATGAATACGGTGCTGAAGCATTCAGGGAAAGTGTGACGCAGTATGTCGAGTGATATGACATTTACAGCAGAAGATGCAAGTAGRCAACATGTAATTTTATTTTAAATCAACTAAATTAACTATTCATCACACAATTTACTTATTATTTTGCAAAATTGTCATCTATCCTTACACATCTCACAAAAAAGTTTTCAACACTTAGCCCAATTCTGYGCAACTTATACCTAGAAATCTAAAATTATGTCTGAGGTCTCATAACCAGTGTGYGTCTCTATACTGAAAATAGCAGTGAGCTGTATGTCTAGTCCTTACTCCTCTTTGTTTAATTTCATTGCAAGAGGAATGCTTGGACAATATTCTCCTTCTTCTGTCTCATTCAGATTAACTGGTACAAAGGTACTCAGAGGCAATGTGTCAGAAAGTTTCTGTGAACTGTCTCGCACTCTCCCCTGGCTGGCAGGGCTCAAGGTGAGACCCTGAGGAGATGAGAGGAGTAACCCAGAGAGGGTGGACCTTTGTCTGCTGTTGTAATTTCTATCATGCCGTGTAATTTGCCCATGATTGTTAATTACAGGGTAAGGAGGCAGGATTCCCTCACTCAATGTTCATTTTCCCCYAGAGCTGATCACAGGATATATGAGATGGATGCAAGGACACCAGCTTGCTGAAGCTCAGCTGTTTCCTTTGCTTCCCACCAGCTTCCAGCAGCAGCARCCAGCAGGTCTCAGACCCGTATTTCCCAATTACGCTCTGTGCATCGCTCTTCTGACAGCCTTCCTTAGAAAGARGAGCCATAAAGATCATCCCGTCAATGTGCTCTGGGAGCAGAGTCAGGTTTTCTTAGAGAATATGGTTCTGATTTATTGAACCTGCTGATCACTTGRCACAGTTAACAGAGAGAAACCTTTATTTTTAATAAAAATCCGGTCACCCATGCAGCCAGGCCATGGAGCCACTGCATAAAGACCCCACAGCACTCACGGAAAAAGGCTGTTGTGGTTCCACACGCAGCAGTATGGAGGTGATGTGGAGAGAACCCTCTCCTACTTTCTCACTGGTGTAGTTGTGCTGCTCCCAGAGTGTAGTCTGGTTCTTCTAAAGCCTTACAACAACAGGATCCAGACCAGACCATTTTTCAGGAATGAGCATGGGKCTGATCCTTAGTTTGTATAAACTGGCACAGCTGAGACTTGTTTTTGTAGGGAACTGTGGCAATTTAAAACGTTTGAGAGGCTAACTCACCAAGCAAAGCAATGAAAAAAGAGACACAAACCATTAAAATATGTTGATAATAGAGTTTTTTTTTAATATATATTCTGCAGGCTTGTCTTTAATCTTTAAAATTTACATAATTTGCTGTCTCTGAGACAGAACATTAAGTGKTTTTGATATATTTTCAAAGGTCAGACACAAAATCATGCTCCTTTAGAGGCCTTATGGCTGTTTGTGCTTTTTTGATGTTTGTACCATCGTGCAGACCTGATAAGCAGATGAATGACCATGATAAATGTGCATAATGAGAAAGTGATAAGAATTGCAGTATCTGACATGAGTTATGTCTCTGTTGTCCAGAAATGGAGATGCTCTACTTTTATCTTTGCTTTCTAATTTCTTAATTAGGAAGAGAGCATATTTTCCACCCAGTGCATATATATTTGGCAAGGATGCTTTCTAATAACAAGATTCGTCAGCCAATGACCTTATTATAGATACTGCTGTGCTCTTTTTGCTTAAAACCATCTCACCTCCTTGTAGAGCAGGAGATACAGGATCAAGGTTTATGCAGAGATATATACCAAAAATTTTGACACAGAAAAAAGATCATGATTAGGGTCTGATGCAGCAAGTATTTGAAAATACGTGCTCATTTTCTCACATATATGGTCTGATTCAAATTGCTGGGATTAGTTTCATGRATAATAACACACAGATGTATTTTGAAAAACCTAGCTATTGAGTTCAGATTCTAATCTGAGTTGCCCAGAGAGCCTGGATGCTGGAAGCCTTATAAGGGCAAAATTCTCTTTAATGAGATTTYTCCAATTGATAGGACTCTTAAGAAAAACAACCAGTTGAAATAACCATTGAAGTAGTCCTCTAAAATTGAGCCATTGCTGTTGGGGAATTAGACCTGTGGATTTTTTATGAAAGTTCAGTCTGCATTCAAGGACCTTAACTTTGCAGAAATTAACTGAGTGGTCTGAACTAATTTATTCCTGGGATGTTTTCAGTCCAGTGATTGTTCATTGTCTTACATCTCTACTCTGCAAAGATTCACACATTTACATGTGTTTTCATGCCAAACACTTCCACATTTGTGGAAGCAGAGCTTAATGAATTGAACTTATTTCTCTCAGAGTGAGCAGCAAAACTGTTCTCCTGAGTGAGAGAAGACAAGATTAACAGCAATAAAGCTATACCAAGCTAAGAAATTCTGCGTGCTCTGAGCTGCAAAACTGTATTGATTTCAAAACCATAGAAAGGGAAATTAAAATTAATTTATTCTGATTATGTACTGCACAGTTGTTGTAATATAGGRTTTCATTCTACCATTTAATTATTTGCATTTCTTCTCTTTAATATGAAATTACTCAGGCTTAAAAGCTGTAATGAATATTTGAAAGCAACTATCTGGCATAACTGCAAAAGCTTGTAGGGCATATGCTTTTGTTTTGCTTGAATCAAAAGCCAAAGTTTGCAAAATATCAGCAATGTTACATGTAACAAAGAGGAGAGAAACATTTTGTGGAGGGTGTTTATTTAGATTTTCTTGGTTTCCTTTCAAGCCAAGATTTGTTTACTAGAGGCATTACAATTTAGTGAGACAAATTAGACTAAACTTTTTATCTCTGGTGGTTTGCACATGCACTGATTAAACTAGTATTTCTTCTAAAGATTGCCTAGGAAGATAAATGAACAAGAGGAGCAATTAGAGTAAGGAAAAACTAAAGATTGGCTGACATGATTTAAGTTTACCTCTAAGGCAGTTTGTCATTTTGTCTCTATAATCTCTATCAGAATTGACTAAAACCGTAAACATAAATCATTATACTAATTTATTTCACCACACTGTGGTCTGGGAGAAGAAGATTTCATTTTTTTCAACAGACTTTGGGGGATTCAAACATTTTCAGAACTTTTTAAATGCAGTATAAAAACAAGTCAGCCTAAAGCATCATTGATTAGTATTTCAACTTCTTAAAATCTGATTTTTTTTTTTTTGTGTTAAGCTGAGAAATGTTCCTGCTGCTATTTGTAAAATATCTATTAGGAATTCAGAATACATGGGCACAGATTTGATTTTTCAAGTGACTGAATAAAGCTTAATGCATGACAAAACGTAGAGCGAGGCCATCAGTTAGCACTTCACACTAGACGAGTTAATAAGCAGCCTTYTCTCCTGAGATGCATCCGAGTGATGGCTGAAGGACCATGGAATACCTTGGCAGGAGGGAAACCAGTGGATGCCTGAGGACATCGTGCAGTATAAATCTCCGTGAGCTGTCACAAGACCTGTTACAGACTCTCCAAAAATAGAGCCCTGTATATCTTCATTAGGAGCTGTGCTAACAACGGTGCCCACCCGCAATTTTATTCAGATGCCGCAGTAAAGCAAGGATTATGTTATGGTGCTCTCGTCAATTGAAGTATTCCTTATCAGTGACTTTAAGGAACAGATATTCCAGTGCCATTTGGACATCTGTGTCCTGCTGCCTGTTGTGAATGGTCTCACTCGGTTCAGCGGATCTCCTTGGATGCGCTGATGGCAGCAGGGCTGCTGCCCAAATTGTTCCTTCAAAGGAAATCTCGTCACAGGTTTTGCCTCCCTCATGCCTCACTCGACAGATCTCAGATGGAACAGCCTTTGTGTTGCCTAATTTCACCACCAGCCAGCCCTACCAAACCCAAAGGAAATGAAAGGTACTSGGATCAAATGGAACTGGGGAGGGCCAACACATCTCCAAGTCTGGGAAGGCAGCCTGCAGCTAGGKATGGTTAAGCATATTCTAAATATTCTGAAAGTGTTTCTAAACCTGGGCTAGGGGTGGTACTTTCCTACCAAACCCTAATTTAAAAATAGCTAATTTCAGGGTGACCAGAACTTCAGGAATCTGAATTCCTACAGATTTGTGTTTCCTGGTTGATATGTTCAGTAGTCCAAGGAGAGTGTGTATCACAGTCACTACCCCTGTCAGATTATTTATGGTCTCTGTGACCTTTCTTGGCACCTGCTCTCATGAAAGCCTAAGGAATTTAACTCAACTTCAGACTGCTCTCTCTCTGCATCTCCCGTAACTCCAAGCAATCAAGGGTTCAAATACCATTATAAGGGAATTCACAGATGAGCACTAAAACACTCACACAATTCCATAAGACACAGGAAAAGCTTAGCGAAATCCTTGGATTTCACTCTTCCTTGGATCTGTATTTCTAGACCAGAGCTTTTACTRATTAATTTGTGCAAACAACTCTGAGCACAAAAAAAGTGCCTGCAGCTCTTATGGTCAAATTTACACAGAATAMAATGGCACCTCAAGGGGTTTTCTTTTTAAGATTTGATTTCATATATTACTTCTTTAAAAGCATGCTTTGAAAGGTTAGGTGAGTTTTTTATCTTCGCACRTACAAAAACCTCCTGTTGTGATGGCTGGAATTGGCTATTAAAGCTGGAACAGTGATTTCCATAATTAATGGCAATGTGTGGGAACAAGAAACCACTCATGCTCAAAAATGTTAGAGACTTCTAAACTGCTTTAAAATAGTTCTAAAGTTCAGATAAGCATTAATGATGTAATGAACAAGGATTAGCTCCACTGCTGGCTTGGCCCCAAAGGAAAAGATGTAATTCCAAGGAGCAAATATTTCAGTGCTGTCTGTGCAGGTAGACCAGGCTGAGTGAAAGCCAAAAAATTTCCTGCTTAGTTGTAAACTCACTCAACCGAGGGAAAAGAGGCAAATAGTGCAAAGTCTTCTGCCTGAACAGGAAAGACCCGCTGAGAAAACACTCATCCCAGCTTTGAACTCCAGAGGGCAATAGTCCACAGCACGACAGATCTGCAGGCGTTCATTTGAAAAAAAAAAAAAAAAAAAAAAAAAGGTAATTTCCCATGTCTGCCTTGATACTACCAGTAGGACTGTATGTGGGAAGTGTGAAAAATCTTATGATTATTTATTCTGATTTTACTTTTTAAAATGTCACTTTTCACATGCTAAGAACACAGGAATTCTTGCAAGCATCATCCAAGCTGCAAAAATTCTTGCACAGCTTTGTCAGTGCAATCTAATGTTTGACTATGACCCGGCGAAACAAAAATACCTTAATGCCACTAAATTCTTTAATAATATCATTATTTTTTGAAAGGTATGCTAGATAGGGCCCATGTTTTTCAAGTAAACCACTCCCACTCTGGCTGTCGCCGGTAATAGACAGACAGCAAGCCCAAGCTTCTCTCAGGTCACTTCTACAGCAGCTTTTGCTACTGCTGGGAGCTCAAGGGTTGTTTTAATTCCTACCGAGATGTTTGCTGCCCACCCCGTCACTGCTGCTGCTGTGCCTCTTCTCCCACCATGCAGAGGTTTCCCTGTTTTCCTCCAGCGCTAAGCACAGGTGCCTCAGAATTCACATGTGCAGCATTGTAAGTTCAACCATACGATCAGCAAAGCAAAACTTGAATAGACA
>NW_026623316.1:544774-561263 GCF_030028575.1 Malurus melanocephalus
GAYGGTGGCAATTTAAGGTGACAGGCACAAGAGAACCAACAGGAAATACGTGGAACAGAGAGACTCAGCTCTGCTCTGAGAGGCATCTCTTTTAGCCATAACTGTAGCCAGATGTAACCTGTTTTCTCTGGATTTCTGGTTCTTCTCACATAACAWGCAACAGAGGTACAAATGGTGTCTGGTCATGGGGTCGTGGCATCTCTGCTCCTCTCTGAGCAATGTTGGTGACTGGACTTGGGGAAGCATCATGACACCAGATTTGTGTAGGTGATCCCATTGGCTTCTGATGTTGTTACAGGACAGGCAGATCCAGCCACATGAAGCCTGATTTTTACTGGTAGTGGCCATGGGAACCTCCCTGAACTATGAACAGTTTGGTGTCAGGGCTTGTCTGGTTGTGCAGAAGCACAGCAGCTTTACTGGTGGACATGTTAGCACCTGGAGACTGTTCTCCTTTTGCATTTACMAACTGCAAAATTATTTTACACCTATTTCCACAAATACCCAGGAAAAGTGTAACAAAGAAAATCCAATGTTTGCCTCTGATATCAAGCTCACAGCTTTCCCTTTGGATGGCTGGGTGTGCCTGATCATGATGCACTGGTGTGCAATATGTGAAACAGTTGGGTCTCCTGCAAAGGCAGATACCTACAGGGAAAAAAAATTGTAAAGGTTTGCAATTTAAGTGGTAGATAAKCAAAAGCAGATACTAAAACAAAATAAACCATGTCAGTCTAGGGGTATTTTTTGATACAACTWAATTATTTGGAAAATGGAAATTTATCAACACAGACCTGTGATCATTTCAAAGTGTTAGTTAWCATTTTTGGTCTCAGTCAGAAGCTGGTAATAAGCTGCATACAATTAGACAGTAGAGATATTTGCTTTGTGTACTTTCAGTGTACAAGCTGACAGGACAGGAAAAGCTGGTCAGAGATACATCCCTGCTTGAAGAAAGCCAAGTAGCTGCAAAGCGGGAGCCATCAGTTTCACACTTTCGTGAAGGATGCAGTTGTTTATCTACCAGAGTAAACCCTTGATRTATAAATGTGTACCTGTGGAAAGGACAACTTTTTATTGGGAGGACTAAGGTCCAATAAGATCATTAGAGRGCACTTTCTTGATGCAATCTTAGCAGAAAGAGATGAATTGTTGCTGTTGTGGATTCTTCAGCTTTGTCTATTTTAGGTGTAGTTTTTCTAGCTGTTCTTTTATTTTATGTACTGCATAATTATTAAGCTTAACRTGCTTTGATCAGTGGCTTAAATGAATTAGAAGACAACATAAAACTCCTCATCCAAGGATGTGATGAGGCCATATAAAAGGGACACCTGAAACATTTCATCTCCTCAGCACATCCTCCGCACTGTAGGCAAAGGATCTCAGACTCCTCTTTGAGCTACTGCTCTACTCTGAGTCTGTAGGAACACAAAAGATGTGTCACATTTGAGAAGGAGCTTTTCCAGCTCACACAGGAACTTGTGAATGATGAGAAAGAAAGAACTCAGTACCTTGAAAGAAGGCACAAAAGTTGGTCTCCTGAGAAAACAGAAGCTGCCTGGCAATTCTTTCAATTTTGATGTCAAGTTCATATAAACTACTTAAATTCCATCAATTTCATTAAATGAAATGTTTTTGATTATAAACATGTCCTCCATGTTCATGTGGAGTGGTTTCCCTGGGATGACATACATAGATAATTACCGAACCAAACCTGGGACACTGTTCTGAAACCAGTAAAAATCCTCATCGTTTGAAAGGTACTGTTACTTTAAGTAATTGATCCTGCCAAGGAAATTCTTTGTAATTCCGCAGGTAGCTTCTACAATGTGTGAATGGAATCTGCCTCTTTCTGCTGTCAGAGAAAGCCCTTGGTGCTTGGAATTGTGKATTTCTCGTAAGGTGTCACAAGACTGGTAACACGTGCTGTCAAGTCTCCTGCAGGTCATCAATACAGACAAGGACTTACACAGAAAGGATCATTTGGAGACACACAGGTTGTYATGGTTTTACTYGGTCCGATTTTTGGTGGTGGGGGGATGGGACCAAGAAACCRCAAAGATGGCTCCTGTGAGGAAGTTCTAGAAGCTTTCTCCTTCTTCTCCAGCAAAAGGAGCTTTGCCCCCTGTGCTTCAGGGCCAATCCATTGTGACTCTGAGGTTGAGGGACAGGCTGCCCATCAGGCCTGGGCCAATTGCACAGGTTGGTTACACCTCTGTGATGAYGYATTGTCTTGTACTTAAGAAGAATTCAAAACAAGATAGGSRYGGCCRCCATGTAGTTTTAGGTTGTTAGTATTTAGTTTTAGTATTGTGCACTGGGGAAAAACAGAGCAGGAGGGTGAGGATGTAAGAAGAAAAATGGACACCCAAGATCACAGTAAGGAGGAGATGGGATTGGCTTGCTGTGCTGTTGCTGTGGTTCTCGAGCATGGAGAAAATAAGTTGTTCTCGAAAGGACTATTTCATYAATGAGAGACCTGTATAGAAAAGGAGAGCTCAGACCTTGCTCTGAGGAAAAAAACCTGGCCTTTGAGGACTGGACTAAACTGATCAGGAGCCAAAGGGGGAAGAGGCTTGGCCCCCCCACGACGTTTGAAGCGAGTTGATGCTAAGAAGAAAATGAGTTCTGCGGGGAGGAGGAGATGCCYGCGCCCTACRTCTGAAGTAAGTGGATGCTTAGAAGAAGCTGTGTTCTGCCAGGAGATTTGTGATARTGGTCTYACGCCRCCGAAACAACGCAGTTTGGCCTTGGAGAACACTCTTTCCTTTCTCCTATGAGGTAAAGAAAATACTCCCTCGCCACCAGCAGTTATACACTGACTGTTTCTTGAGAAGAGACCTTCCACAGCTTGGAGCTGTAARAACGCTTCTCCTATGATGCTGGACGACAACCGTAAGGAGTAGTTTGATCTGTGTTAGACGTTCATTCCTGTCCCCTGTGTGTGCGGGAAGACATGGGGGGTGGAGATGGGACGACCCAAGACAAAGACGGATGTAAAGGATATCGGGTGTCTTAAAATKTCCGTTTTTATTTTTCTTTTCCTTGCAAATTTTTCCCTATCTTTGTTCCCCTCCCCGGTGCGGTAGTATTCTTAGTAGTTTGTGRTAATAAATCTATTTTGCAACTTAAGTTWTTCAGCCTGTCTGACCATTCTCTGGAGCACATACGTATCTTTCTCTMAATTATGTTATGTTATCTGAAAGCCATAAATTTTTGTGTTAATTGGGCTTTTGCTCTCCCTTCTTCCTCTCCATTGGGGGAAAGGAGAGAACATTGTGGGTGCAGTGCTTTTTTGACTTTCAGCACAGTCCAAACCACGACATTTTTGGTGCCGTRACTCGGATTGGGAAAAATTGGGTTTAAACCCATGACACAAGTGAAAGAGGGTTTAGAAAAATTTCTAAAATCATTACTTTTTTCCCCTTTATATCTCTTGCAGATTCTTCAGGGAGTACTGGTGTCACCCTTGAGCTGACCTTWAAATTAATCCTTTGGAAGTTTGATCATCTGTGCATCTGTTTATATTGCTGTCATGTGCCATTATACAAAGCTAAAAGCATGGCGCAGAATCACTGAAAAAGATCTGTCAGTGACTGTTTTGTTCCTTTCAGAAGGAGATTTTTAGTCTATAAAGCCCTCATAGGAATAGAGGGGGGATTACTTTCAGACATTCCTGAAAAGGAAATAGCTCCACAGTCTTAGCACAAACAGTATGAAACGAATACATAGAGTATTCTCCCTACAGATGAGTTGGGGTTCTTTTTTCATTAACTCTCCAGTGTAATTATGGTAGCCTGCAAAAACATTGGCAAAGAGTGTGAGCTTGTAGTCAACATATTTTTTCATGATGAAGTCGGAATACTACTCTGTGCTAGGAAGAAAAAATTCGATAGAGCTTGGGAGCTCTGCAGTCTGCTAAGTCTTCGTTGTGGAATGGGTTCTACTTTCAGTCAAAATCGTGGATAAAAAGGGCAATTATTGGTATTTCTTCTTAAGGTGATGAACTTCCTAACTTCACTGCAATCATTTTTTTCAGTTATWATTTGCTTGCTTGCATGATCATTAAGTCCATTTAAACAATGACAAGTGGAAATCATTATACTAAAAATTGTTAAGAACACTGTATTCATTTGAAGCAAGATATTTCCTGAAGTATCCCATATCCTGTGATTTGTGGAAACTATGATGCCATTAGGAAAGCTCACTAATGTATGGAACAGCTCATCATTCAATTCACCACACATTGAAAAAATTCCATGCATTGTTATTTATTATTCTCCTTGATATATATATATACTGATTGCTTCACAGAAGACACAGGAAAATGTGCCATTTTCAGTATATACTTCAGCTGTGTCACAATAATGGTGGCAAAAATAGAGGCTGCAGTGGATGTATCCCAGTATGAACAAATCCAAGTGTGATTTTTCTCTGTAGTATTGAGGAGTGAAATCTCTTCTTGCTTAGTCATATATGCTGAAGTTTAGGATCAAAACCATTTTTTTATCTGCAAACCACCAGTTGCATTCACCTTGATGRCATCTTTTGGGTGAATATAACGGGTGTGCCATAGCAATGTGCAGATGGATGGGTGATTTGTGCGTGCCAGATAACCATGAACATCTCGACAATTGTATTTCAGTTTTGCTTTGTCTATGAGTGCAAATGTGTATTTGGATTTTGTGCCAAACCAGATTTGKCCATTTCTCCTCGTAAGATTTACAGGAATGGAAAAGCTGCAGTTCTCTTTCAGAGAGAAAGAGAACTCATAATCRGCATCTATGCTATGTCCATTAGCTCAAATTTTTAATAAGACTTCAAATTATCTAGGTCTGGAGAGARCATCAAGGAAGTATATAAATATTTTAAAGGCTGGTATGTATAGAACATTATGTGTGCATGGAGAATTAATGAAAGTGTTTACTTTTCATAATGTCTTGAAAGAAATTTTCTATGATCAGCATACTTTTAGTATCAAATTCTTTGGTTTGTGGAATTTAAAGACTGAAACTCATCAAAACATTTTTTTATTTCTGTTTTTTAACTCCTAGGCAAGACAGTTGCTTGGATGTATATGCAAATATGTTAATGTGGTTATATGAATGCAGGCAGTTGCCAAAATCTGTTGCAAAACCAAAACCTTCTTTAGTAATAGATAAAAGAGCTGCCTTTGAATAGATATCTTTACACTTCTTTTTTTGCTAAATCTGTTCTAAAAAAAAAAATCAGTTGTGCAGAAAAATGAAATTTAGCATCATCTTAGAAAGAGAGAAAGGTCAGGAATCACAAAACGAAGTTAGGCTTTCAGTGACTTCAGAGACTCTCAGGGGATTATCTTACACTTTTGTTTTTGCTGAAGCTACACCAATGTCATGCAGGTCTAAACTTTGTTTAATCACCTTGTTCACGTGTATACTTGCATTTGCCAAGCAGGATGGCTTTTTCATGTGATTTAAGCCAGCATAATGGATCAATGTTGTTAACGTTTTACATCAGTGGAGAATGATGTCTGCACTATGCTGCTGGCRTGCTAAAGAAAGAAGCCAGGGTTTTTTTCAACCTGCTACCTTCCTTGTCACAGGGGAAGCATAAGTGTGGGGTACATCTGCCTTAACAYAGTCATAGCTGAATGTATTGTGTGCAAGAAATGCTTGGAACTGATGTGTTTGGGGTCATGTAATACACAATATTTGTAAGGGCTCATTGACACCTGCTCTTCACCTCTCAAGTATGATCATGCTTTCATGATGGAATGACAGCATTCTTGCAGGCCCCCAGGGACATGTGTTTTTACTTTACACAGTAATAGATGAAAAACAAGCAAAGGAAATGGTTGGTATAGTTATTCAAAATTCATTTTCTCTTTCTTTTTATTGTCTTGCAATAATTTCTTCATCTCTTTCTATTGATCTAGAGAGAGGAAGCTTAGTACTGTGCCACAGTCCCCTGTTCCTTGGGGAAAGAATAAACAATCCCAGGAAAAGAAGGGAAAGGAAGAAAAGAAAAGCCCTGAAGATTGACTGGGGGCCCTAGCGGATTCCTTCTTACACCAGAGCATCATTTAAGTCTATGTTCTTCCATCTACCTTGTTTGCAGTAAATAGCTGCCCATTATGTCAGGTCAGGCAGGCGCTGTGGCGTCACAGCCCAGCAGCCGTGACCAGCTTGCCAAGCCGCAGGGACAGCCCCCAGGGAGCAGGCGCATGTGTCAGGCTCTTGAGCTGTCAAGGCTCAAAGCGACAGTTTATCTGGAGGCTTTAAAACATCCTCGAAAAGTTTCCCCTTCGTCCCTTCCCCCCCTCCTCTTGTTGACAATCTGCTTGAAAGAAGACAGATGCTGGAGTAGTTTTCTTTAGACTTGTGTAATTCCACAAGGCCCAATGCACCAAATACAATTCCACCCGTCTTTCAAGAGGCCAAGTTGAGGAGGCAGATATGTTGTTGGGGGGAGAACAAGGGGTCCTTTATGCTAACACAAATATTTCCAGATGAATTTGATGCTGTCAGTGTGCCTTCCTCACGTTCTTCGCCCACAGCAAACAAACTGCTTTACAAGTTCCTAGAGAAACCAAGGAATTGTGTCTGGGGTGACATTTTTCAAGCCACTTTTCAACCATATTTAGCTGAATATTTTACAGTCTCTTAAGAGAGCACAGACTTACCAATATGACACATATTTTCCCCTTGCAATGCTTTAGCCTTAGAACMCAACAGGGTTCTCTGCAGATTTGTTTGCATGAAAATAAGATTTATCTTGTAAACAGAACTAAATGACTTATGAGGACATATCTTAAAATGCCAGTTTATGTCACTGCCACCTTTGCAGGCTGATTCTATTCATGGTGCAAATCCAGAGCCATTTGTCTTAGATATTATGTCCAACAGAGTATGTTTTTAAAATATAACCTCTAAAAAACCCATAAATTAAAATATACTCTCTATGTTGTTTGTCATCCTGTAATCACAAGGAAGCATATATTCACTCAGGGCCARCCTTTTTCTGATGCTGAGTGCTTTTTGCCACAAATGACAGATAATTCCTGTATTCACTTCCCAAATTGCACCTGCACCAGGAGAAAGGAAGCATGCCCTTTCAAGACATCTTGTCTCTTCCTGCTGTTCTCACTTTCTGTCTTTTCCAAACATAGCCCAGGCACACAGTAATAAAAAAATCTTCCTTTGAGAGGATGCTGCCCTTGCCCCTCTCCACAGGAAAATAAAAGTGATAAAAGTAGTGAAGGAAAGCTGAAATCTTCCWCCCTCACCACCACTTTTGCCATGCCTGATCTCCTTGAATAATTGCTTTTCTTCATCAGAAGTCACAGCATTTAGAAGAGGGGAGGGGCACATTTTAAACTAGTGAGATGACAGAAAAGTTATTCCATTTTTTTTTCAAGCTTCCTTCATTCTTCAGACAAATCAGGGAAGCCTCTTGAACAGTCTGCCTACACAAGTAATCAATGCTTTGGACTTCAAAAGTGTCTCCTCCTGCATGTCATTCTCCCTTCTCTGCATGGTTTCCAACATGCCCACAGCCCAGAACTGAGGCACTTCCTCAGCCTCACCTTGAAAGGTAACCTGTCAGGTTTGGAGTTAGTGTCAAAGCTCTCAGGTTGATCTGTTTGATTTGCATCTTCCAAAAGCATGTCTGGAAAGCCTCTTTTTGCAGAAGCCATCTCGCTAACGAGAGAAGCTCATTATAGCAGCTGTCCATCCTTTAGTGCCTGTTTCTTCAGAAGCAAATGYTCACAATAAACACATTTGTAAAAGACATCAGCTAATGACTGAACCTATCCTTAGATGCTCATTGCAAAATGACTTTAGGTGGTATTGGTATTTTCAGCTGATCCCTATTATTTAATTCTGATTTCCACACAAATTTAGATAAATGAAATCTCATTTGATGTCTTCTCATATCATTAGCAATGGCACAATTCTTTGTCTCCTAGGTCTAGACACTTTCCTGTGCCTCTTCCAAATTTCTTAAACATCTTATGTTAGATATTGCTTAGATATCCACCCCTGAATTGACAAGCCAGTTACTGCCAGCAGGGCACACTGAATCATATCCAGATACATCACAGAATGATTTACAGCAGCACTAAACGTTACACACGTGGTCTGCACCCCGCTGAAATTCCAGCATGCACAGCTACAAATGAAGGAAAGGAAACTTAGTCACTCCTGTACAAGTAATTTTTCCTTTCCCATTCTATCAGCAAAATGTTAAGGTTATTGTTGACAAGTCAAAAAAATAAATTGTCATAAGCTATTTTTTTTTCTTTATTGTTCTGCAAATCAAATCTTTTGAGTCACCCCTCTGTTTTTCCTGGCTGCATACCATCCAGTGGAGGAGCATTATGGGATCTTTCAGGTCTGTAAATTGAGCCTGGATGTCATGGTACAAAAATGCCACAATATAAGGCTTCTGAGTTAGTTTCTACAAAAGAAAAGATAAAAAAAGAAAGAAGTGAGCTTCTCCACAAGTAAAGTTTTATTAGCAGCACAAGTACATTCAGTAACTTTCAGGATCCTCAAGCCTATGCTTAGCACAGCACAGGTTCCGTGGAATACAAAGTCATGAAGTGAAGATTTGAAGTATCAGGTGGGCACCGGATTTCCAGACCATGCTCTGTTCTGCTTGGACCACCTCATTTCTCTGCGCAACTACTTCACAAGTACAGCCCCAGCTGGCTTTCCAGAGCTAAACCTACACTATTTTCAGCCCCAGCCAACCCCTCTCTTATCTGTGCTGCTGCATAACGAAGTGTCAGTGACTGGTGTTCTTCCTGTTGGTTGAATCCAGCATCCTTAATCTTTTCTTCCATTGAGTGATTGCACACTGTGTGAGAAGGACTGAAGTAAAGGGAGTAAATGTAACACTTATGTTAGAGTTCCTTCATGTCCTTCTCATAAGTTGGTAAATGGAATAGAAATGTTCACAACACAATTCMCCTTTTTTTAATGCAATAGAGGGTGTAAGAAATGTACCCCAAGGACTATTAATAATGAAGAGAATAATGAAGAGAAAATAAAATATTGAACATGCTCTGTTTCTCTATACTGAACAATAAAATGAGCCCATGAATAATACGTGATTATAATGCATATAAATGGTTGCACAACCTTGTGATTGGTGTAATTTGACTTTTAAAGGCATRATGCACCAACGCTCATGTAATTTCAACAAAGTTGAAAGTATATGAAGTCTTCACTACTGAAGAAACCGACAGTAGAGATGATACATTTCCTTAAATGGCTTTCACATACGTCTCCATGGAAAGTAATGTTTGCACATATCATGTAGGAAAACATAACTTAGAYTATAGAAAAGTACTACAATGACTTTGGAATATATATTTTTTAATTTTTTTTTTATTATTATTATTTATTTATTTTTTTTGCTATTACATAAGATAGCCTAAGTATACCAAGACTAAATAATGGGATTCCAAAATCACAGTTTTTTCTGCCTTTTTTATGTTATCCAGTAAATTGAAAAAGTTATGAGCTTAACTACTTTATGTGGTCTTTGAATTTGGTTTTGACAATGGCCTGTGAACATTAACCTTGATTGCAACAAGCCACACCATGCCTTTTGAAATAACACTTCTAAGCTGTTTTGTGACCACTTGCAAAATATAATGCCACTGTCAGAAAGYCTTTCTCAATTTTGAAGAATGTTTTTAAAAAGATGAATTAAGGTAGCAGAACTTATGAATTTGGCATTCACCACTAAAATTCAAAATTTCAGAGACAGTCAGACAATCCAGGATACCACTGTTAGGATTCTGTTAGTGTTCTATTGCTTATACAGTGCAATGGAAACTTGCTAAGGTATCCTTTAGGAAACCAACTCTCTATCCACTCCAGGAATGCTCAGAATTATAAAAAGGGAGKGCTTTAGTTCATAAAAACCTGGATGGATTTCTCAGAGTGAAGTCCTTCAGTGCTTTTTTTTCCAGCTAAAATGCATCAAACTGAATAACTGTGCTGCATTATTGCTATTCAACGAAAATCTACCTAGTGATTAGAAAATGTCATTAAAAGCAAAATGATTGTCTGTAAAAGTCTTTCCCCKATAAAATGTGTTGACCTAAATGATATTCCTCAAAGGTAAGTCAGAGTGTTATGTGATGTTCTCCTATCGATTGTTGATTCTATGTGGACCTCTGGGAACATAAACCACAAAGAAATGTTTTGAAAGGAAAAAGAGTGACCTTTTATATGTAGGCATTTTAATACTATGTGATGCCAAAATAGATAAGTATAACAAAGGGAGGGGAAAAGCTTTGTGGAAAAAAGTGGATATTTTTGTTTATTCGAAACAAAATCAGAGTTATAATACAGCATCTACCATCTACACTGAAAGCTCCAACTCTAAGCTAACCCTCCATATTCATGCAGTTAATAATGGAGAGGTAAAGTAAAGCAGCAATCCATTGCAGAAAAAGCATGGAAATCCCATGTGGGATGAGAAATAAGTATTCAATTATTGTCATTGTTAAGAAGCACAATTTCAATAGTGATTTTTTTTTTTTATTTTTATATATATATATATATATATATATATATATATATATATTCAAAAAGAGCAAAATATTCTGAGTTTCTTTTATGTGATGCTTGATAAAGCAATGGTATTATTTATTAGCCAAACCAACTCCCACGTCCTTAAAAGAAGAGGCTTTTTAGACGCTGTAAGAGTAAAAGGAAATTGAAATTACTTTTATTCAACTGAAATAACTTGAAGATTGTGATTGCTTTAAGTGCAATATTTGAATAATGTTACTGGAAAGCTTATTTCTAGCCATCTGTCAGACTGACTTATATATGCTCAGTTATACACAAGCCTTACAGGGAGCACCATGTGACTTATTCTTCATCAGTTTCTTTATGGTCTGAAGAGAACTAAACAATCCATCCTAAGCTTAATGTATTCCAAATCCCAAGAGGAGGAAGGAGGGTAAGTGTGGATCTATAGAGGGTTATGACCTTTAAGAGAACTCCAATTACAGGTATGGTAGGTAATTTCTCTTGGATCTTTACGCTCTTTGAGACTAAGTAGTTACTATTCCTGTGTTGAAGATATGGCTATATAAACTAACATACATCATGAAAGTGTGCCTAAATATTTTAGCTGGAATATATTTTGGACATGGTGTTAATGAATCATAGAAACAGTTTAACACTGAAAATCAAACACAGCAGAGTGGAAATAACAAGGCATTTATATAAGAAGGAMTTTTTGTAACGTAGTACAAATATCAATATATTTTGTTTAGACAGGATAGTCCATCTGTGTCTTGTATCTTGTTATGCCTAATTTATCGTGGTCATAAAACTGAATAAACGGAGATGAGTAACTAGTGTTACAATGAACTAAATCTAACAACTGGATACAAAGTCTTGACAAGGGTGTGTGGTAGAGACCTAAATCTTCACCTTTCCTCCCAACAAAACCTTTTCCTTAGGAAAAAAAAAAACCAGTTGGTTATTTGCAAGTTGCTAAGTTTTTCTGCATTTTAAAAATCCTAGCTGGAATTAGAAATAAAGTATAGAAAAAAATACAGTATTGCCAATCTCTTCTTAGACAGGAAATAAAGGAAAAAAGATCGAGTAAGTGCAGACCTCCTAATATTTAGCCAGAGATGTGTGGCTTCCTTACTGTAGCATCAAAGCCTTAAACAAGTACACAGATTTGGACAACAGAATTTTCTCACTTAAGTAGTCACCCCTTGTGTGAATTTGCCCAGTATTTATCTCTGCTTCCTATCAGCATTTGAAGCCAGGAGAAATGTTATGTCACTGTGCCATGGTCTGCAACAATGTGTTTTTTTGCTCGGAGCAATRTATTTCCAAACTCAGAGGCTGCAGGTTGGTAACTTAATGATTCTATTCACTGACAAAATTGAATAGATTTCCCTGTGGTTGAATGTTTGAATGTGCCGAGGTTGGAACTAAACAAACATTGCAACACAAAGATGTGTTGGTGTTCAGCAGCAGAAGAGGAGGGGGAAGGTCAAGGGGTGGAGGGGGCAGAGGATCGGGTGAACTTTTGTCTGTCCTGCAGACCTGTTTGGCCCCAAGCTGAGAGTAAGCCAGTGCAAACCAGAACCCAGCAAGGCAAGTGCTTCAACAGAAGAGGAGGTGGGACAAAAGAMGTTCTCCTTGTCTGCTGGAGACGATAGCTAGAAGGAAGGAGGAATAACAAAAATGCCTTGCATTTTCGAGAAATGCGGATTTTTGACACGAGCCAAAAATTCTCCCAGCATCTCCAGGACTTTCTTGCATGGCAGAGAGGGATCATACCAGTGATATGACACCTATCCAACTCTCCTTCTTCTGTCTCACCAGCTGTGTGCCTGCTCTGTTGCAAGTGTCTCCTCCAGGCGCCTGTCCAGGTTAGCTGACTGTTCATTTAGACACCCACACAGCTCCAGTGCTTGCCTGATCTCTGCAGAGCAGCAGCACCTGCACTTCCCCCAGCCTTTGTCACATCCCAGCATCCAGAGCTGCCTGAGCACGGGCTCACCTGGTCCTGCCTGCTGTGGAGGTTGTAGCAGCCACTCTCCAGCCACACAGCCTGCGTGCCACCCTCCAGCCCTTGAGCCTTGCCCTCAGACCTCTCTGCCCTTACTGGAGCAGTGGTTTTCCACAGACACAGTTTCAGGGGCTGTTGTCATTTGCAGTGGTGGTCACTATTTCATGAGCTGACAAAAGTTTTTATCACTTGCACCCTTTGGTTTATTTCTTAAGCTTTATCTTCCTTTCACAGTACCATGAATGTTGTCACCTGCACTTGCTCAACTGCACGAGTATTTGTACTGCAAGAMTTGTCCCTGCCTATTACTTTTTTGTTATTTTTTACTTTTTTAATGTGTTTTATTACTTTTTTCTACATTTTTATGCACCTTTGCCAAATTTACTTTCCTTTACTGTCTGTGCTTTTTTAAATTTAGGCTATTGACTTAATTTACTTTTCCAGTTTGCTCATGCAATCTGTTTGCATTTGATTTCTATTCTTATCTTTCTTTGCATTTGATACCATTGCTTGCACAATGAACACTAGCTAAATATTTCTGCATCACTGCACTGTTTGCACGAGCAGCATGCCTTCCAGGTGAGGGGACAAAGGACAAGGATAGCACCAAGGTCTCTGCTGAGGCTTTTGCTTTCCATGCACAGTGACATCGGAAGAGACAAGGTGGGGGGAGAAAGAATGACCAAAGGATAAGACAAGAGCAAATGGGAAATGGCGCGGTGGAGAACACTGACAAAAAAAAAAAAGTCTAAAAACTTAGAAAATAGAGATGCCAAACATTTCAGGTCCCACGCAAAACAGTGATTTAGACTTTTCTGCTATCATATGTTGCAAAAAAAGAAAAATTGGTTCTATCATTCCCCTTTGAATGGACTTACACCTTTCATTTGTATAAAAGAGCAAAATAAAATGTTTAAGTGACTGGATCAGCAATTGAATACAATCCAAATACACTTCTTTCTTCTTTTTCACTTATTGTGTATATGAAAATGATTGTGTAGAAGATGGTGAACAGCCTGGAGGGAACAGCCATTCCAGAGATGTCTGAGATCACTCGGTCTGTTCAGCCTGGAGGAGACTGAGGGGAGACCTCACTGCARGGACAAGCTCCTGTGAGGGGAAGAGGAGGGGCAGGCACTGATCCCTTCTCTGTGGTGACAGTGACAGGACCTGAGGTAATGGMCTGAAGTTGTGTYAGGGGAGGTTTAGGTTGGATACCAGGGAAAGATTCTTCACCCACRGGGTTGTTGGGCACTGGAACAGCTCCCCAGGRMAGTGGTCACAGCACCAGCCTGACAGAGCTCAAAAAGATTTTGGACAATGCCCTCAGGTGCATGGTGTGAATTTCAGGACTGTCCAGCATAGGGCTGGGAGYTGGATTTCAGTGATTCTTGTGAGACCCTTTGAACTCAGAATATTCTATGATTYTATGACTTTACTTTGCTTTGTAATTATTGTAATTATCTTTCCCGTCCTATTACTCGGTCTTTACCTCAATCCAGGGGTTTTGCCTTTCCCAGTTCTCTGCCCCGTTCCTCTGGGGGGCAGTGCGTGAACAGCTCCGCAGTGCTAAGCTGCCTGCTGGGTTAAACCTCAGTACTTAGGAATGACTTTTGGAGCAGGGGGCACACACAGCCATTGCCACACACAGCTGTCACCGCTCTGCTGATGTCCGGGGCTCCTGTGGCCATTACAAAGAGGTCACACRGAGCTTAGCCCACACAGAGCTGTGGGACACCTCGGTGTCATGCAGCTGCCTGCCCTGCCTGCTCTGAGCACGGTCACAGACGAGCCACCATCTGCCATGCCCTGAACACCCACACATGGCCCCTTTGGCGGCTGAAGCYCAGCATGGCCACAGGAGAGCAAACAGAGATTAGCAGCCCATCTGTAGCTCTGGTGCGCTCTGGAGGGGCCGTGCATGCACCGTTCCTTGCTTTGGTGACCACAACGCATCAAGCCTGGTGTGGATCGCACACAAGCAATGTATTTCCACAGACTGCCGTGAGGACTGAATGCCTTGCTGCTCCAACCAGCTCAGGAGGAAAGCTGGAGCAGTCAGAAGYAGTGGATAAAAGACTAGGACAGCTTGTTTTTCCTCGCAAGTGAGGGAAGGGTGCATTCGTTCACTGATAGGACACACAAAGGCCGARCTAGGAAAGCGCAGTGGATGCTGTCTCTGTGAACCTGAGCACCTTTTCATGAGCTTCCCCATATTGTGGCCTGAGTCACACACACACATCACCCATCCCTCTTCTCCCCACAGAGACAAGCGTGGCAGGAGGAGGTCCAGGCAGACAGGTTGCCTGCCTGAAGGTGGTGATGCTTGCAATCCACTGGCAGCAGCATTGAGAGCAGAATACAAACACAGACCTGAGAAAAGACATATCTGGTGAAATAACTTCCTAGAGACTGTGTATGGATGGGTGCTTGGATCCAAGCATGCCAGGGCTTGAGCAAGGGGCTACACCAACCAGCCAGACCACTTTCCACAGTTGCCTCCTTGGGAATGTCCAACAACTCATGGCTCAAAAACTACTCTGTGCTTCTAATTTCACAGAATCCCAGAATGGTTTGGATGGAAGGTAGYTCTAGAGACCATCTTGTCTAATTTTCCTGCTGAAGCAGGTCCGCCTAGAGTGGGTTGCACAGGATTTTGTCCCGATAGCTTTTGAAAACCTCCAGAGCAGAAGCCTCCACCACCCCTCCTCACAGCCTGTTCCAGTGCTCTCCCAACCTCACAGTAAAGTCTAACCTCATATTCAGATGAAACTTCCAGAATAGGGCAGTTTGTGTCTGTTCACCCTTGTCCTGTCACTGGGCAGCAGAGAGAACAGCCTAACACCATCCTCTTGAAACCCATTTTTAAACAATCAGTAATCAATATTTAGGTAATATTAATAATGTGATTAAACTAGGTGCCACAAACTAATAAGTTAGAGGAAGTAAATAACTTTAGATTGACTAATTCTGCCAAGTTATAGTGAAGGCTTGGCATCTTTGTATGAATGCTGTACAGTATATGCATTCACACAGGGTACTGTCACTGGAGCAATTTGATTCCTTTTYGCAAACCAGTATGAAGGGTTTTTGCTCAGACTTAGACAACCAAGACGAACAAAGTTGTTCCTGTTTGGAATTTGTGCATAAAGAATTCAGAAATCTGTTGGTAAAACATGGTTCCCTCAAATATTTTGTCTTTCASCTTTTGCTTTTTCTAAGCTCTTTGCGTTTTCACAATCTCCATTTTTTAAAACTAAAATTAAAATATTAGCACAAGTTAAAAGCTTATTTAACCCTTCTTGATGTCTAAGTAACACCAGGGATGTTCACTAAGATATGGCACTTTTCAGGTGTATTGAGCTGTAGGATAGTTTCTGGATGAAGACACTCTTTTAAAAAATGTTTTACAAATATACTGATTGTCCTTTTCCTTTCACATTGTATGGCCTGGATCTTTTTATATTCTTACTGCATTTATACACCAGGATTGCATACGTTTTAAAATTCGGTATTTTCCTATGGAACTGTTGAGCATTTCTAATGACAGATGTTCCATTAGGCTCCCCTCTTGACCTTTGTTTTAATCTCAGAAGCAAGTTACAGAGTTTCCTTACATCAAATTAAACTGTGTCTCTATACTGAAGTGAGTGAAGCTATAGAAATGATTAATRCAAAAAAAATCTGTCTGCAGGTTGCTGCAAATATTCTTTTAGTTAATGTATTAATTAGATTGTTTTCACACACAAAGAGACCTGAAGCAGGGGGAGAGCAGGCTGATGGAAACCTGATTATGTTCCATGTTTTTCAGTCACAACAGAGAACAGTCTCTTGTTGGGCAATATTTTTAAGCCCATAAGCCAGGCAATGGTCTAGAGTCCATGCCTTGAGGAAGATAAACACAGATTAGTGTTGTCATGCAGATCTCACATTCCCTCTTTCT
>NW_026623316.1:562188-565911 GCF_030028575.1 Malurus melanocephalus
AAAAAGAAACTGTGCAGGACATAACTTCTGTGAATTAGGGTCATATGTAACCTCTCAGACAAYACAAATCAAAGAGCACTAAGTGAACATCCTTTAAAGCAATATTTAACTTTAGAAAGAAAACCAGGAAGCTGGAGAATCTGAAATTACTTGGTTTGAATCTCTGCTGCTGTACTTCTTTTCAAACATCTTTATACATTTAGAACTATACTGTCTGCAAAATAAGTTCCAGATATAAAAAGGTATCAGTTGAAGACAAGGACCAGGTAAATATCTGTAGGTAAATATCTACACAAAAATATGGCTCTCAGTATAGAATAATCTCACATTATATGCAATCTGCAGGGATAGAAGAAGGTTTTCCAGAACATTATTCCAGAAAAGCCAGGCTTGCCCCTTGTAAATGTAATCTTAATTCATAAAATTATGAAATAACCTTGTACATCCTTGATCCAGAGTTTCTGCAAATCCATCAAGGATTTTGAGAAAAGGGTTTGCTTTATTATACRTTTCTCTATGAACCTATATGTTTATAAAATAGATGAAAATAAGTGGCAAGCCTCAATATTTCTTGGTTAGTCCCATTCTGCCATGATCTCAGCATTTCTGTGTGCTATCCTTGCCTGGAACCACCACAAGCAGCTTTGGAAATCACTTTAAATGAACAGTAATGTTAAAGAAAAATATTTCTCCATATATTGAACAGTTTTGATAATGTTAATAATTAGATTCTCAGCTAAGATAAACTTTCACAATTACTGTCTAAATTGTAGTTTTCTTTCTTTTATAAATTTTCCAAGCTATACAATAAAGAATAGCCTATCTTTCCTGTGAGTCTATCCTGAAACACAGTTTTCCAAAGGGAAAGAAATTAAAAGGAAATGTCAGATATTCAAAGTGAATAATTTATATTAGTGATAATTTCTAATTTCTGCTTGTTTTCATTTTCATAGCAACTTCTACTGGACATATCRTAACTCAGGAAGACAAAAATTACTTCAAAGCACTAATTGGCTTTCAGTAACAATGTATCTGTAAACAGCCGGATGAATACAGAGTGAAATTTATACCAACAGTCATTATGTAGCAACTTTCTGAGCATCCTGGGAACACTGTAGTCTCTTTCTGATTACAGAAGGCTTTCGTTTTCTTATTTGTAAATTTAGTATCACACAGAACTTCTGAATGGAGTAAATAGTTTTTCTATGGAGTRAATACTATTAGCTGCATGATATAACGCTGGTAAACAAGCTGGGTCTGTGGATGTAAAAATAAAGATTCTTTCACCCTATTGAATCTTTTTTTTCCTATATGCAATATRTATGCAGTAAAAATGTACTGCTCACAGACATTACTATGTTTTATTGACTAAGCTAAGTGCAAAAAATACTAATGGAGGCTTTAACAACTGAAKTGTATTCTGAGAAATTGTCCCCAATTAACACTGCAGGAACAGGGAACCTGTCCCCATAGATGATAAGAAAAAGCAGCAGCTCTAGCTCTGACTGTTGGAGAGAAACTTATGTGCTCCCTGGAATGATTAATGCTCCTCATGAGTGAGAAAGCTTTTTCTTTTTGCCCAGATACCAGTTAAGACTTTCTTAACCCTGAGCACTTTTAAAGAGTATCAAGAGCTGTAAGTGAGCAGGATGGGATGAGACACCAGGCAAGTCACAGGAGAGCATGACGGAAAAGGAAAAGTGGTTCAGCCATCGCAGTTGGGTGTATTTCAGCACCACAGCCAGCCCAAAGAGAATGCAGCCCCGATTAGGCTTAGTCCTGTAATGGAAAACCATCAGATTCATTCGGTATTCAAGGTAGGCAGCTGTATAACAATTTGTTTCACAACAAAAAGTTGACAGAACAAATCCAAAACAACTCTGTGTGCATGTTTACATGGGAAGCTATTGGCATCAGCAGTGCATTTGAAGGTGTGCTTCAAGTCCCTTATGCTTTTTGTAACATTTTCAAATTCATTGCTGTCTTCAAGATGACAGGAAATCCAGGTCTGCCTTCCTCCTGGGAGATCTTTATTCACAGACAAGTCAAAAACCCTTGACAAAAGGCAACCAAGGGAACTTGCTGACCTTTTAGCTGCCTGTCTAACATCAGTGCAAGTATTGCTTCCTGATAAAAGGAGAAATTCAATTTAAGGGAAAACATAGCAGGTATTTGAGTAGACTCTCATATTATTTTACTTCTTGGGCTGTCTCTCAAGCAGAAAACAAATGTAAATAAACAGGACTCCATTCTCCATTCCTGTGCAGTTTACCAGAGCTAACAATGCTGCACATCAGGGTAACCTTCTTGCACCACTCTCCACCTGTCTGTCTGCTCTCTTGTCCAGCAATTGATGTCCAGCAAATGACTCCACACAATAAAACCATCATTTAGAAATCATAGCTTTGTAGGATCCCATTATTTTTGTTCTTAATTTTTGGAATCCCTTATTGAAACCCATCATTAATACCATTAATGGAAATTAGCTGGAAATTAGCTGATTCCTCAATCATGGTTAACCATAGTAAATTCCATASTTTGGAGGTCAGATATGATGCCAGTATGCACAAAGTTTGCAGAATTATAGAGGTATTCTAGGTTGGTTCGCAACACAACCAGTTCCTTTCTGGCATGAACCTCTTTTCATCTTCCATTCTTATCCCAACAGAACCATTTGCTTCTGGCATGATCAGGCTGAAAGACCTGAGCTTGCACAAGGAAAGTCTTGACTAAAGAATGCATCAAAGACTGGAGCATCTCTCCCATGAGGAAGGGCTGAGAGAGCTGGGACTGTTCAGACTGGAGRAAAGAAGGCAACTCAGGGGAGYTTTATTCATRCGTATAAACACTTGAAGAGAGGGTAAAGACAATGGAGCCAGGCTCTTTCTGGTGGTGCCCAGTGACAGAAGCAGCAGAAACRGGCACAAACTGAAACACAGGAGGATCCTTCTGATGGTGAGGAAACTTCCTGCTGGGGATGGCCAAGCACTGCCACAGGTTTCCTGAGGAAGTGGCTGAGTCTCCATTCTTGGAAAAATTCCAGACCTGGGTAACCGGCTGCTCATGGCTCTGCTTGAGGAAGTGTGCTGGACTTGATGACCTCTGTAGGGCTCTCCTAACCTCAGTTCTTCTGTGATAAAGTGTTACATTCAGGCCATTTGAAGGCAGCAGGAACCTGGGTTCCTCCAAGGAAAAGAGATGTCATTTTATACATAGGAAGAATATTATTTGAGCATGGGCCTCCACTTTCAAGAAAGRCTGAGAATAACCCCCTTAAAGATGCTTGAGTTCTTTGACAGTAATTGGGAAATATCTCCCTGTTTTGTTCTGCCAGTATTTTTTGGTTGGTTGCTTGGTTGGTTAATTGGTTGGTTTGTTGGTGGGTTGATTGGTTGGGTTTTTTGGATATTGTGGGATTTCTTTGTCTTTAGTGTGCTAGCGATTAAAAACTTTGCAGAAAAGTTACCTTTTCTGCTTTGGTGTGCACATAAGCATTTATTATTTTATGTATATATAGGATAAAAACAATACAGAAGTTTGAAAACTAAATTCTCTGATGATTGTAGAGAGTAACATGGGTATAATTAGGTTCTGATCTGTTTTGAAAACTAGCAGCAACATATGGAAATGTTCAAGTACAAATGTTAGTCTTAGAGATTCACACATCAGTCTTGATTTGCACATCTAACAGTTTAGTAATGTTTTTCTTCAAGCAATTAACAG
>NW_026623316.1:565947-587364 GCF_030028575.1 Malurus melanocephalus
ACTAAAACTGCAGAGAATGCTGATGCATGAGTTCCAGAACTGGTCCCTGTGACACCACCAGTAACATTAAAAATATTAAGAATTATTTGTCCTTACTCATGTCCACAGTAACAAACATCATCATGCATGTCCTGTRTGTGCAATCCTGCAATGCTGAGCCCCTGTACTTCTGAGTAGTGAAGATATTCTCTCATTAGTATTTTAGCTATGCATTTCTGCCCTTTCTGCTTGGACATTACGATAAGAAAGGGTTTATTTGAAGCAACTTTATAACAGGCAGGAAAAAGGCAAGAAATTTTGAAGAATGCTCTCTGTTCTGCATTGCTTCAGTGWTGATGTGTCTTTGGTTGGTGGATTGGTTGGTTGTTTTTTTGTTTGCATTTTTTTAAAGGGGACCGTTTCAGGATGCTGAAGATACTCTAAGGACATAAACCAATCAGATCTTACCAACTGTTTCATATTCAGGCTACACTTCCTACTAGGAATGAAACCTGCCCTCTCAGAACGGCCTTTGCTTCTGTATGAACAAAGAAAAGGCAAAACAAATTGTCATAACAGATAAAAATGAGCCAGCTGCCTTTCCAGGGCAGGTTACCCCCTCTATTTACATTTTCTCAGATAGTCCATCCTGTGCACTGCAAGGCATCTTCTTTCACTCACATCTATGTTCTGGTACTGTCCATTAATAGGCTTAAACTTTATTGAAAATCTGTGTGCAGAAAGCAGGGACTTGACCAGTGGAAGGCTGGAACGGATGCAGACAGGTTGTGTATGTTCATATGCAGATGTTCATATACTCTTTTAACACATTCATATGTGCAGATTAATCTCTAAAGTACTCAGTAGTTTTTGTGCTAACCAGCATGAATTCCTTTTGCTGCCCATGATTATGCTGTTTATCCATCAGATCATCTGTAGGAATTTATGTCTTTCCCAAGSATGAGCTGAAGGAGCTCTTCTCAGAGTTGCAGTGGTTGCTGTCACTGGAGTATTCTTGAGTTCTGAATCACTGGCATGGGAGGAGTTCTGTGTTCATGGAAAAGAGAATATTTTGTAGTGTTTGGGGGTGCAACAGATCATAGCAGAGTCTATGGTTCTGTGAAGAAGAATAATCGTTACTCTATTCCAAAAGAACATAGAAATTTCCATGTGAAGATGAACTTAACATCAAAGTTCCCTTGATGCTGCACAYCTTATTCTTCCCATGTGTAATTCTGCTGAAATTTTAACTTTTGAAACACAGTAACAGTGTCMTTATTAAATCTAAATTAAACCAGTATAAACTGTTTTCTAAAYCTGACTGTGGTACTCACCATCTGTGAGTGCAGAGGTAAAATGTGGCCTCAGAAAAAGGAGTTTCTTCCTGACCTTGACCTCCAAGGATTCTAAGACACAGATGATTGAGAAAAGAAGGAAGAACTAGTGACTACACAACATATTCTGAATTTACAGGAGTGGCTGAATGCACTTAGCCACATTGAATGGTGGCAAATTCACTCATATGTTGCACCTTTGTTGCTGGACACACAAGATGCGGGCTTGCTCTGCATTTTAAAAAGGGGCTTATTTTGGGGTGCTCGATCTTATTCTTTCACTACAGTTGTGACAACACCACTTTGGTCCTGGCTGACTGTCAGATATCCAACAAATAAAATCACTCCAATGCCAGGTTCTCTTTTTTCCACATTTGTTTCACCTGCCTTGAGGSACACTGACCAGACGAGATATGTAACACTAGAAGGAGATTTTGAAGTAAACCTGCAAAAAGATTTTTTCAGCACAACCTTTCTGAAATGAGTTGCCAGATCCATCRGAGGTGTCATCTTTTTCTAGGAGGTGACTCTGTAAGGCATGAAATACCTAAGCATGGCAATCTATTTCTTCAGTGAGAAGGAACTTAAGCAAACATGCCTGTTTATTATGGCTTTAGAAAGGAAATTTTTCTTGTGTCTTCCTACAGCCACCAAGCAATGAGTAGTAAAAGTTAGGGAGATATGCAGGGCTTGACCCCTTAAAGCAACGAGCATTGCTCCATGGCTTCAGAAGAAATAGAAAATGCACATTTCTAGCTTCCTGTTCCACACACTTCCCATGCCCTCGTCACTCTTGTATCAAGGGGCAGGACCTGCCATGGCACTGCCACAAAGAATATCTGACTTTGCAGAGAAAAAAGGTGATTTTCAGTAGACCTGTGCCAGCAGATGCAATGCATCTGACAGCACTCCTGCTGTAAATGGTGTGTTGGGTTGGGTGTGGATTGGAGTGMAAGTCTATTCAGAAAGCTTTCAGCTGGCAGCTGATCCAGAGATCAGCTTTATTTTCAGTCTGGGACAATGCTGATWATGCTGGGTTTTGAGATCTGGGAGGCAAAGCAGATCCCTCAGGCTTCAGTTCTTCCTCCAGCCCTCCCTTTCTCTGCTCTGTGTAAAAAGCATACGAGAATACCCTGGAGACAATTTACAGTACAGTCATTGATGCAACCTACAGGATTCAAACTAAATTTAGAGATAAATCAAGGGTAATCAAGTTGGTTTTTCACAGTTTATCCCTGAAAAGCTTGTCATTTCCTCAGTATATTTATTGCTCCTGAGCCTACTTCTGATGATGGATACCAATAAAGTGGACAGATTTATTGCTTAAGTTTAAATCATATTTGATAGAATTTGGTGGTTAATGTTTTATTTTGCACTGACAGTTCATCTAGAAAARCTACTTTTTCCTAATTTTTCTTTATTTTTACTTACACTTTGAAAATTTCTGCATCTAACATGAAGAAAAGGAACCATCTGTGTGCCTGAGCAAAATCCTCTTTCTGGCAGTTACCCTGGCTGAAGTGCAGGTTCTCTATGCTACGGAGTATTGATCACAGATGAACAGACAACAGTAACAAATCCTAGGCATAGCTCACCATTTTTTTTTTCTGAAGACCTTTTCAAACCTTTCTCTAATCACTGGGTAGAAAGCTGTAAATTAAAGCAGCAAGTTCAGGCTTTGGAAATGCTTAGCAGGCAGGGTGCAKCAGGAGAACATATCAGAATCTGAATTATTGCAGGCTGCAACCTTCCACATTTACATTCAAGTCATAAGTTCTAGAAGTAAGCATAAATAAGAATTAAATATCTGCTAAGTCTTTTTTCTTCTGTCCTTTGAATACAGCTCTATTTTATTTATGACTCCCAAAAGAGAGCCAAACTTCTATTATGTGACATTTCTTCTGTAAATTGTTAAAGAATCACAAAAATGAAATACCTCACAGCAGGTTTTTCCTCTATTGCTATCTGCCTGTGGTATTAGCTTRGTCCCTTTCCCAAACCACTCTTTAGTAGGTGATTTTTTTTCTGGTAGGGAAGCATCTTATTATAGTTTGTCTGTCTCTTTCTGTGATTTTCTGTGAAGTCAGGTGATTTAGCTGTGTAAGGTATTTGATGGTTCTGCCACTTCCTATTGTTAGTTGTTGGCAGTTCCATTGTTAGTATCAGAAATATATTAAAATGAAATAAATAATTTATCAAAAAGCCACCCCAAACTTTGCATGAGCATATTGTAAGTTGTGTATTGAATACAACTAAAGGCTACCTAGGATTTCATGTTATTGATCAAAGCAGTATTTTCTTGCCCCCATTACACCTCTGGACCTTTTTCCAGACCTCTTAGCYCTGACAGAAATTTTCCGCTGAATTTCAACCTCTGTTTATTTTTCGTCAGGTCATATTTATTTTTCCTTCTACCAACTCACTCCTTAGATAGCTGGCCTCACTCAGAAGGCATTTATACCTAGCTGTATTTACAGAAGAATCTTTTGTAACCTTGGCTTTTGTTTTGGTAAACAGTCCTAAGGGTATAAGAAGTGGTGCTATAGAGTGCATAAATCTGAGAGTATAATATCTAAAACTTTATAGTCCACTCATCTCCTGCCTTTATAATTATTTATTTAGTTCTTCCCAGAGCACCCGTTTAAATACTGCAAACTTGACTATAAGTCCAGCCCATTTCTCTTATTTCTGTTGTTTCACCTCTTGCACCARTAATAATTGTTCCTGCAGCATGTTAAGTAAACTTCTTGCACCAGCACAGAAACATTTCAGTTACTTCTCTTCAGCCCCACTSAAATTTTTCAATTAACTGTATTCATCCCTTTAGCTGGTGCTGTTATCTCCAAGGCTTCTGGTATAATCCTTGGTATTGTACATTCTCCTTGTCATCCTTCTTTCTCTTCTTTTTTCATCTCGTGTTTTGTGCTTTTGCACAAGTTCTTTTCATTAAWACTGGATTTAGAAAATACCTTACTGTTCCACCTTATTTTAAATTTCCTGTCAGTCATAGTAGCATCCATTCTGGAAAGACTGGGGCCCAGGGAGAGTCTGTCTCTGCTCTGCCAAACAGAGCACTTCTCTAGAGAGCAAGTGTGCAGTTGACTTCCTTCCTCATGGTGTTGTCTTTTCCTCTAGAAGACATGGTGAGCATCTTTCCTTTTCATCCCTGATCTTTTTCTAGGGTGTCTTCTACTGTTATTTGACCTGGTAGGAAAGCTAGTATTGGATCAGTATTATTTCCTTATTTTGTCTGTGCTCCTACATCCCATCCATGTCCCTGGTGGTCAGTGACTCTTATGTGGCACTTCTCAGTGCCAGGATAGCATTTCTGTTCCATCCTTGCAAATCTTGTCACAGCTCAGAGACCAATCTGCTCTTCACTGACACAGGCATTAAAACGCTTGGCCATCCCTGTTGTCCTGCATTTCCTGGGTCTGCCAAAGGGTTATATCTGTTTTCCCGGGAGGCAGGAGCTCAAGAGTGCAGTCACCAGAGCGGGACACAGCACACAGCTCCCGCCGAGCGGCGTTGGCCACCTGTGGGCAGGAGCTGGGGACTGGTCAGGCATTTCCTGCAAAGGTGAAATGAACACAGCAGAATGTGTGCTGGAAGGTGATGTGTTCCAGCCCYAGAACAAACCTCACATTGGCAGGACGGCAGCTGGGTTGACATGGGTTTTATTTTTAAGAATTCCTTACAAGAAGTCTCTACTTGAAACACTATTCTCTATTCTGACAGCAAGGASTCTTTTTTAATCTTGAAAACACAAAAACCAAAGCAGCCAAACAAAGAAACAAAAAACCAAACATACAAAATCAACAAAACTAAACAAAACACCACAAGACAGGAATTTTATAAACCTCTATTTTACTATTTCCTACTTCCTGCCCATTTCTGATGTAATTTCCTTCTGACCTGTGTTATAATTKTATTATAACAAACTATTAATAACCAGGATGAGGTTAAATTTTGCACAGGCTTATTTTGAGGATCTGGCCCGGCTGCAACATCAAAAGGCAAGTTGCTGCTTGAGCTTTGAGTTGCATGTATTAATTCCTCTTTATTTTGTGTTAAATCTCTATAGTGTTACCAAAAAACCAACATATTATTTAGTAATAGATATATGTGCAGACAGTACATTTTGTTAAGCATTGCTGTCCTCAGCACACAGCACTGGCAGGAGATGGCAGAGAAGRCCAGCTGACCTTCAACACCTTCTATCCTTATTCTGAGTCCATTATCCTAAACGCTGGAAAAGTCTGAACTGAGACCTCTTTGTCGTCTGGCTGTCTTTCAGTGTTTTCTCTTCTAGCATCTATCTCCATTCTATTTATGGACTGGACTCCACAAACCTTTCCTCTATATGTGGAAAGAGCAGTGTCTGACCACAAACTCTGTGTACTTGCAACAGAAGTAATCTTAGCAATACATTTAATACATATTTGTAACGAAAAGTGAAATCCACATAGATCACTGCAATCTAGGGTCCCTGTTGTTCACAAATTTGGAAAAAAAAAAGACTGAAGCAGAGAATAATTCAAACATGAGCCAAAATAGAAAAGGCAAAAAATATCCTAGTGATTAGACACAGATCAATGTAAGCTGCACACAAAGGATTTATTTCTACTTTTTTTYCCATTAGTAGTATGTTATCAATAAACCCACAAATAAAAGTATATCAGACTGTCATCAGCCTTTTCTTAACTTACTTTGAAAATATTCATCATCTAAATCTGTTTCTCRCTCAAGCCCAGCTCTGGAAGAGATTCAAAAAGATTAAACAGAGTTCTCCCAGCTCAGGCTTTATTGTAGCAGACTGGCAGTAACACTCCCTATTCTTCCTGTCTTTTGCTCTTAAATGTTTTCATAAATGAATTTACTGTTATAAGTTCTCATTTTGGGGAACCACRTTGCTTCTATTAAGGTGCAGGATGTACACATGTTCCTTTTGGGGCCTGGTGCAATAGCTTTTCATAAGGATTGTGTCAGCAAAAGGAAGAGACTATTAACATTTCTCTTTTCTTTAAGCCAAGAGATTTCCCCAAGATTTCTTCWGTGTGCCATTTTCAAAGAAGTGGCTCTAAAGCAGCTGTTGTATCAGCCAAGCATTTTCTTCCTACAACTGGTACTGTGGCTGTATGTTCTGTGTTTCTATTTTGGACCAGTCTAATCCCACATCATGCAAATCCCAGCCAGTATTCTAAGTGTCAAAAGCCTACAGGTTCTCCYCATGTTTGCCTACTTGCATGCAATAATTTGTTCAACACTGAACTGCTGCAAAAACTGCTGMATATTGTCTGTATAAAATTCTCCTTTGCCAATGCAGAATGAAGCAATGTGTTACGGCAAAAAAACTACCACCTCCAAATTACTAGAATTATATTGATTCCATCCAATGCTTTCTTCCTGTCTTCTCCTTAGAAAAATAATTTTTAAACAATTTTACTCTATAGTGTGTTTTATGATTCTCAACAGCTGTGTTTTCTGGAAATGTGCCATGTAAACTTCCCAGTACTATTACATAATGTTGTCCTCTGACAGAATCTTAATTTTTTTCTCTCACTTGTAAAGAAAGTTGATAATTAAAAGCTGCACTTTACTGAGTCTTTTTCTGTTTATCTTTTTAAAAATTAAATTCATATGCAGCAGTCAGAAATTAATTCTGCTTCTCAAATGGAAGGAAGTTATAGCACAAAACACAGATCTGCAAATTAAAGTTTTTTGATATTATTGGACAAGTAGGTCATTAAATACAAAAAAGAGAAAGAAATTTCATATCTTCAAAGGAATACTCTAAACAAAGACTTACAAAATTAAATGAGGGCTATGAATCCTGTTGGAAAACACAGGAATTTTCAAAGCTGGTTTTTAATCGCCTATCAGACACTTTTAACTAATAATTTGACTCAATTGGGTGACAAGATTAATTATTCTTTTATTCCTTTTTGGTGTTTCACACTTAGGCAATTGTTTACATCAGAGGATCTTTGCTTTACTCACAGCAGGGAATGCACCATTCTGGACAAACATCCAATCCTTGTATGCAAGAAAATTCAAACTTGGGATGGGGGCCCAAGAAACCTTGACTCTGGTCCATGTACTGGCAATGGACTATTTTCCACATGCTCTCCAACATCAGACAGTGAATTGCTGTGTTACTGAGTGGGGTGTGAGCTGGACCACTTTGGCACAGAAGTGACAGGCAGCTGGTGTAACCTGGATGGGAAGAGGGCATCAGAATCCTCTCAGGAGACTTAGGAAGGTAGGGGCAAGCAAGAATGTCCTGTGAATAGCGAATAAACGGATTGGAGAATAAGCCAGCAGCATCCAGTGCTGCCAGTTTGTAAAATGCTGAAGATACATTGTTCTTGCTCATGGGATCGGGGACTCTCAAATGCCCTCTTACTGCCGTGGCATTTCCTAGTGAAGCAAACATGCAATGAGCATGAAGAATTAGCACCAGAAAATACTAAATGACTGAGATACTTTGGGAAAATATCATCACTGTAATTTAATTCCCTGAGTAGGCCCTATGCTAATATCATCCTTTGATCTCAAAAATGTTTTTTTAGGACCTGTGCTCTGGGAAACTCTGGTTTAAGTGGTTTCAGTTTGACTTACTGACCAAATCACGAATGTCATATAAAAAAACGAGCTTCTATATTAAAAATTAAAGTAAATTAAAAATTATCATTATGCTAAATATGATATGATATGACATATTGTAATGTAGCAGTCATGAAAAATTATGTACATTGTTAAGGGACTGATTCTTCATAGTTCTGTAAACACTTCACTTATTTTTGTCTAGAAGTCTCAAAGTATCAAATGCCACCTGACTTGTTTACACTGCAATTAGATAAAGACTAATCTATTGGAAACCAAGTGCTTTGTATGTTGCATACCCACATTTGTATCTGCATATCCACTCAATTTCTTCCCTTGCAGTCACATCTGACAGCTGAAAAGTCTTGTTGCYAGCCATGGGGAGTAAAAACATTCCTTTTCCACTTTTACACTGTTTTGTAATTATGCCTGCCTGATATTTTGGCACTCCTTCCCTTTCCCTTTTCCTTGTCTGTAAATCAAGGAAGCTATTTAGCCACCAAACCCTCATCTTGCTTACATGCAATCTAAGGGCTGCCCCTGTAAGGCTTTAAACCATACTGACTTAAGCAGAGAGCATCAGAGTTGAATTGGAAATCTGAAAATAACAGTCCTTTCCCAGTTTTTTCTCCCTGTTTGAGCAATACCAAAAACTTTTCATTTTCTGTCTCTATTGAGCGGTATGATCTGAATGCCCATAGAGCAAATTGCTCCATCYCTGGTGCTGCAGGGAATTCTGATAAAAAGATACTATGATATAAGCCCATGAAGGCAAGGGGAAGGCTGGCATCCTCTGTGCTTTTAACATCCCTGCTCTGACACGAGGTGATGTATTAGCCCGCAAGCATTCGGCTGCTGGGGGAAAATGTGCAGACGTCCTGCGAGATTAGATATGTCCATCTGAGCTTCAAAGAAATGGAAAGTAAATGTGATTGAAACGTGTCAAAGCCCTCAGCTTCTGTCCCTTTCCTGGAGACCTTGTCCTCTAGGTGTGCACGGACTTTTCAGCCCGCTCAGGATGAGGGGATGGGGCCGGAGGGAGCAGCCCCCAGCCCACCTTCCCCCCTGCCCCACATGGCACTGCCGACCCGGAGCCCTGGCGGCATCAGCATCGGCAGGGGCGAGAGGCAGTGCTGGGCCCATGGAGAGATAAGGGCTGATGGATGGCATGGATGGCCCGGGGGACGAGATAACGCTGGGACCTACCCTGCAAGTATGCCGTGGGAGGAGATGTTCCCTGCTACTGCCACAGCCCTATCTCCCGCTGCTGCTTGGGGAGGGATGAGAGGCTGACCCTCCGTGTTTTGTTTTTTTTTTTTTTGTGAGAGCATTCCCACTCTCTTGAAGAGAAACTCTTACCTGGGGAAAAGGTAGGAAAATGGGTTCATAACTTCCTTGCCTTCCTGACCCACACTGGTACACCTTCATCACAGCCCTCCTATTCCYTGTCTTCCTGCTTGCTCAAGCAGAAGGTCCCCAATGATCACAAAGTGTTTTGTAAGGCATTTCCCTGCTTCAGTGCGACTTCACACACATCTAATTTTACCTTTTATTGGTAATATGAAAGCCTTCCATCCCCAGTCTGGTGTTTTAAAATCTTCAAGAGTAGACGYAAGTTCGCAGTGTTTTCTATCTAAGTCATTGGTGCAAAAGGTAAAATACAGGATAAACCAGCAGAAGAACAGATGCTTTGTAATTCTTTTGAAAAAACCAGTGCAAAAGAGATTTTCAAGGTTCTATTCTCACCCTTTTTTCTTATGCAATCCTGTTATGCTAAAAAAAAAAAAAAACACAAAACAAAAACAAATCAAACTGGTGAGTTCTTACTAATAYAGGAGGATCTTACTAATATAGTGTTGATAATGCTGCTGTCACAAAGATATCTGCAAAGGTGAGGGTATGAGGTTTTTTTAAAATAAAGTCAAAAAAGGAGGCATTTTAAAATATATGAGGGTATGGAATGTGGGAAATAAGAGCAGACTAAATTTATTGTCCTTTGAGGAGATTTTTAACATTATCAACTAAAGCCTGTTGATGATGTCTTTTCGGGAGTGAAGTTTCTTCAGCAAATGAGTGTTTAATWATCTTCATGCTCTCATTTTTGTAATAATTTCAGTCTGATATTAAATATGGCTTGTTCAGATGTCTCTCTGATACAAGGTATGTGTGTCAGTGTTTGGACAGAGAAAAATTGGATTCATATCTCTGTTATGCTTTCAAATTGCTAGGTCAGATTTGGGTCTCTGGCTGTAAATTCTTCAATTCTATTCTAAGTCAAAGGAATGTGACATATTTAATACCTGGAATAAGTTATTAACTGCAATGATGCATAAACCAGTGGCACTTTCCAAAGAAGTAGCCTACATTGCTTCTGTTTTCTAAAGAAAAATTAAAATATAATCCTATTTCCTTGTTTTTTTGCAGTTCTTGCAAAAATTTTTCTTGATTAATCCCTCAAGAACTTGAAACTGATGTTCCCATAAATACAATCTCCTGGGTTTTTTATTGCAGTAATATTTCTGTCRGGATTAGTTACCCTTTCAAAATTTTAAAAGCAAGAGGAATTCATACACGCACAAAGCATTTAAGAATCMCTGGCTATAAACAGAAAGTGCCTGTATCTACCAAGAACTGTTTATAGAAGACTAATATAGAATTACAGGCTGTGTGGAAAGAAATCAAGMAAGATTGGGCAAGTAGGGAACTTTGCCAGCCAGTGCATGTGCTCAGCTGAAAAACAGAGTGACCTGTTGGTGTGGTAAGGCTTGAAACACTTGGATTTGATTCTGCTGYAGCAGGTTAAGGTGGGCTCCATGCTTCCCACGTCAGCCTGATTTACCCCTGCTGTTGTGGGGACCCTCGYAGGGATCTTCAAGGGGGAAACCAAGGTTCCTACGCACAGTTTTGACACTAACCCTTGGGTTTCTCTCTCGAGGGATTTATTTCTCTAATTCTCCTGACACCGTTTGTGAGGACAGGCTCTTACATTTCCCTCTTTAGGTATTGGATGATACTTTTTTGTGTTTACCAAGGACTTGGAGAAGCCAAACTAYTTRWCAATAAAGAAGTTTTGTTTCCAAAGTATTGTCTTAGAGAATTTGTCCCCAAGCAACAGTCTAAAGGATCACTGGGCTACTCTGAGTAGCTTGGAGAGAGGTCTGTGGGAAAAATGTATTAATTTTTATTACAGAGGCTAAAGTGAGGAAAAGAAAAATTAACAGGATACAACTCCTTCACATAAACCAGATCTGGGAATTTTGATGCATGAAGTAGAGCCATATCTCTCCACAGTTGGTATTTGCTTAATGTAAGCTAAAAAACAACTGCCATACCTCACATCCTGATATCCTCAATAATTGGCTAGAGCATTGTGCACACCATTATTGCCTGGTATCTTGTTCTCTTTGCTGGTATTTGCATGAATAACTTCAGAAGTGAGGACATTTTAAATTTTTTTAAACAAATAATGCATTTTTCAATCATTACATTACCTTCCTTTGTTGTTAAAAGGGTGGAACTGTGGTCCTAAACTTATGCAAGAGAAATAATGTGRAGTGTGGACTTGAATTCAAGGCTCCTATGTCCCAGATGAACAGCATAGTTTCAAAATTACATCTCTAATTTTCACTGTAAAATTTATCCTAGACCTGAAAAAAGGTCATGTTTTTGCCAAAAGGTTGCATCTTCTAGAAAAAGAAAAACTTAAACTGAAATCTTGTCGTTTAGTCTTTGCTAGAATACAGATTGTTGTACACAGCATAGAGGAATTCTGCAAGAATGAACTTTAATGAGTGTTATATCTTTTCTACTACAGCTGTGGTGTTTYGGGAAAAATACCTACTAGGCTATAGCCAAGAGAATTTAAGAAGTTGTTGTGAAATCCTGTGAGAATGGGCCTAGCTTAYCTGTAAGGGACAATTTTGCTTATAAGTCAAAAGAATAATCACAGGACATGGTTACAACGCATTATTCTCCTAGAAGTGTTCTCTTGATAGTCTTCATTACCATTCAGAAGCYATGTTTAATAAGTATTAAATATCTACCCTGAGGTAGTACTGGAAGATCTAATAGGTCTTAGATGCTCCCCCATTAAGCACTAGTGATGAAGGCAAATGATTGGACGGTACTACTTTATATTTTTATGATCATCTGGTTATCTTTATAACATTTTAAACTTGCTTTTCATTATACTTTCAATATTATGCAAAGTAATTTAATGCACATATACATGACTTCATCATGGCTAAGTGCTTGGGCCAAAGTGATAAATTATAGGAAACCTTGAAGCTGAGACTGCTGTGCTGCCTTTAATTCGCCATGTTATGTCTACTTGAAGCTGGGATCCCAAATCAGTGGGGAACATTCTGTACCTATAAATCACTACCAGTCATGTGCACACTGATGTCCTCACTCTTATTTTGTTATGAGAATCTCTGTTGTTTTAGGCACCCTTGACATTTCTGATGGTTTATGAATATTTACTCTTGCCCCACATTGTATGCTCTGCTGTGACAGAGTGATCAGACAGATTTTTTTTGTCTTTAACACATCATGCCAGGTCATTTATTACGGTGTCAATAGCACCCTGACATCAGCAGCCAGCATGGAAGTGGGAAATACACAGGGTGGTGGGAGCAATTGCAAAGGTGTTTGTTAGAAGTGCTTTAACATTTCRTACAACCAGAAACTGTAGCTGATGTAGGGAAGCACTGGGTGGACTGGGTTTGAAAGGTGTGATAGAGATCTGTCAGGGAGTTGATTGAGAGGTAAAAGCCCACAAAATCCAGGAACAAGAGCCACCATCCTGCTCATGGCAGCYGGGTTGGAACTGGGTGATCTTTCAGGCGCCTTCCAGTCCAGGCCATTCTGTGATTCTGTGATATRAAGGAGAATGTGCAGTTCAGAAAATTGCTGTTAGGATTCTTCAGCTGCTACTTCACACTGTGTACAAAGCTGCTGTAATAAACTGGATTATTTTAAAGTGGTGGCTAGTGTTTTAAAGAATAGGGGAATATCCAATTATTGGGGAAGTTTGGCCAGCTGCATGGAAATTAATTCWGTAAGTGCTGAGGTTCCAAATTTTGGTTTTTAGAAAAAATGTAGCATAACACAAACCATATATTTGAAAAAATGTTAAAATGGGCTTTCATTTCATGCTTTTTAAAAAATATATTGAAGGTCGTTTTCATGATGTCATCCAGATAGTTTAAATAAACTGTTTGCATATAAGGTTAACAAGCTGCAGTGGTAGCAGGGTCTGTGTGGGATTATATTAGAATTAATTTGATCAATTACTTTTAGTTCCAGAGGTCTCCAGATGAGCCAGAAGCCAGCATATGCAGTTTGGCAGGTGAAGAATCAGTGCAGTCAACACATGCCGTGAAGGTAATGAACATTCTTTCAAACTTCATTTTTCATCCTGAGCAGAGAAGACAAGTAAGCCAAGACACTGCTGCTCAGAGCAGCCAAAATGATAACCATAAATAATCATAATAGAAAGCCCATGGCTTAAATGAAATGGGGAAGGATAAAATAAGTATTTKGCCATTAAAATGATGTTTCTAAACCTCGAATTTTCATTATGATTTGCCCTGGAGTACTTGAAGTTTCCTCAACCTTGAGATGCAGCTTTTGAATTGAGATTGCTGAACATTTTCTTTTGATGAACTGCTCACAAGAAGAGGCTGGTATAAACAACATTTAGTCAAAACAGAGGAAATCTTATAATAGTGTATTTAATTTCCACTGCTGAACTGAAACACTGGAGGATCAATTCCACAGGCCAGCTTTCATTGAAGAGAGCGGGAAGCACACCTGTGAAACAATACCATGGGCTCAGTGCTGTCTGCAACTCATACTCCTATATATCCCAAACTTCTGATGACGTAGACACTTTTAAGCTGACTAGAGCTATAAAATAGGGCCACAGATTTGAAACATTCAACAAGAGCAAGCTGCCTGCAGTCCCCGTTCCCAGTCTGTTTCTTCCTGCTGAGAGAAATTTGTTACTGGCTTGAAATTTTTTACTATCCAAGCATAGTTAAAATGACACTTTAGTGGAAATTGAAAAATTTGATGATAAATGCAAAAAGGTAATCTGTCATGCTTTGCCTTATACACATCCACTTTATTTTCTATCAGCTACATTTTCTTTCTTTTCCTGTCTCTCACTAATAACTTATCTGTCTGAGCAAGTTTGATGTACTTGAAACAATTTATCCATAGGCCCATGGATACCAACTGTTTYGATTTTATTATTAATGAATATATTAATGTTGCTCTTCTAAAAGAAGGCTGATGTGTATTTTAATGTCCCAGTGTGGATTTACAATGTTATGTTTTATTCATATGATAACTTGCTCTAAATTTTCATTTAATTKTAGGTGCACAGTTTCATGTTAGGTTGAAATTGTCAAGTGGTTCATATATGTCAAAAATATAAAGGTTAGGATTTGTGTTTCGTATCATGCAAGGTTAAGACAGAAGATCATGCAGTTTAAAAAATCTCTTCACTATAAATCTGATGCATCTGTTCAAAAGGATGATTAAGTTTAACTATTTCCATGCAACTTTTTAAAATGACAACATTTAAAAGTAAGATGAGGCCAAAATGAAGCAGATTAACTCTTCTAAAACCATTTTAAGAGGAATTGCTTCATCTTCTTTCAAAAAGATATATGATAGCAGTGTGTGCAACTCAGTAACKTTTCTTTAAAATATTTAGATAATTTTTCCTCTTACTAAAGTAGCAAAGATAGTTAAATTCACTGCCAGCCATCCTGTTTTAACTTTTAAATTTTGGGATTCACAGTGTTAGAATATTTTCCATTTGCATGCATAATAGCAAATTTCAATCAACCAAGCTCCCATGGCCAGATGTCTGGATTCTCTCATGTCTCAGAGCCCTCTGCTATCCATATGCAGCTACTGCCAAGTGATTTGCTTCTTGTTCATAGCTTGGCATTTCTCAGTCATGCAGCCATGGCATGTTGTTACCTCYGGACAGAGATTCTGGGCAGAAATCCTGTGGTTCACTTGGCACATGGATAACTGTCTTGTAAGTTTTAATCTGCACTGTAAGAGCAAAAATGGGGCCTGTTACAGACTGCATTACCCCTGTCTTACTCCTTCACATCTCCCACTGTTTTACCAATAGCTCAAACAAATGCTCTTTTGGAGTTTTCCATTTGCAGCTCCTGAAAGGAGCAGCAAGCTCTACAGTGCAGCGGGTGGCCATCAGCTCACAGCAAAMCAGGTCATTAAGACTTGCAGTTTGCAGGGAAAGCAGGACATTTGGCATGTACAATCAACACCCACGGTTCATTAAGTGCCTCTCACTTGTCATAGGTGATGTTGCCTGACGAAGGGTAGCAACTCACTGCACTCAATTTTGATAACATTATTTCCCTATCAAAAATTCGTCTATCACAGCTATAATGAAATGTTGACAGTAGGCAATTTTAAATGTTTTCAGTGTTCAGGTACTGGATCATACAGCTCATAAGACACAGCTCCTTTCATCTTAGCTCTTACTGGATAGGAAACTCTGCTTTCACCCTGCAACTGCAGCATTATTGGCTGTCAGGACATGTTCCTTTAGGCTGTCTTGCTTGCCCTCTTTTATCTGGGTCCGTAACAAGGCACATCTGAAGAAATGTTTATCGACTTYGGTGAGATTTAGAGTTTATATGTCTGGGAACTCTCAAGAAAACTAATACAAATTAACTAAAGGTGTGAATTTAAAATTGTGATTACTTTAACTGCATTATGTGCACATTCTCATTCAAAATTAAAGTGACCCTCATTCGATTTAACTACATTTACTTCCAAAGTAAATTAATACATTCTAAATGAGAGCTAGCAACTTAGAAATATAAAGTGGTTTAGCCAATCTATTTTAAAAGTTAATTCAGATTGATTTTTCTGCATGTTCTAGACAAAACCATCAGGTCTTAAATGGAATGTGAAATCCTATTTCATTTAGGTGTGTAGTCTAAAATGTTACTTGCTASTTCTTCTATAGATTATTCTGCATGTCTACAGCCTATGCATTACACCTAGAGGTATTTTTTAAGGATCAAAATACTACTTTTGTTGTGAGTTTCTACATGACTATGTCTTTATAATAGAGGATTCCTACAGGCCACTCAATYTCTCTGGACCTTAGATCAACAATATATGAGTGTTTTTAAAATAAATGCTTTTACATCATTGAAAAATGCTGCAAGTCTTTAGAAGGAAGAAAAATTAACTAGTTAACTCCTTCTTCTTACACTATTATTATTATTGTTGCTGTTATTATTATTATTATTATTATTATTATTATTATTATTATTATTATATCTTGAACAAGCACAAAAAATAACTCAAAGCCATAAGGAATACGCAAGTAAAAGAAGGCCTACCAGGCTGGGTTAGAGAAGTTATTGTAAGATTAATACAGCATACACACATACAGTTCCAAGCTCCCCACAGATTAAAAAAATAATGGCTATGGACCAYAATGTGTAACAGCAGAGAACCCTACCAACTGCTGGACTGCTGTTAATGTCACAAACTTATTTGCTGGCCCTTGAAGCAGCAGAAGAAAATGCAGCAAAAAAGATAATTAGAGATTATTCTTATTAACAGCCACCCTTATCAATACAGAAGTAGTTAATGGTATTTTCTTAAAGCATATCATGAACTATGTTTTACCCACTTATGAAATTCAGAACAAGAGAAGAACAATTTTTTTACAAAGCTGAACCATGCTGTATTCTTCCAGAGAGAACCATTAGTATATTGTTGGTTCACCATTAGCTCAAACAAATTTGCTGATTGATTGATTGATTGATTGATAAACAGACAGAAGAACAATATTTATGGTACATATAATCTGCAAAGAAAAGTTAGAGGAAGACTTATGAAGTGCCTCAGTGAGTCAGTATAACAAATTTTACTGGTGGTCAATAAAGATTTGTGTTTCTAAACTTCTTGGTGGTTTGATGAGAAAGGAACAAAAGGGGTGCCTATTAAAGTACCAGATATTAGTAAGCTGCTTTTAATTTAACTAAGGGTCCCTGGAGAGCTTATTTTCTGATAGCACACACTGAGACTGCCCTGGTGCAATGACTGTTATTGTTATCAGTGCTTGTCCCATGAATGTGAGGTGGAAAAGCTACCACATGTTACAGCTGCACCTTCATTTGATTGTGAAGMTGTACCTGAAGAGAACAGTGTCTTAGAGAAAGAGACCATTTAAATTAGGTTAAAAAACCATTTTGGGCTGCGAAAATCAGGGGTAGTAAGACCTTCAGGATTTTTTGAATTTGAGGTATGGAAGGTGGGATGAGGATTCTTGAATAAACTTGCAACTGGAATAATTTAAATACCTAAATTCAGCCTACAGATATGAATTTATTCATGCTTAATAAGTCACAATTTTAATCTGGCCTTATAATCTTGTCTTTTCTTTCAGATCGGTTGGTATTTCAAAGAACCAAATGTACTAAGTCTTCCAAAATCAAATRTAGAATGCCCAGCAAAGTGTCATGTGTTTAGATCTAAAGCAAGCTAAATCTTATCCTTCAGCACAAGCCTGTCTGGAAGCCATGCACAAATTTAAGCTCTCAGTGTGTTTGAACTGCATTTTGAATCCAAACTCAGTTCTTGTTCAGAACTGCATTTTCATGGTTACTTGTGACTATTTATGGACATGATATTTGATATATAAGGCACTTCCTATAACTCTTTTCAAAATCTCAAAATAGAAAATAAAAAATCTTTTCAAAATAGAAAAAGTGAAATTACCTTTGGAAAAATGTACAGGTCATAAACCTGTTATTTACATTCATGTCATATTTTGTGTGCTACCCTGAAGCACTTCATGTTATATGGGCCTTCTCCAGAATTTGGTCTCATGTTGATAAGATGTGGATAAGTTGATACACAATAAAATATGCTGAACAAATGAAAAAGCTTCAATCAGCTATGGAGTGAATTGATTCCATTTTCTACTTTTTAAAGGCTAGATAACATTTCTCCCTGAATGTTCCCTGGAGCTGCTGAATCAAAATAGTAATAAGAAGGGCATATTCACTGAAAGGTTTAAACAGCAGTACCAACTCCATGACATAAAAAGTTCATTTGAAGTAATGTTGGTTCTTGGATCTGCTAAGGGTAGAGCCAGTCAGTCAGCAYGGTCTCATATTTAGCATATGCTGCACGTGTGCAAGCTGAAGTTAAGCTGGAATAAAGCTACCCAAAACGAGGTGAAGATTAGAGCTGTTTGTGACATTGAGCCTACAGCACTGACTGTGCAGTGCAAACAGGTGGCTGGCTGACTCCAGAAAGTTGCGATCCTGTGCTCGGGCACCTGGCTGTTCGGCAGTGGCAAAAAGGGCTCCCTGAGCTCTCCCTGGGCAGTGCCTCACTGTCTTAGTGTTTAGACCCTGCTTCAGTGCAAGGCTGCTAGCTTAAATCGCTGCCAAATGTAGTGATTTATCATATAAGTGTATTTCATGGGACTGATCTGGAGTTCCTGTTGTAGCTGCATGGCTAGTGCTGTCCCTGAGGGACAGAGATGAATGGTATCTCTACTGCAGTGATGGCACAATMATGGCAATATTATCTGATGTAATATGTAAAGTCCAGCTACAGAGGAATGTCAGTAAAAACAGCAAAATTRAGAATAAGGGACTCATCCTGGTTAGGCTCAGTGGAAAAACTGTAAGGCTACTAAACTTTGAACTTCTAGATTTTGCTGTTCATCCTATTATAACAAAGGAAATGATGATGTTTTAATTCCTCCTATCTCTGTCTTCTAAGAATCAAATTTAGGCCTAACTACTATTCTTCTATGACAATCATTAATCGGTTACATAAAGTTTCTTTACATCACTAGTATGTGAGGAAGCACTTGCTCCACTTGTGGTATCTTTAATACTGAATTTACTGCTTGAGTGAGTTTTGTAATTTTTCAATCATAAATGGATTTGGTGAGAACTCCTTGAAATAAGCAATTCTTTTAAGGTCACTTGGTCATCTGGGAGGCATGCATGTACCTTGCACCACCAAGGAGTGTGTCCTTGTTTTGTCTGGGATTTAGTTAATTTTCTTCCTAGTAGGTGGTACAGTGCTGTGTTTTGGATTTAGCATGAGAATAGTGTTAATAATATTTTGGTCATTGCTAAGTAATACCTACCCTAAATTAAGGACTTTTCAGTGCTCCCTGCTATGGCACTGAGCAGGGGCATAAGAAACTGTGAGGGAGCATAACCAGGACAGCTGGTCTGAACTGGCCAAAAGGATATTCCATAGCACTGAATGCTATGTCCAGTATATTAATTGGGGGAAGTTGGCCAGAAGCTGCTGATCTTAAGCTCAGCAGTTTTAAGTGGCACCAGGTGAAGTGCAGGCTGGACATCAGAAAAAAAMTCTCTACGGAAAGTGTGGTTAAGCACTGGAATGGGCTGCCCAGGGAGGTGATGGAGTCACTATCCTTGGAGGTGTTTAAAAGAAGGCTGCATRTGACACTCAGTGCCATGGTTTAGTTGATAGTGTGGTGTCAGGTCATAGGTTGGTCTTGRTGATCTCCCAGGTCTTTTCCAACCTAATTCAGTGTTTCTATGACTTAGGGATGGGCTGGGCATGTGTCAGCAGGAGGTGAGCATTGTATTGTGCATTGCTTCTTTCTCTTGTGTTTTACTTCTCTTTCTCCCTCCTTTTCATTGTCATTACTACTACTACTACTACTACTACTACTGTCATTAGTATGAGTATTAGTATTAGTATTTATTAGGTAATGTAGCTGCACTCTCCAGCTTCCCTTCTGTAGAAGTCCTGATTTATTCTTTACAACCCCTCCATTGTTCACGCACAGCCACAAGTTGTTGCACATTGAGAACCAAAACTTCCCTGTATTGATTTTCGGAATGATTCGAAATTCGTTCAGTGTATCCATACAAACAAGCACCACTAGGAAAACAGAATTAAATAATAGTCCCTAACAGCTGTGTTTCACATACACAGAATTGTTTAATATGATAACCCTATTGATYAAAGCAGGATCTTATCTGAGCACTGAAAGTGGCTACTGGAATCTCAAAGATATTCCTAATTCAGATGTATGTGTTCTGAYTTTTTAGGCTTCTGTATTAAAGACAGTAAGAAAGACATTCTAGTGTTTTTCTTTTTTCTTTAAAGACATGCAGACATGCAATTTTATTTTACTCTTCTCAAAAAGCATACATTGATTTTGTTCAAATTTTAAAGAAAAATCAACTACTCATAAAAGAACAGCATATTCCAGCCTAAATGGTAAGAATTTGATATTGTTACAGGGAAAAATACACCTCACAATAAAGTCTGTTAAGTAATTCATTTGTCCTAGGAGAATTCCTACTTCAAGGTGTTTGCAAGCAAGGGAATACAAATTTGCATCTGCTGTATATGGCACAGGCTTGGAAGGTTGCCCATATTATTTCAAGGACTAATAGTCAGCTCTAAATCCTTCACTGTCCCTGAACTTCTGTGTTTCAAAGGAGTTGGTGGTCTCATTAAAGTGGCCCCTACATTTTGCCCTTTTGGATCAGGTACTCAATTGTCTTCTGTTCTGATATTTTTTGAAGCTGACTCAGCTTTTAGCAGACCTTAGGGATGGAGATGGTAGCCAAAGATTGTGGGCACAAACAGTGGTCATCCTTATGTGTCATCAACCAGGCAGAGGSCAACACCAGAGTAACACCACTGGTTTTATGCTGCCAGATTCTGCTCACATTGGGGCACCTCACCTGTGCCTTTAGGAAGCCATCTGTACTGGGTTGGGGCAATAAGGATATCTGCTGTAAAGGAGGCGTTCTCTCAGGCTCAGTCTGGCTCACTTGACTGTAAGACCTTTTAGATGGACCCCAAAAAAATGGTGTTGATAAATGACCCACCCCAGTAGGCTCCCAGTTGATTACACAGGTTCATATTTGCTGTTACTTTACAAAATCTTAATAAGCTATTGCTCTGTCATTATAATTCAGTGTATGCCAGAAAGAGTAAACGGTGTTTTTGAAAAGACTCCAGAAAAATTTAATCTAGTTYTGTAGTTTAGCAGAGTAATGAATAGACACTTTCCAGCCAGTCAGAATTCTAATTACAGCTCACTGCAAAGAGACAAATGAATTTATCTGCAGTCTCAGTTTGCAGTGCAGGCACACACATGCACATTGAAGTGCATGATGAATGATGATGAATCTATGATCCCCTCTATATTCCTTTCTCAAAGCATGGGATTTGATATCTGTTCAAAGCATAAAAGAAAGGATAAACAATCATCAGTCATTTTTAACAAGAGAAGTTCAGTAAAAGGAAGCAAACAAAATCTGTCTTCAGTTTATTCTACCCATAAAAGAAACAAATTCAAGTGTTGAGCTTTTGAGGGAGAGCAATGAGAAAAAATGCAGCCCTTAGGTACAAAAAACCCAAACCAAAACATAACAAAAAATAACCCCCCTATTTAAAAAAAAAA
>NW_026623316.1:587404-597081 GCF_030028575.1 Malurus melanocephalus
CAAACAAATGTAAAACCAAAAAAGAAGGAAACCAAAACAAACAAAAAAACCAAAACCCTCCACACCTTGACTGAGTAATTCTGGAGTGGGGAAAATGGAAAAGTAGATAGAGACAATCACTTTGCCATATGCTCTATTAGCCAGGGACCTAGACAAAATAACCTGTTAGTTCCTAAACCACTGCTCCCTTTGTTTGAGAAGGAAGTCCTAAAGATAGCAGAATGACCTTTGTGAGCATGAGTGGAGCGACCCCTCTGCCCAGAGATTTCACCACCATGAGCATTCCAGCGGTGGCTGCCTTACAGCAGTCTTACTCCTGACTTAGTAGCAGCCAGTGCATTCAGACTGAAATATTTTGACAGGTAGGAGGATAACATGGCACAAAGCCATGGTACCAGTGCTGAAGAGAGAGGGGAGAGGCTTTGCCAAAATATACTCCCTCAAAAGTAGCTGCTTACTGTAATCGCACATCATTTATTGAGCATGAAAGACAGTCTGATACAGGCAGGGTGCAATGACCTTGCAATTTATTTCACTTTTCTTTGTCACAGACAAGACACAGCTGGGTCAGACCGAGGTTCTTACCCACTATCTGACCAATATACGCTTTCCCCCCACCACCGCTCAGCATTAGCTTTCCTTATACAGACCAATTAGGAGAAATTCCTCTTCAGAAGTTAGCAGGKCAGATAGAGTGCAGGTGTTTACTCTGACCCAGCACAACTGCTTACTGTTGAATCTGTCCAGAATGCTATCCAGCATCTTGGTGGTATCAAAACACCATGGGGACCTTGCTTGTGCTTGCCCAGAGTGGAAGGGGAGACCACCAGGACTTCTCTGAGAGCTGTTCCAAATACCACTTGTCCTTGCATAAAGCATCATGACATTTATCAGCCTAGTCTAGCAGAAAAATAGTGTTGAGGGKTTTTTTTCAGATATCATTTTGGGAACATCTTAGGGTATCCATCTGAATTTCTCATTATTGGAATGTACATGCCTTATTAAATATGTCTGTGCAATTCCATGTATCACATGGTTTTCCTGAGTTTTAACAGGTTCATTTGTTTTGAGACAAACAACATTACTGAATATAAGATATTTTTATAAACTAAGATGGAACAGATAAAAATACTAATCTTGCTAGGCAGCTTCAGGTTTTAGATACTGCCCAGTATCTGAGTTCTTCTCTTATCTGAAGGGCCTTTTGTTCAAGTAATTTGGGTATTTTGTTGTCATTATTAAGCTTGAAGTCTCTAATGTCTCAGAAAGTTTAAAAGTATACATTCACCTCATTTCACAGCACCCAAATTCCCTTTCAGTCTTCACACGTCTTCACAGCATACAAACAGTGCCATACTCCTTGGAAACTTGACTGATTTTGTTGCACTGTAGACAACCAGGATAAATATATTGTTGACTCATAAGCAGATAAGAGGATGTGGGCAAATTTAGGCAGGTGACCATCTAGCATTGTGACAAAGGTGTTGCTTTCAAGCTGTATGTCATAAACCAGCATGTGTGCATTGCCTGTTTTTAATCCATAGCACACATTGAATAGGTGGGACAGTTAAGAGACGTGTTCTTATAAAATAGATATGCTGTAGGTACTAAATGTGGATTTACTTTCTTAATGGGTTTAYTTGCAGAAAGTCAAAGACTCTTAAAGCTCATAGGTGCTGGGGATGAGAATGTGTATTCATTCAGTAGGCTCTGAGTATTCCTGTGGAAAAAATCCCTTTGTTCCAGCTATACTGGAATATAACTGTTCCAGTAATTTTTTTTGCTTTAGTTCTCCCAATTAATACTCAGAGGGTGCTCACTATTATTTTCCCAGGAAACCAATACATTATTTTGGCTGATCAGATCTTCTCCATTTGTTACTCTTTTCTCTTTGTGTTTTATCAAGCATTGATACATTTTACATATGCTTGTCCCGACCTCTTGCTTTGAGGTTAAAAAAGTTTCCTAGTGCAAAATGCAGACCAAGAATTTTTTTCTCATCACTTCAATGAAAACAAAATATACAGCTCTGCAGTGTTTTTGCAAATCAAAGGGTAGGAGCAGGATTTAGGGTTCTTTCTGATTAAAAGAAAATGCTATAGAGAGTATTAAGGGGTCTGGACRCCTGCAGAAAGCAAAGGCACACAAGTTAAGAAAAATGTTGTGTATGCCCCCAGGCTTTGCAATATTTACTCCTAGGCTCTTGGGTTGCTGTTAAAAAATAACACTTTATGATACCAAAAGGAGACAATCTTCAATATTATAGAGCCTTCCAAGCACTTCTGAATTCCCCACTGAGCTGGGATCCAGCCAGTTTAAGAAAGGGATCTCACAGACACCACGTGGTGGAGGTGGCAGAACTCAGCCTATAGGTTCTTCCTGAGTCTCTTCCGTATTTCATAACGCTTAGTCATGCAAAGAGAGATCATGCTCAAGGAGCTAGAAAAACAAATTAAAAAAGATGCAACAATATGGCTGGGGAAAATYAGCTCATGAAAATCAAATCTGAAATTAGTGTTTGGACTTCCAGTCACCATGGGAATTATAATGTAACAGTTTTTTCATAGCCTTTAGACCACCAAGTAGGGAACTCTTTGAGATTTTCACCATCTGCATAACATAAGTTTATCTACTTTCCCTTGGTTCCCAATGAGAAAATAATGGAGCTGATCTCCAAACTGAATTTTAACATTGAAAATCTGAGTCCTGATTCACAGAACTGCCCGTGTAAATGTTCTGAARTACAGTCCATGACAACACTTAGTACTTCTTAGAGAAAAACTCACAAAAATTTTGATTTCTACCTCCTTTCTGGTGAATCAGCTTATTAGTTTCATCAGTGAAGCCTTAGACTCCTCTACTTCTCTTCATCTGTATTTCAGATCGTACATCAATAGAATTTCTGGAATGTGTGCTGTGAAGACATAAAAGGCTGGTGAGAAGCTGGCTTAGAGCTCTGAAACAAGTGGGACCCCCCGCATATATATGGAATTCCTGTAAATTTTTAGTCACATAAATACTTTTGTCTTTTTTTTTTTTTTTTTTTTTTTTTTTTTTTTTTAATTTGTCATCTTCAAGGCTCTACATGTCTTCACTCTGCTACTATTGGAGTTGCCTGTTCTGTCACTATTCTAGCCTACAAAAAAGACAAGTACCTTGCACAACTCCCAGTATTTTGTGGGTATTTCACAGATTTTACACTGAAATGGACCTGCTGCCACCCAAACAATTGCTCAGTAAACAGCAATAATGCAAATCAACATTATCACATTACAAAACACTGCGTGTGCATTAAGCTCTCTCTTTTCCCCTATTTTCAGGGCAAAGGGTCTTTGCTATTAGGCATTCAGAAATTCAACAGACTGTTCAACTTTTAGAATTCTTTTTCTTACAAATAGAGTATAAGATTAAATATAAAGGTCCAAGCCTAATGAGTTATATTACAAATAACTCAGTGTTTCACGTTYCATCTTTTTCCGTCAACTCTTTTTAGCTCTTTTTCATTTCAATAATGGTTTATAAACTGGAGTTTCACAATCCATCTGCTAGCCTTGGGTATTCATTCCAGAGCAGCTCTTGAATGGAGAGCAGTCCAGCTGTAGCAGAGGATTTTATTGGTTCTTAGAGCTGGTCCCAAACCTGACTGCAGAACAAGGCAGATACAGCAACAGTTACTGAAAGACAGCAAGAAAGGGGGCAAAGGATCAAAAAGGAGATTGAAAATTGATTGCAAAAACTCTGCAAAAATTTAGATTTTTTAAATCCAAATTTAGCATAACTAAACTGTTTTGATAAATCATGGATGGCCCATCCTGCAATATCACAGAGTTTAGAAAGCTAGGATTCTATTCTACAGGCATATTTCATTAATTTTACAAACTGTTTTGTTTTGTTTTTCAGAGTTATTTCCTGCATTCAGGTTTACATTGGGTATAAGAATCTACCAAGAAACAGGCTGAATTTTTCACTACAATTTTTTCCAACACATCAGATTCCCTTAAGRAGTACCTGGGTGGAAAGTCTGCCATCGCTTTTGGCCTGGCTTTCAGTCATGCTACCRACATCAGATCCATCCTGAAAGAATGAGAAGTGAATCTAATGTCCAGAGGAAACAAAAAGCAGTTGCCAAAGTAGTGAGGTAGGGGATGAGCTGCTTAGACACAACTGGATAGTCAGTGTGGACTACAGGGCATGTCCAGACCACAACATAAATTCAATCAAAATAGGGAAAAATTGACTGGGAATGCATTGAGATGATTATCAACAATTACCGGCATAATTTCTGTGCTTATTGCTTTTCCATTTTCTTCAGTGAAAACATACTGCTCTTCAATACCAAGTAATTTCATTGAGTTCTCTTTGCACCATCATCTGTGCAGATAACACAGAAAATAAGGGCAGAGGAAAGACAGAAGATAGAAAACAACAATTCTCAAAAAAWAATCTGGAAAATAGCATAAAGAGTAAAAATAAAACAAATACAAATTTAACAGAGTAAAATGTTGGAAGGCAGAAAATCACTCTAATGTCCAGGTGCTGTTGAGGACTTTTCCCTCTACTTTTAAATTGTCATATYGATTTGCTTCAATAGTCAGAATGAGAAACAAAAAATTGTAAGTTTTAAAAATCTACCTGTGCACATTGTCAGATAGRAGACAGATGAACATAAGGCAGTGCAATGAACCAGAAGTTTCTTGAAGTCCATTCCAACTCCATCTCCTATGATCCCATGATAAGGGGGGATGTTATCACAGACAGATACCTAACTGACAAAAGTAACTGATCATGTTGAATAAATGTGAGAGACAGGATCATTTTTAAAAGAATTCTTAAGAAAATACTGTACGGGATTTATATTGTGACAGAATGATCTAAGTRATTTTGGTTTATGTTTCAGGATTACTGTTTGTTTCACGTGAGCTGGAACACTTGATTTTGTTGGATGCTTCCCTTTGAAAATAAGAATTCCCTGTGKCTTCTTTTTCAGATATAAATAAAATTGAAAAAAATATGTGAAGTGTGGATGAAGGAGGAAAAATAACAGGCCCAGACTCCCTGGTACCAWTCAGTGGCAGCAGATGCCAAACATAACAAGTAAGTTTTACAGTAAGCATTACTGAATAGTCACCTTTCTCATGAAAACTCTGAGGCAAGAAAAAATGATAGTTTAATTCTGTGTGTCTTGATAAGCACCTTTCAACAATCCATAAAATGTGTTTATCTCCAATGCAATGAGAAAAATCAGTACTTGCTCCTGCATTTGTAACTAGAGTCTAAAATTGATCATACCCTGCAGAGGTTGTGTAGATCTGGTATTAACACATGGCACCTTGCTACTTAGAATCAACAGAGTGACCCAATCAACTCCCTATTTTAAGGTCACATTCCACGCCTGARAAACATTGTTCAAAATACTGTATAGTGTCTTGTGAAAGAGTTGGTTCGCACATCATCCACACTGTACTTACTAAAAAGTTTTCTTATTATCTACCTAAATCTTTTCCATATGCAAATAAGGCTTTACTTCTTGCCATATTCTGAGGCAAATACAGGATTGTTCACCACCACTTTTCTTTAAAAYTTCTCATATATTAAAGTATCAGCTTGTCCTCAAAGGTTATGTTATTTARCTTTTTATCATTCTTGTTGTCCCTTGAAGTATTTTTAGTTAGTTGACATTTTTTTTGCTGTTCTCTGCCTGGGGCCTAAACAATATTTTTTTTAAAAAATCTGTTTCTAATGTCTTATGTAAAATGCTGCTGTTAATAACCTTGTAATGAAAATTACCCATTTTGAGGATGATATTTGGTTTTCTTACTGGTTAGTTCTTGTTTCGCGTTTGTGTGTTTCATGTTTTCTTCCTGATCGATGCTTGTAAAAAAAATTCTAGCAGACAGTTTTCCAGTTTTTAATTTGAGAATTTAATCTTTTTTCAGTCTTTTACTTATCTATAGAACAAGTGCAAAGTTATAAAATCTGAATCTGTTTCATCATCAACAAAATTGCATTTGAAGGCTGACCCAGACCTGTGCAATCAGCTTTGTATCATCTTTGCATTTTCTCTGTGAAGTACTGACTATTTCTTTTTGATATAGCTTGTTGATTCCCTGTTGTGGCCGAGGGATGAAACAACAACTTCCCATCAGTTTCAGACAGCTTATCTGGGAGGATGATGTGTCTTTGAAAATGCATATTATGGTAATTACACAAAGCTATCATGGTTTTTCTAAAGAAAAAAAAAAAAAGCTACTTGGGGTTTTGGTTCAGTAATGTGTAATGGCTTTGATTCAGTAGATTTGCATTTTTCAATAGTATAAGCTTTTTGTTACTCCTTCTTTCTTTTGTGTATTCCTTATCTTTTTGGATGGACAATGGCAGAAGTCTTTTTTGCAGAGATTTTATTATACTTAGGGGTGCAGAGATTTTATTATACTTTTCTGTAGTATATCTTTGTGACTTTTGTTACTCATTTTGTAAAGAAGGACCAAGTCAGGCCCCGGTCACATTAATTGTGCAGTAACTTTTGGTGCCAGAGCTCTGTGCCAGGGTATCATTGTAGAGAAGTGGTAATCCCTGTACAGTTGAGGTTGAAATTTGCCAGCAGAGGGAGTCTACCTAGCTCCACATGTAGCACAAAACATGCTCTGATCTCACAATTTCAGATCATAGMTTTTACAAGATTGTCTGAGAATACAAAATAAAATAACAGCTAGTGGCAACCTCTGAGTATGTTCTGAATATAAACTGTGTTTCCAAACATAGTTTAAACACCTCTGTTAGAAAAGGAAATCGATGTATCCTGAATTAGGGATTTGAGGAAGTAACCAGCTCCTTATGCCAGTTTTGACAAAATGTCTGATAAATATGAAAATCAACACATTGTTTGCCTTGAGAACAAAACAATACTAAATCCTTTGACTGAGACCAATAAAGCTTTCCAGAAGTAGTATGCACATCTAAAATAATAGGTTCCATGTCAACATAAAGATTTAGCAAAAAGAAATATATTGTGGGCAATAGCTTATAGCTGTTATAAGACAACAAAAAGGTCACTAGTTCAAAACAGCATTTTCTTCATAATTTTTATATTCTGATTAAAACATAGTATGGGAATTTCCTAATGCTGATGATTTATGTTCAGGATCTCTTAAGAGAAGTGGCTTTGAAATAACTTTTGCTCTTTGAACCAGAAAATCCACAATGCATTCACATCATCCTGAAATCATAATTACAAATCCCAAACTAAAGTTTTTACTTTGATTTTATTTGAATGTTCTAATACCTGGATCTAATAAGGAGTACAATGTCAGCATTTAAGTATTCTATRTATGAGAACAGGAGAGATGACCATAATTTCCTCTGTTTTAAAAGGCTTAAGTAAAAATGTATAAGCCTCTAAAAAAATGAAAGAATTTATCCCATGTAGTATTCAAACAGGTGACTCTAATAATGACCTTAGCTCAGCATACATAAGTTTAGATTATATTGAAAGATATATTATATATACTTTAATTCAACCCTGAATCTCACATTGCATATGCAGAAACAAAGCAAATAATCATATCTTTATAAGCCTCCCTATGTTCCCATTGGCAGATTTCAAGGCACCTCCTGAATGCTCCAGCTGTGTTCTCAGTATGCCATAAATAAAGGCAAGAGAATTCACAGCACCTCAAGAAACACCACCCACCTCAATCCACTCATCTGTGCCCACTGAGAGGATAGAAGGGGCCCTGCTACCCCATTCCTTGGAGCCTGGAYGGGAARAGTGCTGAGCAGGGSTAGGATCCAGTTCTGTGAGAGGTACTCAGCTTCCTCTTTTCTCYGTGAGCAGTCACTGCCTGGACCTGACAACCTGTATCAGGTTGCACWGCAGAGCAAACACTTGTCTTCGTTGGCTCCGGCTGCCAAAACACATGTGCAAAAATTGGTGCCAGGAGTGCACGTGCACTTCTTCCAGTCCTCCCAGTGAACACCATTTCTAGAGATGACGTTGCCTCTGGACAAGCCCTGATAGAGCAGCAACTTGCTCCAAGAGAGATATGTGCCAGCACAGCTTTTTCAGCCCTGCCTTGTAMTGAACAGAAATCACCCAGGCACATGGACTGGCTGGATGACAGTAAAYGCTGGGACACATGCCAGTATCACAAAATGAAGAAATACTAGTTACCAGATGTGGATCCCTGTTAACATGCTGTCAGGAACAGCAGTGATGGTGAGGAACACGCAGTCTTGAAGTCTCTTCCTGGATGACCCACCCGCAGGAACAAGCACCCTCTCCTGAGGGGACATGCTGTAGCTGCATGGACTCTGCTTCATCCTCTTCTGCTCCATGTAACCAGCCCTGTTTTCTGGGAAGGAGGTGGGGCATCTCTTCTTCTCCAGACAGCATAAAGGAGGCAACAGCCTACTCTGGTTTTGGCTCCTTCTGCCCTGAGAGGCCCAAGAGGAATTTTTCCTTGATGGAGGCTGGCACCTTCCCAGCAGGTGCCTGCTGCTAGCAAGGCAGTATGTACTTTCATGAAGTCTCAGGAGTGTTTMGATAAAAGTCAAACAAACTAAAGCTCAATCCACACAGGTGGGCATGTCCAGCYATTTTGTATCTCACTAGTAGGATATATAGAGGATCTTGAGTATGTGAGGTAAATTTTTAGATAACTTAAAGCATGAAACCAGTGTCACTGCATGTCTATGTAAATAAGAGTTTTATTCATTGCCTTTCTAAGCATGCTGATGACAAAACTTTGCCAAATGTGGGGTCAGAGCAACAGACATAAGCAAGACTATGACCTTATCCCAACAACTAAAAATCTTTTGTCCCACATAATAAAATGAATCTTCCAAGAGTCAACAAATTAATCATTTGTATTTTAAAACTCGAGGACTAATTAATCTTATAAATATTTRGGTTGGTTTTGCTGGGGTTGACACTACACTATATGAATATCTAAACATTTCTGAAAGTTTCAACTGCTATGTCTAAATCCAGATTTTAGTATTAGCCAGATTTACTTAATTTTTAAAGATCTAAAGGTACTGCAAGTGAACAATAGATCAATCATTAGGTATGACATAATAAATATTTTCTAAACATGAATCTTGATTCTTAACAATTTTTCCAAGACAATCATGTTTTCTTCACTTCTACTCACATGTGCTATTCATTAGTTATTTGCCATACAAGAAGACTTTAATACTTTTAGTCCTGTGTCTCTGTCACCAAGTACAAACAGAAGTTGTTTTCAGATCACCTGAGACAAAATCAGCCAGGCTTTTCGTGGTGCTAACCCAGCTGGATCCTGCCTGGACTGCTGAAATCACTTCTGACTGTCTCTCTCAGCTGGCTGCTTCAGCCACAGGACAGGGCAACACAAAACAGAATGGAAGAGCATTCTCTGCTAACACAAAAGGAACTGGGTCAGACTTAAGCTGAACCAGGTGACACATTTGCACAGAACAAGTACTGCTTCCAGTCTATGCCTTGAGCTGCTGGTTGCCACACARTGATTCCCAGCATGTGGATCTTATTTGTTTGACCATTGGCTTCCAGTAGCGATCACTCCCACTGGCACAACAGGCAGGTTCACTGAGGCTAGTGGCCAGAGACAGCTCTCAGGTGAGCAGCTGGAAAAATGGCTTTGTAACAAATCTCAACATCTCTTAAAAAAAAAAAAAAA
>NW_026623316.1:597520-601085 GCF_030028575.1 Malurus melanocephalus
TTTTAGCTAAATATTTTAATTTTCCTCAAATATTTATGTTTGTTTCTCTCTTGGTGATATTTATTTATGGAATATACACACTGATATACATAATTATATTTTGTATACTGAAAGAGTGTATACAGATATTTAGAGAGTGATTATGTTTAGAGTGTGCATACATAGATATATACTCAAATGGGTACATATAGTCTCTGTACACCACGAATATAGACTATAMACTATATATAACCTCCCCATCGTTCCACTCTCTGTGTATTGATTTATAGTGGCTTTTCCCATGTGGATATGCACATTTGTAAAAGATTGAAGATAAATCTAGAAAAATCTAAAATGTAGCTTGTGTCAAAGCAGACACCTACGTCAGTTATCCAAGATAAGGACCAAAGGTAAGGTGAGACTTTCTGTAAGTTTTCTGTATGGTCAACAGCAACAGATAAAAGAGATAGTGGGGATGATCTAAAGTAATTGGAATTCCTCTTTGAAGTATATTTCGTAACTAAATAGAGAACATAAAAATGAGGATGCTTACATTACAGGCAATTCAATACCCTGATTAAAAATAGGTAAGCCAAAGCTCTTTACCATCTGTCTTTACCTGAAAGGGAAGATATACTTGGGATAGAATGAGCTTTCTTATGTTGGTGCTGGGTTTTTTAAGGAGAACTTGTTAGTTGACGTTAAATCAGTCTCACTATGTGCTACTCTGAAGTGCTCACGTTGAATTTCATTAGTATCACTTTCAGTTTATACAAAAATTATTCCTGAGCAGATTCAGTGATTTGATTAATTAATTTAATGGCTTAATCATATTTGTAACCTATATTATTGAAATGAGACACTTGATGCCCTGTTTTTGACATATGTATGGAACACTAGGCTAATCAAAGCAAATAAAATATATTGTAGGATACAATGTAAAATAGATAAATAGATTGGCTTTTAGAAAGTCACATGCATGAGTAGCTAAATTCATATTCTGTGCAGGTGAAGCTTTTAAAAAAATCCCTTCTAAGATATCAAGGTAATTTCAATGGTTTGTTACTGAAGTTCCCATCTCTTGGGATCAACGGATTCCTCACTACCTTATGATCACATCCTCCTCTAAGGACTTCACTAAGTTCTTGAAGATGTTTTCTTATGAAGAAATCAGAAAATATATTYATTAGCTTATTTAGACACTATTTGATTGTTTTCTTAAGACTCCTGAGAAATCAATCTTTTTTTTTCTTACTCTTTCTTTAGCATCTGTTATCACTTGTAGTACAAGCTTGRAAGAAATAGATCTTTCAAAGCCCAAATTTACGCCTCCGGAGGATAAAATTAGCCAGAGCAAAGTGAAATAAACTTTGTCAAAGGAGAATTATGTTGCATAGCCAGATTTTTGCTTAACATGTCTGAAAATATCTCAAAGAAAAGCAAATATATGTATTAGATACTGTATCAGCTCTAGTGGCAACAGTGCCAGACTCTCTTGCATTGCTGTTCAGTGAATGTTTGCAAGCCTTCCTGYTCCTTATTGGGAAAGCCATAATCAACATTACATTGATAAACTAATTGTTATAACAGCCAGAGACAGTGCTATTTGGTGGAAATCAATTATGTTAGAAGTTTTCCATTTTTCCTACTTATCTTTTGCCTGGTCTGGTCATAATGCAGACAGATGCCCCAAGTCAGTTTACAGCAAAATTGTAAATGATGCAAATTACAGCTGCATTTGGCCTGCAAAACTTTGAAATAAAACAAATTCTGGCTCATGCATAACCACTGTGCAATTTTCAATGAAAAATTGCTTTCATATRCCTTTATCTTGTATGTCCACAAAGTGGAACAAAAAAACCCTCCATGGATTGGAGGCTATACTCTGAAAAAAAATTACAGGAGATATCTGAAACAAATTTTTCTGKAGCCTAGCTCTCATAATCCATGAAAATGCAAACACTTTGAGAGATATTTGTAAGTTGGAGTGCATTTTTTGTTTTCTTTAACTTTAGTGCTCTGGTTCTTTTAAAGCAGCAGCAGACATGTACCAGTGTGTCTGGAGGGGAGCAAAGAAATTTTTTCTCAGGCTAATTTTAGATTGAGTATTATTAATAGTATTTTGTCTCAGGTTAATTATACAGTCACTTTATAATTTTTATTATGATAAATACTATAATCAGCCAGAAAGCCGCAATTAAGATGAGGACTCATTAAYTTAGAGAGTTTATAATTTAAGATATGTGCATATGTTTTACAGAATGAGATTTTCTCACCTAATCACAGTTGTTCTAAAGTTCAAGCATCTACCTAAGTATAAGCATCCTCTCTTGACAACGGAAACAGGCTCTCATCAGTCAATCCTTCCTTGTATAAAAGTTAAAGATGGATAGGATGCCAGAGAAAACATCTAGTTTTTTTATTGTTTCCTCCCACAGGCCAAACTAAGCTGAATAGATTGCTGCCTTTTACCTAGCTAAAGTTATGAGGTGTAAACTGTACCCATAATGCATACGAAAAACCTAAGGGAGAACTGAAGTGCAAGATTTTAGAACAAAGTGTTGGATATGCATATTCTTAAAATTCCARCAGTTGTTTCAGAGAACAGATTTCCATTCTCTTACTCTTTGCTTTAAAATCTCGCTGAATTACTTCAAATTAACTGCACTCAGCAAGCTGAGAGGGACAAACTATTCAAAAGCACTAAACACCTATACAAAACAACATGCAATACCTTCCTTGTTTTATATATGGGTAATTGCAGTGAGAGAACAGCTGGAAGCCAAAAAGYCAACTTTCCACAATCTCTTTGGAAACCCTCTTGGCAACCCCTGGCAATGACTTCGAAGTCATGAGAACGTACARAATACATTGTGTCCAGAATCTGGACTATAAATAACAAATATTGTTCCGTATCTATCCCAAAGAACTTGTTGCAAAGCCACCTTTTATACACATTTGATAATTGAATGAATTAACCAGCACTATAGTTAAATATTTTGAGAATAGTCTTTTAGAAAAATACTGTGATCAGTAAAACTTGCATATATTCCAATGGAAATATTTTCCAACTGAAAACTCTCAGTCACCTTGTGATAGAAMAAGGACCCCATTACTGCCATCCTGCAGCACAGGAGGAGGCAGCTGTGTGCCATGCAAGCAGGGAAATAAGATTCCTTCCCACAGGCTGTAGACTTGACAGAGAAATACAGCTCTCCCGAGGTTTATAGTGGTGGACTGGCTTTTGCTGTATATCWCCTTCATTTTCTTCCATGCTGCCACCTTCTCTGCCCTTAGACTTCTGCCATGATTCTCCACAAAAGAAAAAATATGCAAAAATCTTCYACTTCATTCACATTCTCCCCTACTCCCTCCTCAAAACTTCTAAACTACAATTAGTTCAGGAATTATAAAGTTTTGAAAGAGAAAGATCATATAAACTTTCTTCATCTATTAAGTAATAACACAAAACTATTTTGAACTCTCATTTTAATATATCTTAAAACATTCCACCCTAGATGCAGATAGTAGTGTTGGCTGATAGACATATAATGAGATATAGATGTGGTTACAGGAACTTTTTTAC
>NW_026623316.1:601200-607246 GCF_030028575.1 Malurus melanocephalus
TCTCAATAGTTTAAATTTTCCCTGGACAAATTAGATGAAATTGAACATCAGTGTTACATTCATCACTGGTGAAGCAGTGACAGTTACAGGTAGGAGGCACTGTGCATCTCCTAAAGTAGTACCAGAAACTACCTGCAGAAAACAGAGGATCACCTCTGATCTATCTCCCTTCTGAGGAAATGAAAGTGATCCATAKCTTAAGAAACATGGAATTCATTAAAGAAAAATTCCAAAGATCAAGAAAAATTGGGTAGATCAAGGCCCCTCTCACATGAAACCTTTTCTCTAACTGAAGGAATTTCGATGTGCCACACAGGGATAGCACCAACTGATAGTGTGCACTGACTCGTCTCTAACACTGTAGTGAAGGTCCAGCCCTCTTTCCTCGCTGTTCTCTTTTTCTTGCGTCATCCAATTTTGGATGAAAGAAGACAATTCACAACCTTAATAGAAACAGCACCAAAAAAAGCAGTCAAAGGATATTCACTGGAATTAATAAATACAAATATAATCTGGACAGCAGCTAAGATTGCACMTCGATCTTTAAACAGACTAGTAGCTTCTAATGTTCTTATCTCTAACTGTCCTAGGCAGAGAATAGTAAAAAACATATGTTTATTTTAGTGATTTGATATTAAAAGTCCTGTAACCATTTATCCCTGACAAAATGAGTTAAAACTGATTAATAAAATGCTGCAAATGATCACGCCTTACATGGGACAAGTAGCACACCCTACCTGATTTTGTTATTTTCTCTGAAAGCAGGAAAGCCGGACAAGACAGTTATAGAAGTTTATAGTTATAGAAAYGTATGAAATTAACTTAGTCAGGGACCATAGGCTTGAAATCACATGACTCAAAAGTTTGACTGGGCTGTAAYTGAACAAATGAAATTAGGTCAGGGAGATGAGATTAGCTCAGTTTGGCAGAGCACAGCGCTAATAACACCAAGGTTATGGGTTCAAAACCCATACAGGCCATTTACTTTGGAAATTAAGATGATGATCCTTATGGATCCCTTCCAACCCAGAATATGTTGTGGATTTGCTGTGAAATAATTACTTGGCACTTAGGAACCCTTAGTTCTCTTTAATGCTTCTCTCTGTGGATAAAAGCAGATGTTTGAAGAAGCATTAGCTTCAGGCAGGTGCATATGATGCTTTTTTCCAAGTACTGTCCCACCTCCATCCATTCTGGGTYTTTTTAAGAACGTCTTCTACTTTGCAAGGGATGACTCAGTGTGGTGGTTTTGCTTGGTCCCATTTTTAGGGGTGGAGGATGGGACCACAGAACCACAAAGATGGCTCCTGTGAGAAAGTTCTGGAAGCTTTCTCCATCATGTCTAGAAAAGGAGCCATGCCCCCTGTGTTTTAGGGCCAACCTACAATGGTTTTGAGGGGGGTGGACAGGCTGCTGGTCAGACCTGGGCAAATCTGAGATGCTGGTTACACCTCTGTGGTGACGTATGGTCTCATATTTCAGAAGAATTCAAAACAAGTTAGTYTGCATCAGCTGCCATTAGCTTTAGCTTTTAGCCCCMGTCACTCCTGTGCAGGGGCAGACAGAGCGAGAGGGTGAGGAGATGTGAGAAAAATTGAGACATTAGGGTCAGGGAGATGGAGGAGAAGAAGGTGCTTTTCGAGCTGTGGTGYCAGCCATGGAGGAAAACAAGCTGTTCCTGAGGTGATACTGTCCAGCTGGGGACCTGAGGCGTAAGTGGCCTGGCCTTAGTGTAGCCATGGGGGTGGTGGCCCACACCTGGAGTGAATGAATGCCTGGAGGGAGCTATGTTAAGACTTAAGAGTAAAGTTTTGCTCCAGATTTGAGTATGGAGCCAGTTGGCCTTGGAGGACTTCTTCCCTTGCCCTGTGGATGAGGTAAAGAAAAGAAATCCCATGCCACCAGCAGTGGTAAACTCTCTGTTCCTGGGAAAAGAACCCCYACAGCCTGGAGCTGGATAAGAACCCTTCTCCATAAGAGATGGAAGACAACATCGTGGTGGACAGACCGGAAAACTCTCATCCCCTGCTCCCCTGCACAGGGAAGGGGGAGGGGTGGGGGGTGAATCAGGAGAGAAACAGGTGTCTTAAACCATTTGGGGTTTTTTTCTCCTCCTCATAAATTTGCACTCTGCCTTTGTTTCCTTCCCCTCTTCTGCACAGTAGAATTTTTAGTAGTTTTAGATAATAAATCTTTTTATGCAAATTAAGTTTTCCAGCCTGTCTGACCATTCATGGAGCACTAAAATCTTTCTCTCAATCTGCTATCTTATCTAAAAGTCATAAATCTTGGTGTTAATTGGGGTTTTGTTCTCCTCTTTGCATCTCCTGGAGGTRGTGGGGAAACATCGTGGGTGCCTTGGAGTTCGACCAGGGTCCAAACCAAGACACTTAGGTTTTCCACCTGCTAACAGCATCCTGATATTTGTTTCCAGTATGACTCCTGTATCAGAACACAACCCATGAGTCTCAGGGACAGACATCAGAGAGCTAGTGTCTGAAGCCCAAATCAGGATATGTCAGAGGCTATTGTGCCTTTCATGTAATTGGAATGGCCTGGATTATCTAAGATTAGCAGTGTAAAATAAAACCAAAGCTTTGCTGGAAGACATTCTCTCTCGTAAAGCATAAATTGTGAAGGAAAATCCAAACAGGAGGTCAGTGTATATCACAGTAACCAAAGTTCTTGCTWAGTTCTGACCTGCTCTTAGTGCTTATGAAGACGGAGAAAAGTACTTCTACATCATCTTCCTATTGTAACAAGGTAAACATCCCAAGCTAATGCTAGAAAAGCTTCATATTTAAGTGTACTGGGACATCAGAAGAACTAGGGAACAYAAACTCCCATTCCCATGCCCACTACTTGTTACAGGGCAGGACCTGCCACTACTCCAAAGGCAAATGTATTATCCAACTGATAGAAGCAGAGKTTTCTTTCACACATATTAAAAATATTTTTCTGTAGTAAGTGAGAACACTGACCGGCAAACAAAGGCAACAGAAAAAGTCCTTTTTTATATAAGGTATGCAATTAAATGCTCAGACAGAAAGACATAATGAATTTCACAAAAGAACAGTCATCATGATCTGAAGTGTAAAGTTTATTTGTCTGAGAGGATGAGTGGGCACATAAATTAAATACACAGATTTGGTWAACACTTGTGCTGTGCAATTTTTCTTAGGAAGACTGACTCACTGAAAGTCTTTACTGCTGTTTGGAAGTGCGGTCACTACACAATAATACAATGCTCCTTTCAAAATATTTTATAAATGACAAAAATAAAACCTAAAAAAATGTATTTCCTCTAATTCTAAGCACTCTGCTGCTTGTTCCCCCACTGTACTTAGGCATTTTCTTTTAATGTATCTTCAGGAGAAAATATTCSTTTGGTATTTCTTAAACATTTATCTTTTATGACGATCATTTGTTACTCTATTATAGAATAGGTACAAAACTGTTTAGAAAATAAAGTCAAAAGCTTTTTTTTTCAATGATTACAATTTTTATGGAAGGATTAATTGAATGAAAGGTGAATGAGGTTGCCTACCACAGSCCTGATATGATTTAATATTCTCACCAGTATTAGAAAGGGAAGAATGTATACTGTATTTATAAAACATACCAAGCAGCTGTAGCTTAGCAAAAGAATTCAAAATCATCAAAAAAAAACTGGGGTAAACACTGATAAACAGAAAGTCAAAATTAAATAAGGAGGGATTTCATCCAGTCTAACTAAATCACTTCAGATACAAAATGAGGTTAGTATCTGTCTTGAATATGGTCACAAAACGAACAGGCCCAGTGTCATGCTGTTGCAAAATCATACTTCATAYGAGGATATGTCACTGCTAGGATAGTGATGGAATTTCTTTTCTGATCCCAAAGTATTAAAGTAGTTTGTCTGCAGAGATTTTGGGGCCTTCATYACTGGAGTTGGTGGAGAAAAGATTGGACAAACATTTTCTAGCAAACAGGCTAGGTAATCTCCTGTGGCTCCCYACAGATCCAAACCACACTGGCTGACCTTGAGCTGGTATAATTTACTACCWCTCTCTTTCAAAACTGCTACTTCTAAGTCATGAGCCATGATATTCTTTCCATTTCATTTATGTTTATGTTACAAAAATAACATTGYATTACAGTGGCTATTGCACTAGTACAATCCTAAAATAGAGTCAGTGAAGTAAGATTCCTGAAAATCTGATGTATTTGATTGTAAGCCTCCATTCACATTGCTTATAGCATATCCATTTTTATTTTGCATCTAATGTAATAGTTTTTTTTGACAGATAGGCAGAATGTAGCAAATGTATATTGCCAAAACCCGGATAACTTGTAACTATTTTAAGGCTTCAGCACCTCTGTGACCTGAACTGGGAAAACGACATAGAGCCCTAAAACTGTTGTACTGTTCATTTAAAAAGCAATTTTAAATCGACAAGATTATACTGATAGAGAAACCTGCATGATCAAAGGAAACTTTTTATTGTGTAACAAATCCCAAAAGTGTTTATGTAGAACACATTTTTGATTTCCATATCTCCTCTTAAATGCTGAACTGCAAAGGCTTGCAGAACCCACAGATGCTGTGGGCAGAAACAGAAGTGGTAAGATGACAGTTTCATGCAGCAGGTGAATTTAYTTGGAGGAACTACTGGCTGGTGGGCCAAACACAGAAATTAGCATTTTTGGAGGGTTCTCAATGACTCCCAAGGCTAACGAAGAAAGTATAGGACCTGACAAGGGCCAATAAAAGGAAAGAAAGTGACACAATAGAAAGGGAGAGAAATACAAGCCCACTCCTAAAAGTGGATGGGSTTAAGGTCAATACTGTGACATTAGGGCTTCCTGCCTAGGTGACACTACCGTTGAAATGCTAGATATTTTAGCAAAAAAAATCCTAGTGATCTCAGTGAGGGCAACCAAATCATTAACTCTTTAGGTTTAATTTTTTCCATCTCTGCTCACTTTCTGTGTAATGGGCATAATACCCCAAAGACAAAGTTCATCACTTCAATTTGTGTTTYACAGGCACCGAGGAGAGAAATGCATGTGAGAAGAGAAATCCTTTTTTCTTTGGAGTAGGCTTGAGACTGCATATTATAAATGATGTACAGAGTTTTTGTGAAACAAGGAAAAACAGCATAACTGCATAGTAAATGCACCTTGGAAGAGGGCTATTGTAGAAYGTTATCATGTAACCAGGTAATTAAAGAAGGAACATAGCATGTACACAAGTTSCACATGTAAACTTAGCTTTGGTATTTCTTCTTCTACTCTTCATTTTCTTGGCTTTGCAGCTTAAGTCACATCCATCTCACAGCATTACAGAGGGACATCTATAKGGCCCAAAGGAAGGGGTGGCTGCAGTTTCCATTAGGATACAATGGTAGCTTCCTCTTCTCTGTCTTAGATTTTGACTTAGTGGCATGAGGTAGACATGACAGCTCYTATGTGTCTTTTGAATGATATACATATTAATACCCACAATAGCAGGGACAAGACTTTAAACTGGGGTTTTGCCTTTTTCAGTAACATATCACATCTCATATGTGATTGACTTTTTGCAGTCACTCTAATTTTTCCTGCAGCATTAGTAGTTTTTCAATTTATTTCCTTGATTGCTTTTCTCTAATTTGTGTGGAATAAATCCTCACAGATTTATTAATCCAGTATTTCAACCCTGAAGCTAGATTAATTAAAAATMCAGGTCCTATAGGTATCGCTGGGTTTTTCCTTGACCCCACTGACACAAAAATTACCCATAATAAATTTCTGCGGCCACAGWTCTCTTTAGCATGACTATAATTACAATGTTACTTTGAATCAGAGAAGCGAAACTTCTCACTTACCTTTCTCAAGACGGACAACAACCAACCAAGCTAACTTAGGGAGAGAATTGTGTCCCTTTACTAGGGAAGGRCAAGCGGTTGAGAAGGGGCTGTGTCAGAGTCAAGGCGGGCAGGGGCCGGGGTTGTGTTTGGGGCCACGATTGAGTCAGGGGCCGAAGCTGTGTCAGGGGCCAGAGCTGTGTCAGAGGTCGGAG
>NW_026623316.1:607610-655064 GCF_030028575.1 Malurus melanocephalus
AGCTGTGCCAGCGGCCGGGGCTCTGTCAGGGGCCGGGCGGGCAGGGGCCGGGGGTGTGTTTGGGGCCGGGACAGTGTCAGGGGCCGGGGCTGGGGCTCTGTCCGGGGGGGCGGGGACCGGAGCCGGGGCAGTGTCCGGGGCCGAAGCTGTGCCAGCGGCCGGGGCTCTGTCAGGGGCCGGGCGGGCAGGGACCGGAGCTGTGTCAGGGGCCGGGCGGGCAGAGCGGGCAGGGACCGGAGCTGTGTCAGGGGCCGGGCGGGCAGAGCACGCTGTCCCACCCCCGGTCCCACCCCCGGTCCCGCCCCCGGCCCGGCCGCCGCGGTCACGTGCAGGCGGGGCGGAGGGGCGGTCACGTGAGCGCGGGGGCCGGGCCGGAGGGGAAGATGGCGGCGGAGCGGGAGCCGCCGCCGCTGGGGGAGACTCGGCCCGCCGACCTCGAGGAGCTGGAGGACGGCGAGGACCTCTTCACCAGCACCGTGTCCACCCTGGAGGTGAGGAGAGCCCGCCCGCCGCCGCAGGTCCCGCGCCCCGTGGCCGGTCTGGCGCCCGCCGTCCCCTCCCCTCCCCTCCCCGTCAGGCCGCCAGTATTCCGCTCGTGCCCGGCCCCCCTCGCTCGTGCCCGGGCCCCGTTCCGCCTCAGCCCCTGCCCACCCGGCCCCGGCCGCGGCCCCACCGCCCGCCTCTGCTCCAGCTCCTCCGTGCTTCCCTCACGGCGGGCAGGGGCTTCTGCTGCCAAGAGAAAACCAAAACTCTTCTCTCTAAGTACCGACGTTTTCCCTTTCCTTGCCCTCTTCTTGTGCCGGTTAAATATTCCCATCTTTTCAGTTTCGCTGGGATGCGTGTGTGTATGTGAGTGCGTGTATGTGAGTGCGTGTGTGTGTTTGTGTGTGTGACACCACCTTAGACTTTGAGTGTGTTCAYAATGACCCGTTTTCTTTGTTTGACCTCTTTCCGAGGCTTCACCCCATTCCAGTTTGCAAATCTTGCAGAAACTTATTTCTCTCTGAAGTTTCTTCCAAGGGAGCCGACGCAGTGCTGGGCTGCGGCGGCTGCTGGGACCTGCTGGGAAAGAAGCTCGAGGAGACATGAGAAATGCTTATATGTTCATTCCTTACAGTGGGAACCTTTCTTGACAAAGTCGTTGTGGTTGCATTCCACCTACATGTTTTGCCAGTATCTTCTAGAAGAACTTTGTTCTTCTTGTACACAGACGCCCATTTAAAAAGAAAATTGTTTTGTTCCTCTTTTCCTGGAGAGTTTTCTGTCTCTGACCTTTACAGAAAAAGGATCGTTGCATGTTTCTTTGTTTTTGCTGTGGCTGTTGCCAGTCCATAATCAAAACCCTGCAGTATACAAAGGGGCTTTAAAATGTATTTTAAAGTCACTGGCCTTTTCTCAAGCCTCTTTCTTTTTTCTTTCTTTTTATAGATGCATAATCTGTGCATTGGTAGAAAAAGATCTGTGGAAAAAATGCACTGAAGGAATAAGAAATATGAACCTGCAGTTGACAAGAATTGCATGAGTAGACTTCTGTGCATCTCTGTGTGACACAGTGTGTATTACTGGAGTCTTTTTCAGTGCACTGAGAAAGACTGCAGTGTAGCATAAACAACGTCTTTATTGATGTAGTCTAGAATTAAAGCTGCAGGAGATAAGATGGATTTAGTGTCCAAATCACAGTTACAATGAGATAAATGTGTTACTGAAACTTCTTTCACTGGCAAAGAAATGGACTTTGTATCAGTTGTTTTAGTTAACAATACCACTGTGCTGCTTTGTTTATGTACAGAGTCTGCTTGGAAGAGAGTCTCTAGAAAGGGGAAGCCTCTTTGCTTAAAGAGAACCTTTCAAAAATGCTGTCAGTTGAGCTTTTTTTGACATCAGCATTTAGGGCAGCGCCTTAATCTTGTGATTTTGCCTCAAATTGGGAAGGAAGAGGTCATGAAAATTGACTTTGAACTTCTTACTAGCTTGAACATACATTGATGGATTTAGTGCAAAGGGTACCATAGTCCAGAGAAGAATGATTATCTGATGCCATTGGCCTAGTTAAACTTTTGTCTTGAGTGTTACTTTAATCTAGTACATATTCATGAAGGAACTGATTATAAATGGCAGTGAGTGCCGTATAGTAACAACAGAATGGTGTCATGGTTTTTGTAGTTAATTATGTATTTTGTTTGGGGATACCAGTGTAGCAGCTGACACTGAGATCCAAAGCCAACTTACATGAAGGCTTTGGTACTTCTAAAGGGTTCCCAACTGGTTTATCTTGGAAATGTCCAGTTCCTTCCTAATTCCAGTCCCTTCCTAATTTTTTTCTTGCTTTCATTCTCTTTGCAGCTCATAAAATGTATGCTGCTTCTTTCCTACCTGTAATTTGGTTGTGCAGTGGAAAAGCTGTTAGGTTTCTAATAGATCTTTCAAATGGCTTCCATATTAACAAAGCCTCCATTTAGAAAACACACTAAGTTTCCTTTGACAAAATATACATTCAGTGTGTATTATGAACATGCAGTACTTAAATATAGAGAGGCATAGTGACTTTAGTGGCTTCAAATGGAGAATATTGTTTATTGTTTATTGAATTCTCTGATATGAAGAAAAAGAAAATGCAGTTTTAACTTTCTTTGGGCATATACTAAAAATGTTAATGTTTTTAATTGAACCCTATCAGTTGTAAAAAACAAAACATTAGAAAGATCACGATAAACTGTAACACCTGTGATTTCTAGGGTGCAGAGGAAACACATTTTAGGACTTGAAAATTTGCTGTGTGGCAGAGAATGAGAACTCTTTTCTTTCTGTGATCTTATGACATCTATGAACTGGAAGCCAGGTTGGGCAGCAACTTGTCTGAGCTGATGGGATGCTCATTTCCTTGTCAGATATTCACAATGTCTAAGTGTAGTAGAATGATTATTTTGTTTTCATTGTGCCAACAGTATTGTGAGACTGGACAATTACCTCTCTGAAATTCATGGTCACTGAGAGATTTCCCTTTAGCTGCTAGAGTAGCTTTCATGAATGAGAACAGTCAGGATGACTAATGTAAATGGTTTAAGCCTAAATTACCTTTGCAGTGATAATCAGTGATAGTCAGTGGTGAATTCCTTGTGAATAATATTGCTGATTATTATATATATGTGCTGGTATTATCTGCAGTGCTCTCCTAGATAGCAAGTTTTTATAACTCAATGCCTTCCTGAGTCCTAGGCAGACTAAAATTTCAAGTACAGGAATTTTGTTGGTTTTTGTTTGTTTGTTTGTTTTTGTTTTTTTTTTGTTTGTTTTGTGTTTGGGATTTGTTTGTTTGATTTTTCTTTTCTTTTGCACAGCAGGAAGTTCTGGAAGTTAGCTGTGCATTACGAAGAGAATGATTCCCTGTTGCAAGTTTGTAATTAACAAAYTACTAATTTGTTGTCTGTGTCCTCTGCTGCCATTAGAAGTTTGTCCACAAACAACTGTATGAAAGTCAAATTTGATGACATAAATGTAAGATATATGTTAGATTTTCTGAAAAGATGGTATGTTCACTGTTACTTCCTTTTCATTGTTTCTGCCTTCACCCTTCTCCATGCACCGGTCTGTGTCTCTGTCACATTCCTTGTTTATATGTTGCACCATTTCTTATTTCATTTTCTTATTTCGTGGCACTGAAGCAAGTGGCATGTGAACATAGGAGCCAGAGCTGCCACCTATTCATTCTAACAGTATTYGTATTCCCATTCTCCTGTTTGTTGGTTGTGTTATTTTTTTGTAATGGAAAAATACGTGGAGAAACTTGAAAACAAACTAAGCAGTAGATGTGGTCATTTATCAAAGACTGTCATTTAGGGCAGGGTGTGTAATAATCTCATTGCCAGTTGATCAGTTTATGTCAAAGATCTGCAATATGCATTTGGTTTTTGTGCATAAGGCAAAACACTAGATAGCCACAGAAGTCCAGATGTCTTTAATGATATCCATTCAGTTTAACAGTGGCCTTTACTGAGGAAGCAGTAAAGATCYCTTTGAGAGGAAAACACTAAGTCCATCAATACTATATGTTTGCAGAAAATTCTGTATCCAAGATTAATTGGTGTAATTCTACTGAAAATGTGTGTCTTGATGTCAAAATGTTGTTGCTTGATGTCAAATCCAGGCTGTAAAGTAATGTGGCTGCTTGTGTCCTCTTCCTTTCTGCTGGATATACTGTCCTACTGTTGTGTCTATTTGCTCTGCCCACGCTGTGATTTGTGAGTTCCTGTAATCCTGTTTCAGACAATGAGCTGGGTTAACCTGAACAACTAGAATATTGTGATAGCCACCTTTTGTCAGCCTACTGTGTTTTGTCTGAAGAAGGCTAGGAGGGGTTCATGTGAGCAGTTGAACTAGTTTGCAGGGTACCCTACTATTAAGAGAAGGGAGGATGTCGAAATGTCTAGAGCTGTAATTTCAGCCAGCAGAAAGTGCAAGATCTTGTATTTGTTTCTTCATAAGTAAGAGCTGTAAAACACKTGGTTATTGCCTCCAAATATAATAAACAATAAAATAATAGAAAATTGAGCTTTTTATTGATATTATAGATTGGAATGGACCTATGGGCATCTTGCCAGAAACTTTTTTTCAAGAAAAACAAGGCAGGATCCTGACTGTCTTGCGTACCCAGATATCCCGGCCATTGAGTATCTTGGTTATTGGAGGCTTGGCCAAACTTTCAGCTCAGGACTAGTTCAGAAATTTCACAGCCATGTACATTTCAGGAAATGGATGTATTTGTGACATTTTGTGAATCCTTGGCATCAAGTTTAAAGTTTCTAAAAAGCTATGCTGTTTGTCACTGTCTGGGCCATGAGGTTTTTGTTAGTCTCATCTACCATTTCTTGTCTGTTACAGAGATTTTCACTACACTAACTCCTTTGACAGCTATTTTAATCAGCCATTTTAGCTGTACTTTTTAGAGATAAAAAGCTAAGTTGGGGTCCTGTCTTCTCACTCACTATAGAAGACTGTAACTGGAATAGTTTAATATATTGTTTGCATATGTGGGTGCTCTTTTGGTTTTTGAGAGGCTAAGGAACACTTTCTGACCCACTGGCTGTGCGAAATGATCAGATTATTAGAAAGTATTGATACGTCAGGGCTGTGCCTGCTGGGTTTTCGTAGTTCACTGAGGACTACATCCATCTTGAAGAGAAGAAATTCATTGCAAAACTTCATTGCAAATCTCTTTAACAAGCTGATGCAGTGTTCAGACCATGAATAATTTTTAAGAAGCTTCTCCACATTGTCTTTTTTCTTAAAAACTTACAATTGCTTGTGAATATATTTAACCCCATCCTTAATTTATCTTATCTGAGAACTCAGCTGTTTATAAGGACCAAAGAGGCACAGAAACATTAATAGACCAGTAGGTACCTTATTCACCTGTCAGTTTGTTTAATTYTATTTCATCTGGTATTTGTGACTCTCCCTGGCATGGGAGAGAGGAACTGRTAGGGTAAAAATGTGAAGACCAGTAGACAGAGATGAAGTGAATTTAATGGATAATAAAAGTTGCATGTGCAAGCAAAGTAATTAATTTAGTCACCCTTTCTRTGGGCAGGCCCGCATTCAGCCATCTCCGGGAAGAGAGAGCTCTAATGGTGACTTAGTCAGACAAATGCTGTAACTCCAAACATCCTCTCCATCCTCCTTCTTCCCCATATCTTTGCTGAGCACAAATGAGGTGCCCATAAGGTCTGAGTCCTTGCCTTTTGCAAGTATTCTCATATGGAATTTGGAGAAAGCGCTCTGTAACTGCTCTACTAATTACAGCTGTGAAGCCTGGTATCCAGTGCAGAAATACTGGCTTTCTTTAACAGTGCCTTTGGGCAGGATCTTTCCTCGCTCAGTAAAAGAGACTTGGTGGTATGTATTTATAGCCATTCCTAGAGGAATCTGTTCCTTCGAAGTGGGAATAGCTCTATATTGACCTTTGGTTAACTTATAACTTTAGGCATGAAGGTATTTGCCATGGGTTGATCAGGCTTAAGTGTTCAAAGTGAATTTTCTGTCTGATAGAATTTAATTTTCTGATTAGAGGCCAGGTATAGTCAAAAATAACCATTAGTAACCAAAATAGCTACCTCAGATAAAACTGAGAAGATAGACTGAGGGATGCTTGGAGGTGTGAGTATTCTCTGAGGGCTCTTTCCCAGCATTCACTTATCAAGGGCACAGTTAAGTGATAAAGCAGAAAGCTCTCTGCTTATGTGCTACAAGGGCTCAGGAAGGCTTTTGTTCCCTGTGTCTGGCTGTATTAGAGCTGTTTTACATGGCAGTGACTTGACAAGCACAAACATACGTGTATTCAGCGTCTGTGGCAGTGTGGGGCTCCCACTGTGTCCTAAACCTCCAGATTATCAAAATGTAAATACGTTGCTGTTCAAAGCTGAGTAKCAGCAAAGCTGGTTTGGAATGAGTATCTATGCCGTTTCTGTGAAGAACTGCTTTTGCTGATAAATCTTTAAACTTCTTGAACCTCGGGCATTGAGAAATCAAGCATTTGCATGCTCTGCTGYTCTAGTTGGGAGTACAAGGTCTTGAACTTGCAGCTCTACACAGCACTGGCTGGAGAGACAGATAAGTTCCTCTGAAATATGCCACTTCTGAGTTCTGAAATTGCTTAAAAYCTTTGGCTTTTATGTGTAACACATATATACTGTCAGTTGTAAAATATTGAAGCATGTCTAGCATGTCTAGTGGTTTTCTTGCATTTCCTAGATCATTTAATCTAAGTTATTTCAAGTTTTTTGATTCAACTTAAGGAGTCTTGTCTCCTTACGATACTTCACAGAGTCTTCACAGACTGGACAATTACACCTTTATTAYCCCAGAGCACTCTCTTTCCTATGGAGTCAATTTGGCATTCATTTAGTATGAGATGAGAAGTATTCATGTGACTAGTGGATGGGTTCCTTACAAGATTATAAACTCTATTAGCTTCATACAGTTTCTAAGCATTTCTTCTTTGATGCTTTTTGCAAGCTCTAGGGCAGTATGCAGCCAAGAGTTTGAGAGACTGCTCCTTTTGTTATTCATCACCTTGGTTTGTTTCTTGTTTCCCCATATTGTGTGTGGGCTTTTCAGAGAGTGACAACTTTTGGCAAAGGGAAGGAGATATAATCTCTTCTGTCATTTAAATGGATCAGTTCCTTGTTGCAACCAAGATGTGGTTCTGCTGATCTAGGCTGGGGTAGGTTAATTTTCTTCACAGTGGCTAGCATGAAGCTGTGTTTAGGTTTTGTGCTGAATGCAGGGTTGATAATACAGAGGTGTGTTTGTAGTTGCTGAGCAGGCCTCACACAGAGCCAAGGCYGTTTCTCCTGTCCGTGCTGAGGGAGTTGGGTATGCCTGGGARGTTGGAAAGAGACACAGCTGGSACAGGTGACCCCAGCTGACCAAAGCGATATTCCAGACCATGTGACATCATTTTTCAGGGTTTTTTTTTTAAATCTTTTGTGGTCTGTGATGTTCTTTGAAGTGTAGCCTTAAACATATATTATCTTTAGAATATATACATGCATCTATGCATAARTATGCTGTTGTTGAAAAGTCCTTAGCTAGCTATCCTGGATGAAGTTGAGACAAGTGAGTTTTTCAGATTTTTTAGTACTTCAGCACTAAACACAGTTGGTACTTATACAAGAAAGACTTTTCTAACTGAAGCACTGTTCTTCAATTGTGTATGTATTTATTTTGTAAGCAAGCTGTAAATTTGGGCCCCAACTTCAGTATTATTTTCATTTTCCTGAATGTGTTCAACAGGCCAAGTTCTAGTCTCCAGGGAATTAAAAAATTGTGTCTGTGGCAAGCCCAGCTTCTTTGTACAGTACAGTGTGATCCTGTGTGAGAGTAATCCTGTTGCAGAACTATCAAAATTTGTTATACCTCTGAGAAGCCTTGAATCATTTGGATGGCATTAATGCTTTTTATTCAATCTCTGAAAAACTGGCATAGAGCACTTGGAGATTTCTTCATTGATTTTTAGCTATATGCAAATCCAGATTTAAGTCCAAGCCTTTCCAGGAGGAATTTAATAGTCAAATTAGATTTGGCATTACTAGTAAACTTACTCTAAATAGTTCTGCAGCAGCTTTTGTTTCATGTTAATTAAGCCTGAAGAAATTGTAGACTTTTTTCTTCTCTCAAAGAAAGAAATTAAAAGTGCTCTTGACTAGCTCATATCTTTCATTAATTGTTGCTGTGCTAGTAGTGGGAAATGGAAATAGCTGACAGGGTTCCTTTTCTGTTTATCTTCTGTTGTTTCTTTGCAATGAAAGAATGTTGCAATCATTGTTTAATAGTGATACCTGGCAACTGGTTCTCTTCTAATTATGCAACATTTTTTTTAAAAAGTCAAGTCCTTCATCTCCTGAGCCAGCAAGTCTTCCTGCAGAAGATCTCAGCACAAACTCCAATGGTCCAAAGCCTGCTGAAATCATGCTGGATGGTGACAGAGAGGACCTTTTTGCTGGTAAGGACCATTTCCTTCTGGTGTGTCTGCACAACCCCTTTCACCCTTGTACTGAAAGAAATGTGCTTTTCTGAGAGGGAGGGTTGAAACCTTATAAGTAGTTTGACAGTGCTATACAGGCTTTTCCTTGTGATATGTTAATTAAGTTTGTATAGAAATTTCTTAGTGGTATGTACTTTCAGTTCATAGTGTGGGAGTGTTTTGCTGGTCACTAACATGTTCTGCTGGTAGTAATAACAGTATTTATGATTTTGTGATTCAGAATGTTCAAATCTGTGCGTGTGGAAATGCATGACTAAAGTTGCTTTCTTGTTTCCTACTTAATAATCATGCATGAGTTGTCCCAGTCTTTTTTCCAGTTGTAAAGAGAAATAATTCAGGTTGTATTGTGGATATTTCTTTCCTCTTAATACTCTTGTTTTAATGAAAAGGTTACAAACAAACTGGCACATGGGACCACTCCTGTCATTTCACTTGTGCATGGTTGTGTCTCTGACAATTGACAGTGTTACATGGTGAAAATTCTGATAAGTCATCTGTTAACAGACAATGTTTCTAAGCTTCATAAATCAGTCGCTACTTTGSTGTTGGTTTTCAGCTATCCTAACATGGGTTATTGTTGCTGTCAATTACAGGTGTAGAAACATTATTCAAGAAAGGAGGTGTAATATTCAGAATATGTTATGTGCATCAAAAGATGGTTCTGAATGTTGTATCTCAATAATAGCATTTTCCCTATTGCTACAAATTGAGTGAGTCAGCTGGCAGTCTGCTTTGAATACAGTCATCTCATCTTCATTGATTTCCTGAGCARTCATTCCAAAAGAAACCTTATAGCCTTTAGTTCTGGATTATTTTGTATAAATACGTATATAGACATGCCCATTACAGTTGTTCTAAACTTCCTTAATTTGTATTTCCATGTATTTGAAATTGTTTGTTCATGACACTTTTAGAATGTATTGAGTAGCTGAGTAACTCTCTGAAAGTATTTTAAGAGAAAAAGAAAGGAATAAAGAATAGAATGGTAATCTTGCTGTTTTCTTCATTTGTTTTGTCTTATAACTTATGAAGATCATTATTGCTTTAGCAATGACGCTTTCTAGTACTAGCCAGTAATTTGGTTATTTAGCGTCAGTATATTAAGCCAGCTTTTTATAACCATAGAGCCATCTGGAGGAGTTGTTTTAGGAAAGCCAATTCTCCTTTGGATAATATTGAGAAAAAAAAAAAAAAAAGAGGCTGGAGTAAATATTGAGGGGAGTCAGACAGAAGGAASAAATGTTTGCAGCCAGATTGTTTCAAGTGAAATGAATGCTGTGAGAATAACACACAGAACTGATTTAATGAGTTTGGGTTTTGCTCTGTGGGACATTGTTTCAAATGCTTGTGGCATTGAACTGAAGGCATCTAACACTGAACATCTGCCTCAGCTGAGACTGGTTTTTTGAAGTTCAGTTTATAGTATAGACTGAGTAATACTCTCAAATAGAGGAAAAAACAAATATGATATATGGAGCATGAGATGGAATATGATATTTTTCCCCAGTTTCCTATTCTAAGTAAGAAGTTTGTATAATGCAGTTGAGCCCAAGTCGTGAACTTCTTTGTATCACTGTCATTTGGAAATGACTTTCTGAAAAGCAGTATTGAATTTGTGTTCCAGTGCTTTGCACTTACAATTATAACTATTTTTTTCTTTCTTAGGACTGTTTTGCTAAACAATATAGAAACAGCATGAGAAAGGCAAGATGAAATACCTATTTTCTTGCTTCCAGCATGATTGCATAAGTCTGGTTTTCTAGGAAAGCAGAACTTAATTTAAAAGTGAGTGTGACAAGGTTTTTTCTTTGACATGTTGAAATTCCAAAGGATCTAACTTGGCATAGCTTATAGGAGCATTTAAGTGGAGGAGAAAAAGAAAAAGAAGCTCCACAGCTTTGTAACTTCTGTTGTTCCTTCATATTGAATTCCTAGACACTTTAAAATCCAGGTGAAGGAAATCCTGTGAGGCTCCTGAAAGGAGAGATTGCCATCTTCAGGGTCACAAACAATTCTAGTTTTTCAGACTTGTAAAAAACAGGATGGTATGCCCCTCTAGCTACTGTAGACTTAATAAATATTTTCCATTATTTCACCTAATGTTGCAACCTAATGGAAATGGAAGTGAAGCAATGCAAATTTTCTCTATTGCTTTAATGCAGAACACAACCTGGAAAAATTTTTAAGCTTTTTTGATTATGCTTAAAACCTCTTTGCTATATGTTTCTGTGGCAGCTACATGATAATATGGGTAATATAGATATTCATTACTTTATCTCTGGCAAYTCATAACTGATCTATTAAAATTGGGTTTCAAAAGTGGAAGAAATGGTAAATTTTCTTGCTTTATTGTGGTTCTTGGTTCTGTAACAAAGCAAACTGTCTTGCCAAACACACTTAATAACTTTCACCCTTAGAATAAAAGTCACTGTGTTGATTATTTGGCCAGAAGAATTACTTTATCTTACTTTGTAGAGCTCTGATATGCAGAGACCATAATGGTCAGTGCTCCAAATGAGGTAGTTTTACATGTATATTGAGGAATTTGGAGCTATATCTTAAAGTCTGGTTGTCAATAACCTGCTATTGTACAGCGAAAAGCTAGATATTGAACTAGTTTTCCAAAATGTTGACCCAAAGTTCAGTTTATATCTGCACARATGTGCCATGGACTGCCTGTGAAGGACATAGCTATCTGTGTCTTCTGCCTCTAGTGCTCAGAGATGAGCACTAGATGGTAAACTGAACTGTGAAGTGTATCAGTGTTCTGTCACCTTCCTCAAAAAAGTGGAAAGCTATGATTTTTCCTCTCCTTTGTCTGGYAAAAGATTACTGTTATTTTGTTTTTTTTCATCTCTGAAATGTGTTTGGGAATGAATCATGTTATGGAAGTGTCTAGCGTCTGGGTCCTGGGGAAAAGTCAGTGTGTTASGGGCTGTCATGATGTTTGTTTCTGTTGGGCTTTTATTTGTTGTTGTTGGTTGAATTTTGTGTTGTTTGGGGTTTGGGATTTTTTTCCCCTTAGGCTTTTTTCTTGTGATTTGAGACAGAAAAGGAGATGATAATTCTCTGGATCAGACAGGATGTGTACTTTAGGCCCGTCTGAATGGAAATCTTCTAGCCGATAGTGTCTGTCACGCTGTTGTCATGTGGTGTGTCTAATATGAAGAGTTCATGCAGATGCCTTGCTGCATTTTAGAAGGTGGTTCTTTAATTCTGGCTTTATTTTGCAAGAAATAAATGCACAAAAGCATGTGAACCTACAATTTTGAAGTCAAAAGATGGTCATATCAGTTGTGTCTTACTGTTGTGTTAAAACTATTTCTGTTCTCAGTAAGGTTATGCTTAGTACTTCTGATATGGCAATAAGGATCATGGGCTGTGACTGAGATGCATTAGTTCTTACAGTCAGCTCAGTTTAGACTCTGAAATACTGCTATGCCTGGAGAAGCCTTTTTTAATAGCTTGTCCTCTGTTCTGCATAGCATAAGTTTACTTCCAAATTTATATGTTCACATGGGCAAACTTTCAAAAATAATAAGCCAATTTTATCATTCAAGCTATGTCAGAATGTTAGAGTTTTGACATTTAAAAGTGTGACTAGTAAAAATAACTTGTGGCTGAAGTGAGCTGCTAGTGAGGGATTGCAAACTTGGATTTTCTAAGATGATGTTTGACAAAAACTGTGGTGAAAAATAAAGAAACAAGCTCCGTTTAATGCTGAGATAGATGAAGCAACACTGTGCTTGAGTGTTGATAGAAACTCAGTGTGGTTGGCTGCAGAACGTTAATTAAGCATATGTAGTTGTCTCCTACAGCGGAATGACATGTCTTCATGTTTTTTTGGAGCTAAGCAACTTGACAGTGATCGCTAACAAAGACTGTTTATGGATTGTAAAGTATGTATTTATGTGTTGCAGTCTACAGCACTAAATTGGTGGAAGTTTGTCATATGTTCTGGTAACTCCCATAGCTCATGTAAGTKTTGGATCTCAGTGTTTTCCTCCCCAAATTTGGACAGAGCAGTTGCTTGCCTCTGTAAGCGAGAACTTAAAACTCTTGGGAATTACCCTGGAAAACAAGACACATAGATTTCATTTTTCATGCTAATAATGATACTGAATATTTTAAAAACCAAACAAAACCTGCACAAGCACACAAAACCTCTCAAACCCAAAACCAGCAAAACACCACGACTTTATGCTAAGTTTTCCAGTGAAGATCTAAAATGAATAGATCAAGTAAATGTTTCTGAAAATGCCATAGTTTCGGCTCTGAAAGCTACCAAATTAATGTTTCCATGGGAAAAAAACACACCTGCAAAAACAAGCAGAAGAAATATAAATAAAACTTTTTAATCCAGACCATGTCATCTGATTTCTCAAAGTAAAGGGATGTATGTAAGAAGCGTAAGTGCCAGAGTTCATCAGAAGGAAACTATTTTGTGAGAAATAGATATTAAGCTCATTTACTACACAAAGACTGTTTTTCTGAGGGGAAAAAAGTAGCTAAAAGTAAGAGCATACTGTTTTATATAAAGCTAATGCTTCTTTTTCCTTTCAGAATCCTTGGATATATTTGTTTTAAACAAAAARCATGATAACCTTCTCCTGCTCTGGCTCAGTCCCATCATCCCCTTCCATGTCTTTTCCATTTCGTGCTTCTAGATTTGCATAATGTCTGGATACATGCAAACCTGGGGGTGAGGGGTGACAGAGGAAGGGTGGCATAAATTCTCACTTCTTCCTAAAATAACTTACTGCTATCAAACAGATACTGTTTGATACTGTTTTCTCTGGGTAAGTTCTTTTGGGAAGATAAGCTACCAGGAAGCTAGTTTAAAAATATGCTATTCCTGCTTTGAATTCATTTGATGCTCAACCTAGACCATTATTATACTAATGGGTGTAGATACAAGCATGAAAAAGGAGTGCCGGAGAAGAAGTGTGCGTCTGTTTTGTCTGATAGCAGTGCTACTTTGTTACATTAAATTCACAGGTTTTTATAAAGTTGTACTTAAAATAAGAGTGTTGTGTTCTCAGCTAATGAAAGCAAGAAATCTGTGTGCTTTGAATTGTTTAGTGACTTGTTTTATAAACCTATCTAAAATTTGACGATATAGAAAAGTATATAGTGGTGTTTAATGGTTTGTTTCCCGAATGTGCTGGAATATAGCTAGTGATAGAGAGAAGGAAGAACTGAAGTGCAATGGGTTTTTTTAATAAATATTTTGTTTTACATTATGTCATTTGTGTAGCATACTATGTTACATATGTATATGCATGTTTTTCACGTTTCAGTGAAATATTCATTTGCGTAACATATATGTTGAATGCTGTCAGCCACCAAAGGAGAGAATTGCCTCTTCCTTGTTGAACTGTTGCTATTCTGCCAATCTAAAAGCTCTTTTGCAACTGGCTCAGCATGACTTCACACCTGATCTTAGGTTTTGAGTTAAAATTCTATATTGATTTCAGATGCAGTGTCCTTCCTGTGGCATTTAAGGAAAGGAAGTATTAGCTTATGTTATTTAAGATTTAATGGTAGGAATAAAGCAATGAAAATAAATATTTTCAAAGAAAGGCCRTAGATATTCTTTGTTCATGTAAAAAATGGAGAATATAAAATGGTGCTTGCTTCTATGTTTGGTTTGAAAATACTATGAAAATCTGTAATTTGAAATCAGGAAAAGCAGTGTTAGCAGGTTGAGGAGATTGATCATTCCTCTGCTCAATCCTGTTGAAGTCAAATCTGGAATGCTGAGTCTAGGTCTGAGCTATCCAATACAAGGGAGACATGGACTGATGGGTGTGACTCCAGAGAAGTGCAGGGCCGTGAAAATGATTGAGGCCATGTAGTGTATGGCATAAGAGTTGAGATTGAGAGACCTGGTGCTGTTCATCCTGGAGTGGGGCTCACRATGGAGGGGATCCTATCATGTGTATAAATATCTTATGGTGGGGAATGGATGAAAAGGATGCCCACTGATAGAACTGGTGGCAATGGCTACACACAGAAAACCACATTTCAGAAGTCCTTTCCAAACTCAGCAATTCTGTGATATATTCCAAAATAAAGTAATGACAGTAAATTTTGTCAGCCTCAAGCCGGAAGAAGTGTCTGCTTTGGTTTAATGCCTTTTTACCAGATTGGTAAATTCTTTCCACAGGAAGTCTAGTTTGTAAAAGGACTCGGGAAGTCAATTTTGGTATCAAATGACTGTTTTGTTATCCATGTAATCTTTTAAGAAACTGGAATTCTTGAAAATGGTCTAGTGAAAACCACAGCATTGTTCATTTATTTGAACTAGAGCAGGAGCTTCTGTAGAAAGGAAAGGAATGTGTAGGAAATGTGTAGTTTGCCAGTGGTCAAAACCAGCTAGTGAGGTTTGTAGAGCGTGGGTTTGTGTTGTCTTTAAAAACAGGTGGATTGTCTGTGGTCTTAATGAAATAGTCAGTTTCTAGTGAGCTCTTTTAAGCCTGAAAGAGATTGGAGATGGAGACTAAAGATAACCTTGTTAGTCAGGATGTCTCAGTTGCTAATATTGCCTCTTAAGAATTCGTGGGCTTTTTTGGCATAGGTAGGGGTGTRTTATGGTTGCGTAACTTCATTTGATATGTGGCTTGGTCTGTTTAGTTATCAGTTTATATGTCTAAATCAGCTGTTGTACAGGGTGCAAAACAGGTGATGAAAAAGAACTGCTTCTGGGGTAAAAAAAAATTAGGTCATTTTTACAATGTCTCATGCAGAAATAAATGAGTTGTGACTTGTGACTGTTCAAAAGACTCCTTACAGAGCACTATACCAAAAAATACCCCTGCTATATTGATCTCAATTTAACCCATTTTACGCTACAAGCCTAAATGCCACATCTGGTTTTAGCTGTGTATTGAAAAAAATTATCCTGCACAAATGGGCATTATTTTATYGTCATTCTTTATTGTGCATGTTTGTTGTCTTTCTGATGCATATCTATCTGTGTTACACAGAAAATTAGTTGCTAACTCAAAATATTTATCTAGAAGCAACAGAAGAAGTTTCGTTGGACAGTCCGGAGAGGGATCCAATATTATCACCAGAACCTACTCCTGCAATCACTCCTGTAACACCTACTACATTAGTAGCTCCCAGAATGGAATCAAAAAGTGTAACAGCCCCAGTGATTTTTGATAGAACCAGAGAAGAGGTATGCTGTCTCCTTCTAAATAATGGAAATGTTGTATTTGGATTTTTGAGTTTTATCTTATTTTAAAGTGCCAGTTCTTAAATGTTGACTCATTACATCATTCCTTGCTGTTTATTTTGCAAAAGAAGATGAATTTGTGAATTTGACTTATGAAAATACTGTAAGAATTCACTACTGAGGTGATTATATTGGTGGCGTGTAGTGTGAGAAGAAATTTTGTTCCATCAGAACAGATATTTTAAGTGTATGTAGGAGTAAGCTGTGAGCTTGATACATGAGAAATGTTGTTAATTTAAATTAGCTTACTAGCATGTTACAGTTTCAACTTGTGTTTCTGACGCTGTTCCTAATGGGGWTATTGAAGAAGCAGTTTTTAGCATTGTCCTGCATGCTAACAAACAGCTGAGGATAATGGTAGTCTTAATGTTGCTATTTACATTTGGTGTTCTAATCAAAGCCTGGACATTGCTGAATGCCATTCATTCTGGAGAGTTCTCTTACTAGACATGACTTTGCAAACAAGACCTAGCTGTGACTTAATCATGCCTGCTTCCCCAGATACCACATGATGGTTTTTGATTCTCATTTTGTCCCCTTCAGCCCAGGTACACTGTCCCTTCTGCCATGGTGTTTCTTAAGATCTCTCTTTTTATCRAACTTATGTGTAGTACATGAAAAATAATGAAATTCTGGGAAGAATAAAACTCAGACAAGTATCAGAAAATTTTTCATCGGTTGCTTTTCCATTCCCAAGCTYTTCTGCTACAGATACCATTAATGAAAAGAAATGTTTATCCTTTGATTAGAGGTGCATAGAAAATTGCAAATGAATGATTGGGAACCACTGCTGTGATTGCTGGCACTGTAGATGATACAATGAACAGATCCCTGAGTCCACCATACTTAAAGCCTTTCAAGTAGGGCTTGAAATTGAAATCACAGGATTATTTCATTTGGAAAAGACCTTTAGGATCATTGAGTACAACTGTAAACTTCTAACTACCAAGTTCACCACATGAACTTTATTGCAGTCATAGTCAGTGTTAGAAAGTATATTAACATTGGAAACTGGAAATGTTTTATAATTAGACAAACRTACTGACTTTTTCTCCTCCTTCCTCTATATCTTTATCCTTGTACCCATACATAATATGGATATCCATTACCTTGTTAAATATGGTGTATCTTTTTCCTAGATTGAAGAGGAATCAAATGGAGATTTGTTTGATATAGAAATCAATGTGTCAGACCCAGAGAAAGTTGGTAAGTTCCTTGACCCAAGAAATTCAGATAGTAGAGTTATTCCTTAAAGACTATTCTTAGATTTTTTCATGATTTCCTGCTCAGTTTTCCTTTGGCAGTTTTTACTATGTAAATGGAAATTTATTTAATGTATATTTTGGAATAAAAGTGTATGGCAGGATTGTATTACTGTTCCCTGAGATAAGTATTTAAATTTTCTTACAGGAGATGGCATGAATGCTTATATGGCATACAGAGTAACAACAAAGGTAACTAGAGCAACAAAAATTTGTGAATATTTTGTATTGTAGCTGAGATGCATCAGTAATTCACAACAATTTTTATTTTTTTTTTTAAGACATCACTTTCAATATTCCACAAAAATGAATTCTCTGTTAAAAGAAGATTCAGTGATTTTCTTGGCCTGCATAGCAAATTAGCGACAAAATACATGCATATTGGTTATATTGTGCCTCCAGCTCCAGAAAAAAGTATTGTAGGTAAGTGCCGTTCCAGAAAGGTGACACTTCAGTACTGTAATCCAAATTACTTTCCTCTGTAAATACTGCTACGTCTTCTCAGGAGGTCTAAATATTCTCTGTGTTCTGTATTTTCAAAAAGTTTAGGTCAAATTAGAAAGATATGCAATGGCCTCTTCYTAACTCGGATCAATGATAATGAGAAGGATATATCCTAATGCATGGCCTTGTTTCTTGTCTATGATTCTTTGCTGTTGCCCTTCAAGAGCTCATTAGTCTACCAAAACAAGGATGTTAAAAGAAAGTTTAAGTTGAGCTGTTGTCAGTTGCCTGCAGTCTGTAGAGCTCCATACATACTCCATCTCATMTTTCTGCTTGTTTCTTTTGATCACTGTGAATGCAAATCCTCTCATAAATTTTGCCAAAAAACCATTTTTGAGTGATTCTAGTCTTCATGAATGCCTTAAAAGCTCAGGTCCTTTCTCCATGAGCTAAGAATCATTCCTGATGCATTAAAATTACTTCAGTTTTGTAATCTCTAAGTAGTAGAATTTCTTTCAAAAAAGCTGAACATTTAAAACAGTAAAGCSTCTTGAAGGCTTTCGTGTTACTCATGTAATAAATTATTTTAATCTAGAATGTTGTTTGATATGTAGGCAATGGGAGGACTTCCTTTCCAGTAGTTTAGCCTGTAAAGCTAATCAGAGCAGCAGTTTTTCATGTAAATAGGAGTAGGCAGACTGAATAGATGTAGGCAGCAGAAGGCTTGGAAAATCCATGATTTTCTTCTGACGTAAAGCATTGTGTTTTCAAGCCTGTGAGACTGAGAATTTGACCTGAATTTTTGGTAGTTCTTGAAAGTAATGTGTAAATCTCTAATAATCAGTTTTTCATATAACAAAAGTAAGTTTATTTCCACATGGTGTCAGGGCTTATTGAAATGGTATGAGGCTTCTGATCATGTCCTTTGAATGACACAGTGGTTAAGGCATTTATGCTAGTGTGCATTTACATGAAAATTGAGTGCTTACATTCCAGTCGAATTCTGCTTTGACTGGATTTCAGCTACCACTTGAACAAAACCAGCATAAAAATTGATACACCTGGAAGATTAAAACAGTGGGACTTACTGCAGTGTAAACAAGCACTGGCTGTCACTTCAAAGCCTTGCATAGAGACTTTAAGCTACAGGTAGGCTGGGAAAACTTGGATTCTGTAGGACATTTCCAAAAGAGCATGAAACTTCCTCTTTGAAGTTGAACTTCACAGGTGCTGCTTTGTTCTGTGCAAAAGCATGGAGTCAATACATTTCTCATTTTGGAAAAAAAAAGAATTGATTCTAGGCTGTTTTAAAATAATGCTGTTTTAAATTAAGCAGAGAGCTGACAAAACATCTGAAAGTAAGCTGACATAGTCTTTACATTACACATGCTTATATTTAAAGTCTTAATACATAACGTCATATATTCAGTGTTATGCAGTATATGTTGTAAAAGAGTCCCTGGTCTATTCATTCTGTTACACTGTTGGTAACACCTGCAGTTTTGAGCTCCAGTTTTATTGTGGTGATGAGTGGTAGGGGCTAGAATTTTAGATCTTAGCTACAAATTCAAGTCATCACTTACTGACTGCGGAGCAAAAGGATAAAAATGATTCAGTGGTGAGCTAGAGCTGGCCATTCATCAGAACTACCCCTCTACTTACATAAGCAAGCATGAAAATCGTGTTTTCATTTTTTAAGAAAATAGTCTGTTATGTCATGGATCTTTACCTGTGAAAGATTACAAGAGTGCTTGGTCTACAGAAATAGACTTTACACTTGCATTTGGATAGGCTTATATTTGCAGAGAAAGAAGTTGGCAAGATATTAGAAATAACATCATTATCCCAAGATAGGCGTTTCTTATGTGGATCATGTGATTTCGTATTCAGTTTTTCCCTGTGAACTTCTATTCAAATTCCTAATATGAAGGCTTTTTGGTAATAAACCGCAGGATTTCCTGCTTTCTCCTGTGAAACATTAATGTGTTATAATACTCTAATGTAAAAAGATGAAGCATGTGAGTTACTTCAGCTTTTCTTGAATACTTTAACATTTGAAGATATACTTAATTTTACAGACAAATTTATGGTTTTAGTTATGTTACATTATGTAGAATACCTTTGAAAAAATGTTCATCAGATTTATTTTCATCATGTTGCAGAGAAGGGGAAAACTAGAACTCCTCTGGGGTTAAAGTTCCTTGTTCCTGTAAGGCTTTGCTGCTTGTCTCCTCCAGGGGTTACTGTGTGAAACTTCTAAGGCTAGAAGGGAGATTGGATGAAGAACTTTGGGAACAATTGACCTGACACATCAGTGAATTCATAGTCAGAATCTCAGAACTTTTTGCTGCAGAAATATAGAAATAACAGATAAGAAATATACTACAGCTACAAAGCAGTATCTGGACTGTCTAATAAAACAAGTTTCCTGATTTTTTAGGAAATWAGAATGATTATTAGTCTACAGTGTTTCGCAGTGTTTTTGATGGGATTCAGGTTGCCAAACTCTTCAAGTTTAAGTTTTTAGCATAAGAAATAGTGACTTCATTCTGACTGGTTTAGAATTCTTCCGTTGCTGAAGTTGAATATATTTCCCATGCCATGGCACGTCAATAACTGTGTGCCACAACTGGCAGAGGAAGCACTGTAAAACTGCATACATTTTATTCTGCTGATTTTATTCTTCTTTCAATTCAGTTCAGAATTTGCAGAACTTGTTAGTTTGCTTTAGTTAATTAAAAAAATACTGGGTTTAGAACTTTAAAAGAAAAAGTATAATGAAAATAATAAACTTACCAGTATGGTATGTTATAACAGGCTTATAACTTGAGATACATATTTGTATCCTGCTTCGTATGGCTAACTGTTTTCTTTTTCTGAATTTGAGTTACCAGTAAAACTCTTACCAACATTTAGATTTTTTTCATAAATGCAAATTAACCTAGTTTTACTTCACTATTGGTCACAATTAATGTTACAGGAAGTTTAATATTTCACAGAGCTGCTTCCACAAAACCATGCAGCATACATTTTTTTAATGTTCTTATGTAGTACTTTTCTTATAATTTGACTTAAATATGTAAACTTAGGTGAGCCTTATATTCTAATCACATCAGTTATGTTAATGATTTATCTGTGATAAAATCAATATGATGCCATTTCCTTCAAGGCATGACCAAGGTTAAAGTAGGCAAAGAAGATTCTTCATCTACTGAATTTGTAGAGAAAAGAAGAGCAGCTCTAGAAAGGTAATGTGTGTATCTAACTAAAATTTATTTAGGCTCAGAATTACATGTAATATACTATGTGRGTTGTCTAATTGGAACACTGTTGATCTATACTTAAATGAATTCTGGAGACTATATACAGCTGTCAAATTTTTGTATAGAAATTGGGTAATTCCCATTAATAACAGGAACTGTAGCCCTGTTAATAAAAATTATAGCTAACTTCTTTCAGAGTTAAAATTGAGATTGCAGAGATTTAGCAAGTAAAACTGTCTTTATCAGCTTGTGCAGACATTTTGGGTTTAAGGAATTACGGCACTTAGAGCAATATATTTGTTCCATTGCAAATCATCTGTTGGGCGGGGAGGTGGGTGAAGAGACCTTCAGTCAGCTGAAAGTAAAATGGCCTTCTGATGATGTGCATTGAGGACATTGATGTGACTTGCTGATTTTTGGCATAAGAGATTGGATTTCTGTCAACCAGCACTGATATACAGCTGATACTGTTCAAATATCTTTGGGAAGGGTTCTATCAATGGTGTACCACCACTGGTTAACCTAACTTGCACTTCATGCTAGTATGCAACAAGGAAAAGGAGCAATCCAATGTGTAAAATAATTTTACTGCAATACTTACCTTCTTTAGGAGAAAAAAAAAGGGTCTGGTGGTCATGTTTGGTGGAAATTGGGTAAAAAATTACACTTGAGTTCTAAGCAGAAGTGAAAAAAAAGAGGATGGAGTTGCATTGAATTTTACTTGTGTATATATAAGTCCTTTAGAACCAAATAGGTTGAAGACTGTAGTCTATTCAGCATATAGTTTATCCCTAGATCATAATGAACTCACTTGTCCAAGATTTCCTATCATTGTAAAATAAATCTGCCATCATGACCTGTAACAAAAAGGCTGTCCACTGTACAAAAAATGTTCAAACAAGCTCATTTTTTTCTGGCATAAACTGGATGTTATTAAAGAAGTAGGTTTTCACTCTTATTTTCACTGTTGAAAATAAGAAGTATATTATTTTACCACTAAGCAACACACAGATGTGGCAGGTACCTCCTTAAGGAGTTTCTGGTGTGAACAAACAGTGTTACAAAACACTGCCCAGCCTTTAATATGTTACCTTATGGTATGGGGTCCATGGTATGGGGCATTGTGTTTAGTCAGGCACATTAAATCTATTCTGTTGCCTGATATTTTAATTTTTAAAATCATAGGTATCTACAACGAACAGTAAAGCACCCAACCTTGCTGCAGGATCCAGATTTGAGACAATTCTTGGAAAGTTCTGAGGTATTTAAGTTCTTTTAACTTCTCTTACATGTTTCTAGACATGGTAACATACCATATTCACTATGTACTTAAATCATTAACATATTCACTTTGTACTGAGACCTAATCCCCTAAATTAATATGAAATCCAATCAGACTGTACCCTTCATGGGACAAAATGGCAGAGGCACCTTAGATAATGGTGTGCCTCTGGCTCTGCTAAAAGATAGAGTGGTAGTAACAAAAAGCTGTATGCTGTACAATGACTTCTCAAGAAAGTTGTTCTTTTCAGTTCTGATGTTACTGATTCTTAAGTGAATTAAACTGGCTTGGAAGCAGCTTTCTTGCCTTGAGGAGTTCAGCTTGGCAGTGTATTGGTAGGATAATGTGAAAATCCTGGCAGGGTTGCTGGCCCGGCTAGGTATTTTGTGAATAAGGACTTCAGTCACATGTACTATTAATCTGATATCACCCACAATAATAAATATACTGTTAAAGGTACATAGTATCTCTTTATAAATGTGCATAGTGGTTTCGCTCTAATACTGAGCTGTGTTTTGGCTAATGTCAGTATCTTAGTTATACTAATAAGTCACAGAGGCCTCCATACTGACAACAGCATCAATAGATAACTTACAGTGGGTTTGTCAATGCTGCTGACAGACAAAACATCACATGAAGGGTAAATGGTCTGACATAGGGGCCACCTTGTATAGCATATTCAATCTAGCCTGAAAAATAATACCAATTAAATTTAAAATTTGTTAATTTTACTCATAAGGATTTCTCAGTACCTAAACAGGTTATACAGTTCCCTTGATATGCTTGCAGTACATTTGTAGTCTTATATTGAAAAGCAAAAAATAAAATAATCATTTTATTATCAGCATGCAGTGCATGTCTTGCATTACAATTAAATATTTCATAGAATTTGTATTGTCTAATTTGTTGTAAATCTCAGCTTTTCTGATCCTGCAGAGGCAGTTTGTTCATTGTAGCATATAGGTGGCCATTTAGGACATTTGGCTAGCTCATAACAGCTTTGGACAAGTGGGTTGTTTGTTCCATTTAAATGTAAAGATGTAGAAGAAAAGTAAATAGTCTATATTTTTAAGTTTTCCTCTTGAGAATGTAAAAGTAGTAAATTTGAGAAATTAGATTCCACTATATTGAAACACATAGGAGTAAAGAAAACACTATATCCTTTTCTTTCCCCCTTGTGCCCAGCTAAACCTCCATCCTTTTAACCAGTCTGTTTGCCCTTATTTGTCATTCAATTCCAGCTGCCGAGAGCGGTTAACACCCAGGCTCTGAGTGGAGCAGGAATATTGAGGATGGTGAACAAGGCTGCCGACGCTGTCAACAAAATGACAATCAAGATGAATGAATCGGATGCAGTAAGAGCTGATTTTTCGGCTTGAATAATGAGATGAATTAATGAGCCTCAACAATTGCATTTTAAAGCTGTAGAAGTAGAAAATGGGTTATTAATTTGCTTATTGGCTTGAATTCTTAGCTGTATCAGTTGACCACCCTGGCAGTACCTGGATAATTTGCTTCTTTAGAACCAGAAATGTTGGTAATCTAATTTGTAATGCTTGACTTTTTCATCTTTTGTCAGTGGTTTGAAGAAAAACAGCAGCAATTTGAGAATCTGGATCAGCAACTTAGGAAGCTTCATGCCAGTGTTGAAGCATTAGTCTGCCACAGAAAAGGTAACTTTACTTTTGTGTAACTGTATGAATCGTAGGAAATGGTGATGAAACAAGAACTCAGCATGTCAGAGCTCTTAACTAAAATAGTTACGCACTGTATTTTTAATGCAAAAATCTTCTAACTGTATCTTTTATTTTAAACTACTCTAGTATTTTTGTATACCTGTCTTTAATTTTAAACTCAGCCAAAGTACCTGCAATTTCTGGAGTTACTATAATGATTTAGCATATTTTCTGTCTCTTGCACAGTTTCATTACCGCACCTAGCAAGTAATTCTACTACAGTAGACATCCATAAATTTATCTTTAAGTCTCATGGCAAGTGTAATTTCTTTCTGAACGAAAAGTGGCTCCATAAATCCATTTAAACATCTTTTGGTTCAGTATTGCTCTGTTAACTGAGTTTAAGTGCTTACATAGGAACTTGCTATTCTTGATTTGGTCTGCTTAGTGTTACACCCTCAAGCTAGTGTTGAGATAAATGGTCACAGAATGTCAGCTTTTTGTTTGCTTATTTTAGATATAAGCACAGCCTGTAAGTTTGCATTGTAATAACTTGTGCTGCTTTTTGTCAAAGATGGATTTCCATCAGATTATTAATCAGATTATTATATATATATATATATATATATATATATATATATATATATCTGATTATATATATATAATCAGATTATTAAAAAAATCAAATAAAAAAACCAAGAAAACAAACAAACCATAATTTTGAATTTGTAGCTCAAGGAAGACCGTAAGTATGCTTTCTGACCGTGTTCTATTATGTTAAAATATGGTATTACCTTTGAGCTCTTCTAAAAGTACATGAAAATGTCATGAGTTACTTTCTCATAATTCTAATCAAGAATTATTCTCTGTAGGAAAAATATCTTTAGCCACCTATCCTCAAGGCTAAGGAGTATCTAACAAATAATGGAAAATGGAAATCTTTATTTACAGTTGATTTGACACATTTGAAGAAGTGTTGGTTTGTTGGATTTTTTGTAAGAGTTGTGTATAAATTGTAAAAGTCTTAAGTATCTGTAGATGGTTTCCTTCTGCAACCACTTCTGATGTTCTGATGGGTCTGCAGGAGCAGCACAGTTGCAAACAAACCTCAAGTAATTTGGAATAAACATTTGTTCAAAGGTCCTTCATAGAACTAAACTTTGTACTTGACTACTTACATGGGATTTGAAGCAATTGCACCAGTATTTGTTAATAAATAAGCTCAGAACTTTACTTTCACAGATACTAATATGTGAGGCTTGGCTTTTTATTTTAAGGCATGTCAGAATGTGGGGATATATTACCTTAAGCACACATACATAAAAGTTACTTAAAGTCAATAAAACAGTCTAACAGAAATAAATTCCACTCATGGGAGTGGTGGTATTGTGAAAGGGTTGGATTTTTTCCTTCTTTGAATGARTTTGCTCTATAGGTGACTTGGCTTTTGTTTTGTGCATTTACATTTTCTCTGAAATAGGCAGTTGGATAATACTTGAAGTGATTTTCTTTTTCATATATTTTTCTAGACAGAGTAAATATGACATTAATAGACTTGGCAAAGCATTTACTAATTGAGAGTTTTTTTGCACAGGAGTCTTTCTCCTAAATGTGCTTTCTTTGTGATGTCCTTGTCCATCATCTTATCATGATCTTTAGCTTCTTTTTTTCACGTGGTGGAGTTAAATCTCTGCTTGATTTCAATCCTCTGCTTCACTGATTTATGCTGCAGAGTAATATAACAAATTAACTACATCATGGTGAACATTACTTCTATGTTTCAGAGCTTTCAGCCAACACTGCTGCCTTTGCTAAAAGTGCTGCCATGTTAGGTAACTCTGAGGACCACACTGCTCTATCTAGAGCTTTGTCTCAGCTTGCAGAGGTTGAGGAGAAGATAGATCAATTGCATCAAGAACAAGCTTTTGCTGATTTCTATGTGTTCTCAGAACTACTTGGGGATTACATTCGTCTGATCGCTGCAGTAAAAGTGAGTACTACTAGGAAAAATACTGATTTTGTGTTCACATTCCGCAGCTTAAAGACTTAGTGTAAATGAATGTGTGTATTTGCTTATGTTACACAGTTAAGTTTTTGCCTTATGTTCTAGGTTAGTAAAATGAAAGCATTCATGATCAGTTATTGTAATGATAAAAATGGCTGTGAATTCAAAAATGTGAATGCAATGGTAAGATCCAGAGAAAATGCAAATCTGCTTTGAGCAGTACTGATTTTGTACAGTATTTGGGGATATAGTACTGTACTGTGTCTAAGTATATTGTACCTATTTCTTTCAGATTAATTACTGTTACAGTAAGCATACATAAATGTTCAAGAACATAATTTGGCTATATGTGGTAGATAGGGAGTAATGTCTCTAATAAAGAAAAAAATTATGGATCTACATCTCATTAAAGAAAATATTTGATTTAGGTGTAAATTATTCTGCACAGCATAATTAGATTTAGACATGAGAATGGGTATGTGTGAATTCTATCTTGAAATATTTGTGAACTTGCCCGGTTACTGGAAGTATATATTTTTATTTTGTGGTTTGTGTTTTGTTTTTCTTTTTTTTACTATACGCACTTTAATTCTGCTGCCTTAGTCCATAGCTAACAAAAACGTGTTGCTGAAAATGCATGAAATCCATGTGCATGAGCAATTTGCTAGCATCTTTATTTAGAGAATTGTTGGCACAATAGAGCGCTTCTTAGGGGGTTGTTTTGGTAGAGTTTTGAGAATGAGGGCCATGAAATGATTTGGTGCCCTAAGGCRTCTGCTCTGAAAAGGGTTTTGGAATAGCCTTTTTTTTATGGAATGTATTGAGCTGTGCAAGCGTGATGTCAAGTGAAATGCAAGGCACRGTAGACACACTAAGGTTTCTTTGAATATAGTACTTGTTCCAGCTTTATCCTGGAATTATTTTTCTTACTGGGAATTTAGAAATCTAACAATTCCAATTGTTCAATAAATTTGTCTTTTCCCACAGGGTGTGTTTGACCATCGAATGAAATGCTGGCAGAAATGGCAAGATGCTCAGGTCACTTTACAAAAAAAACGTGAAGCTGAAGCAAAGCTCCAACTTGCCAACAAACCTGACAAATTACAGCAAGCTAAAGATGAGATAAAAGAGGTAATGCTATCAAATATTATTTTGGAGGTCAGAGTTTCTTCATTGGCTCATTCATTCTTCATTAATGCTGCTTTACACCATTTTTGTTTACAATTCACTTATTTGCTGTTTCTCAGATTTACTGAAATTGTTAAAAGGAATTTATTTAAAGTAATGAATGTGTGCAATGTTTATTTGTAAGATCTGTAAGACAGTTAATACTGTCTCTACAGAGTCTGGGAGATGGGAGGATGGGAACATGGACTAGTTAATTCTTTTAACTGTTAACAGCATACTTTGATAGGCAGAGGAGCRTCTCTTGGTTTCTGAAGCTGAGATGACTTGGGTGAATCCAGAAAAGACAATTAATTGAGAACTATTGTCATGTTTTGCTTAAACATGCAGCTTTTCTACCATATATATGTGCATGTATATATGGTGTAATTTCAGTAAAAATAAATCTAACATGTTGAAGTGTCATAATTTATACACTTTTTCTGTCATGCTTCACTAAGGAAATTGAAGAGGTAGGACAACTTAATTATTTAACACTAATGCATTTTAAGTATGCTCTAGTACTCTCCCATTAAATAATGGAAGAACATTATTGCAGATTTCAGGCTCTTTTACACGATTGCTTTGTTTGGCTTCCTCATTGGTCACTAAACACATGCTCCTTTATTCTTTTTGCCCTTTGATATCTTTAATATATAATATTGAAATTACTCATTAACTCGACTTTCTTTTCCTTAAAAAAGTCTGTTCTTGTACTGAGAAAACTTAGTGTTACTCTTGTGTGACCATGTTCTTGTTGATTGCCTCTCCTGATGTCACCTATCCATACACAATAAATTTCTTGATCACTAGTAGTAGTGAGAGTAGTAGGGAGAAATAGTGATCCTTTCCCAGTCCCAATATTAAAATAATTGCTTTTTTTTCCTGAAGGAATCCTTTTTCCTGCTTTATCGGATGATTAGAGAAGGTGTTTAGTAAACCCATAGTTTACTGTGCCAATTGAAACTTCTCACTGCCACTGAAATGTGTTCATAGTTGCTGAATTCTGTAATAGTGGAGCCCCTGGCAGGGGAATTGCAAAATAGAGGCTTAAGCAGCTTGAGCATCATTCATGACTCACTTGGTTTTTTTTTAGTGGATAAAGGGACAAAGAACAATATTAGATATATGTTATTGAATGAGAAATTTCTCCTATTCAGATGCTATTAAATTGGAAACTGTTATCCAGTGATGATTTACATAGGACCTGGGATTTGGGCATGATGAAACTGAAATGTTGATTCATTAGGCCTTTCATTTCACAGAAATCTCAAGTGCCTCTGGTTGATGTGTATTTGAAAGCATGGGCAGTCTTAAACTACCTCTTCTTAACTGTGTTTTATGCTGTTTCAATTATTAGGTTTCACTTAAAGCTGATCTTCCATGAAGAAGATCTTATTATGACTTACTAAGTATCTTCACAATGTGTGTCTAAAAGGACAGTAAAGGGACTGTGAATAAATATAAACTAAAAATATAAATATGGAGATGTTTATTGGAAAATAGGTGATATTTGTCTCATACCACAGTAGTAACTTGACACTGCATCACAAAATGCTTTTCTCAGTAAGTAGTACCCCTGGGTTGCTAACAGAAAGATGATACATTGAAGCATGTTGTGTCCATGCTGCCTTTTTTTTTTGAGAAAGATAAATGTCACGAATGTGTTAATACATTTAGAGGAACAGATACAGTTTCATTTCAAAGAACTGTTAGCCTGGGTGTGAGGCTCTCAGTTTATCTACACAACTAGCTTAAATTTAACAATGTAATAGGTGTGTGAAAACAGTTACAGAGCAATGTTGATACTGATGATCCCTCAGTGTTTAGCAGGATGTCTTTTCACAGAAACTAAAGAGAAGCAACCTAGTGCAATGTATTGTTACTTGAATGCCGTGCTCCAAACATGGCAAAACCCTGTAAGAAACATCTCTTCCTCTGAATTTTCCTCTAGTGATCTTCTTACCTGTAATAACCTTTCTGCTCCTGCTTTTTATGAAGACAGTTGCCACTGAAAAAGAAAGCTTGTGTTTTGGATAGATGATAAGCACATCCTCAGTAGCTTGTCATTTGCAACAGAAATGCGATAGGGATAACCATATACTTGACCAGAGGCAGAGATGAAGATTTACTCATCTCGTCTAGGATTAGGAAAGTATGTGGAGCTCACTTGAGACTCTCCCAAGCTTGACTGGACAGGTTTAGGTTCTTTTGTATGAAGTTTGTAAAGGAAATAGCAAGTTAAGCCTTAGAGGTCCATTTTGTTTTCTAAAGAATATTTTAAAAATGTTATCAAGTGTTCTTAATAGCAGTACTAAGATATATGTACATTTTTTTACAGATAATATTGCCTTAAAGATACCTTTGTTATAATTGATTTGATGACATCCTATAACACAAACTTGAAATTGTTATTGTAAGATTTTYTTTTAAATATGCCAGAAAAATCAAATAGGTCCTTTTAACTCTTAAGTGACTATCAGTATACTAAAAAAGTTCAGATATTGGTAGACAGCATGGACAACACAAAATCTTACCTCTGTATGTCTTTCCTTTGCCAGTGGGAGACAAAAGTTCAGCAAGGGGAAAAAGATTTTGAACAGATCTCCAAAACCATTCGCAAGGAAGTGGGAAGATTTGAGGCATGTATAATTTTGTCCAAGTAAATGACAGTTCTACTGTAGAAAATACTGACATACCAAGTAAAATTTGTTAAAAGGTTAATATGCCATAATTTATTTATTAACAGAAGGAACGAGTGAAAGACTTTAAAACTGTAATTATCGAGTACTTAGAGTCGTTAGTGCAAACACAACAGCAGGTAAGATAAATTTTAAGTTTTGTACAAGTTAATATTTAATGCATTTTGTATTAGGTTGTTTAGAAAAAGGTAGGCTTTAAGCACAGCAGTTACTAAAACATTAGGAGCTACTAGTATGTATTGTATTGGAGAATAACATGATGATTGCCGTTTCCCAGCCCTTGCACAGTTGTAATTCAGGGAAGCAAGGGAGAAGCTCCCTTAGTGATATGGACAAGCAGAGGGTCATACCTTCTCAAACTGAGTTAGTACTTTCACTTAGAGATTGGAGTAAATTGTAATCAATACATACTTACACTCACTGAAAAGACTTCAATTTTTAAATTTTTATTGCTCTTTTTAAAGAGTACAAAATATTATTGAATGTTGGAAAGCATTTAAACAGTTTCCAATGTCTGAGAAGTAGGTGTCATTACCCGAAAAGTCTCTGGGTTCTTTCTTCTGTTCATTCCAGGAATATAATCCTCCAACTTTGTTTAATTTAAAAACCAAAACCCCCAGTATCCTTACAGATAAGTGACTGCTGTTTAAAAAAAAAAATCAGTATAATTATATTCTGTAGCATTGTGTTCAACATATGGTATCTAGAGATATGAGCAGATTTGTATATTTATTACTTGTTTTTTCTTGAATTATATAAAAATATGAATGAATAAGTACCTGTGTTCTTACGTTGTCTGGTGGAAGCAAGTTTACTGCTAGAGGAAGTAGATATGTGCTGTGTTTTCCAATATTTAGTACTTAATGAACGATTTTCCCTTCTTTTCAAGCTAATAAAATACTGGGAGGCATTCCTACCTGAAGCCAAAGCCATTGCCTAAAAGAAGACAATTCCAAATGGATTCTGGATGTTTGTCCTGGATAACTAAATTCCACAGTGAAATAAATCACTTTAAATCATCCAAATAAACCACTATATATTTTACGAATTAACATGTGGCTTTTTTTATATACCACAGCATTTTATTAACAAGCTGCATGTCCTGACCCTCTTTGAAGTGGACTGTGGCATGATGTTCTGCAATACATTGCTGAATTGAACACTATTGTGTCTTAATACTTGCACTAAAATGTGCACTGCAAGGCCAGAAAGCTGATATTTTTGTTCTTTAAAACACAATGTTCTGTAGTATGTTTACCTGATCTTTATGAAACAAATTTAATTGCATTGATTAATGTTCACTCTAACATTCCTGTAAAAAATCATGTTTTTGTGATTACAATAATAAAGGGATGTACCTTGTGAAACATTAAACACTCTGGGTTTGTGTCTGTAGATACTTACTGGTGTTCTTAGGAGTACTGTTTAGGACAAATTGAGATGTATCCAGGCCAAAACCAACATTTAGTAAAGAGTGCTGGAGATGGTATTAAAGATCCACAAACAGTTCTCTGTGGTAAACTGYTATGGTTTTTAATTCTGAATCTCTTCATTACAGGTGTTCTTTTCTCTTGAATTTTTCACTGCCTTGGCAAAGTCTACTGTGTTAGTATTCATAGGGTCAAAAGACTGATGCTTGGGCAACAGACGGATGTAAACTGAAATCTCCTTCAAGTATTTATAAAACCTCTGCAGAGTTAAAATTACCTGTCTGGTCAAATAATGATGTCCTACTGCACTGATACATTATGCCAATTGTATTCACAATTGTGTCAGGATACAAAAATAAAAAAAAAATTGCAGTAATTCTGGTAAGTGGTGAGGAAGAAAAGTGGGTAATTCAGCTGAGTGCATGTTAATTGTGACAGCTAGCATTCTATTTGGATTTTCTTAAGTAGAAAACACATTTGAAGGGACTGGTTATACCTTTGCAAGAAACAGATCAGATAAATATTTTTCTGAAATACATAATATTAATGTAGGGTGTCTGTTCTGTCATTTTAATCATATACTGGGTTTGATGTATTAGTATCATGGAAGGTATTGATGTTGACAAATTTTAGGCAAATACTAATCATATAAAAAAACAAGAGAAGCTGCTGATCTCAGCTAATCATAAGACTGCAGGATAAGCCCATTAATTTGCATTGTTTGGGGTCAAATATAAAGAAGCGCATAATACAATTTCTGAATGGAATGGAAACCTCAATTCAACTGGAAGGTCACAATCTATTTTTACAACAAAGGTTAGTGTAAATCGTTACAAATTGGTGCTTCCTGTTTCTCTTGACTCAGTATTTCTAAGAGTTTTCAAGGAAACTGGAACAGAAAAAAAACCCACCAAAATTTATTAAGCCTTAATCAAGCATCTTTTTAAATGGTTGAATGCTAAAATCTTAACCTGGTAATACCTAATACATAAGTGTTTGTTCAGTCATTGTTCAAAACTGCCTTTTGAAAAGCTCAAGTATGCAGGAGGTGTATGATGAAGAAACTAGTGTAGGCATAATATGTTAAGTGTTACAACATACTTAACATTGGCTTACTTGGTGCTAATGAAAATCTACTAGCAGCTCAATATTGAACTTCAGATACGTACCACTAAGACTGAAAGTGGTATTTCCAGAATTAGAAGACTCAGTTTAGACATGCAGAGGTCAAAATGGGTCAGCATATCCTTCCRTGATCTTTTTGTACAAGTCCTTTGTCCAGCTTTCTTAGCTGTTTCTTGATCTCTTTTTGATTCTATAAGGTTAGAATTCATTTGAATGATGTGAGAAGAGAATGCGAAAGAGCTTTCATGTGTGTCTGCTAGCAAGGAGTAGTGTGACTGTCTATACCAGAGAACTGAAAACAAGAATGAATTGTGTAAGTTTTTTCTTAAAACCAGAAGCCATTTGGGGAACAAAAGGATAATGGCATTTCTGGAGTTCTGCATTGGCTGCTAATACAAGTAATATAGGGTCTTTTGTGCATTACAAGGTTATCTTGAACAGAGGATTCACATCATCTGTCACATTTGGCTAGCATAGAACAGTCAGTTTTTCAAGGAGCTGTTTATGACCCTGAGATTGGCTTCCTTGGCTGATAACGCCAGGGTTGTGGGTTCAATCCCCAGATGAGCCATTCATTGAAGAGCTGTACTTGATCTTTGTGGGTTCCTTTCAACTCAGAATATTCTGTGATCTGGAAATTTGTTTTGCTTATGTTTCCCTGTATTATGAGGATTGTAGGTTTGATTACTGTCTTTCATAGTACAATTAACATGCATATTAGCAGAAGTTTGTCAAACCAAGTGAATGGAGATATTGCTGAACTCTTTCCTCTGTGGAGCTCAGTACTAGATATCCTACTAAATTTAGGTGGTATTTTTCATTAAAACTGCAAGCCAATGTACTACTGAAGAATCAGTAGCATAAACAAAAAGTAAATATTTGAAAAATTATGAACTCCATTTGTAATACTGTATGCAAGCCTAGGTTCAATTGAATTCTAGTTTACCTTTTAGGTTAAAATGCAGATGCTTGCAACAATTCAGAATCATCCACATTCTATTCATCATGTCCATTGTCCTTTTTACGTTAAGATATATATGACACAAAGTGGCTTAAATTGAAGATGTTATTTCTTTCTTAAACTGATGTTCAGTGTACAATAAGTCTCTGATTCTTTAATCATTGTCTGGTTTAAAACAGGATATTCTCCTTCCCTAACAATTATTTCTTCTTCTACCTCTCCTGAGTTAACTTCCCTCTGAAAGACTCATATGGGGGTTTGTTTCAGCATCTGTGAAGTTCATGCCCCAAATGTGTCAGTTTCTTTCAAATTGTGGAGATGAGCTGTGGGCTGGTGAATCCTGTGCATTTAAGTGAACAGCCAACATCCAGTAAAATTATGTGTACAATGAAATCATTGTCCTAAGGAAGAAAAAATAGGAAAAAAAATCCCAAACCTTTATATTTTTGTCTCTCTTTCCATTTAAGATTAGAGCAGGCTGTGTAATAAACTTAATTTGTGAGAAAATATGAGTTCATTGCAAACATGAGGAAAAAAAGGCAGTAGTTTAAGAGGTGAGATTCTGAATTTTCAGGTTGTTCAGAATGTTACTTGTTACCAGCTAAGACAATTCTTTCCTTTTTTTAAAATTCTTGTCTTCCATAGTTGAATCAATGGTGAACTTGCTAGTAATCTTTTGACTTCACTGGTGAAGTCGTTCCTTCTTAGTTTTCATCCCAGATCAATGAAGAAATGATTAACAAAGGAAAGGGGTATAAAAGAATGCAAATCTTTTTTCTGTCATTAAGAAAGAAGAGTACACAAAGCAACTTAGGCAGAGCCCTCCTAGCAGGATATTTGTAGAGTAAAAGAAATATGCAGTGAAAATGGAAGGTCAGGAAAAGACTAGGGATAAACCATGTATCTATGGTAAATTTTGCAAGTTGACTTTAAAACAGGTTTTGTTGAAACTGAAAAACTGACAAACTTAGATTCTGATCTAATTATGGACTGTCCTTTTTTTATCTGGCCTCTTGTTTTGATGTGTGTTTTACTTATCACTTTGATTCAAATTTTTATATGGGTTTCTTTACTTACTTCTATTCTGGAAACTAGCCATTCAGAAAGTCCTTGAATCATGAGAATTAGTGGAAAGTGATCTTTCAGATTTGCCTCATTCATTTTACTCTCATTCTAACATGTTGAATGCTAAATTCCCTCTCCCTGCATGAGGAATTGCACAGTGACTATTTCAGGAAAAAAGAAACAGAGAAGTGGCCAAAGGGGCAGAGTGATGATTCCTAGTTTCTGTAATCATGGAAGGTTAAGGTAGAATCTGCTGTCAGGCAACAGTTACAGCTGGAGGGAGTATAGTATTAATTTATTTCACATGCTGTATCAAGGACATTTAAGAATATAACCCAAGATAATGATACCTGTAACAACACCCAACACTGAAGACCAATACTTGTATTTCTTGGAGTACCTTTGAGAGCCTGCAAAACAAATGAATTTGAAGACGGTCTGTCACTCTTACCAGTAGAATTCAACCATTTTACAGTTTTGCTTTTAAGATTACTAACATTATTTTAATATGTGTTACATCAGTTCAAGTCAAGCTACATTTGAAATATATTCTTGCTTTATTGTTTGTGTGAAGCATTGCAACATTTGTGCAGTTAGCTTTCAAAGACTAGAATCCTGGATGGTTTTTAACGTATTTGGATAGTGTTCTATGAACTAATGTTCCTTAAATTTTTGATCCTCAGTGTATTAGACAGAAAGACGATCCTTGTCCAGCCAGCCATGGGAAGAAATCCTTTTTTTTTTCTTCAGATCTAACTTTAAAGATTAGCCAACTAATGATGATATATTGTGTAAATTAAGTATTTAACATTCCAAAACATATTGACGTATTTGAATTCAGCTCACCATGTAATCTTCCTTGTTCCTCTTGGCTGATGCACAGTCAAAAGTTCCATTATATTGTATTGAATTTGAAACTAAATTAATGTCTAAAACTTTCCTTTGTTAATAAGTTATATGATATTAAGGAGAAAAGTAGCTTTCTGAAAATATTGCTTATTTGGTTGCAAATAACCTCAAATAATGCTCCTGTGAAATTCTTCTACTGTCTTATCATCAGCGTAAATGCATTATGGCAAAAATGGTGTCCTGAGTTATCCCTCTGTTTTATATTGGGGGAAGAGCAGAAATTAAGCCTAAAGATTGGATTCTTAACCAGAAAGTAATAATAGCATGGTGATTATTTAGCATACCCACATTTACTAGAGTGATGAGACTATTATTATATAGCTAGTCTTTCCTTGGGATTATTATAATGTCTTTATCAGAGGGTGCTTTTTTGGGAATGGAATTTTGTACATGCCTTTCAGTCCAAGGACGTGGTGGAGAGCACACAGGGGTTGGAAACACAGCTCTGGTCACTACTACCACAGAGTGAAGTTGGGACTGTCCTGCTGGTTGCCAGCAGTTCGGGACACCTGGCCCAAGGGCAGTGTTGCGCAGAAACAGATGACTGAGGAACTATCTGGCTTTGATTTCAAGTAATTTAAAAGAATTTTGGTTTGTTACTTCGCTTTTATTTAGCAAAGTAAACTAGTTTGCTTTAGCTTTCTTGGGTTAAGTCAAATGATGTCTATTTTTTATTGGATCCTTCAAGGTCACAGAATTTTGCATAGAACAAAATACAATTAATTTACCTTTCAGTAAAATAAAGCCAAATGTAGGGAAAAAGAGTTGTCATGTTCCCCTTCACAGTGCCACTAATCTAGAAATAAACAAGTTATTTTCCAAAAGAAATTTCAAAAAGCACATAGCATAATAACAGAAATCTGAAAAATTTGGTTTCTATCCATTTTTGAGGTACGTTTTTATATTTAAATCTACTTACAYAAGATCAAACACTCTACTCATGGATTTATCATGGTAGCTACTCTCWAAAAGATCAGTGAGTATGTGAGGTTGTCCAGACTCACAGGTGAGTTTTAAGGTATGATCATGTAGTACAGTGGCAGTTTGTTGTCATTTTGCATTGCTTCCAAATAGTTTGAACCTTGGAGTTAGCAAATTTGTGTGAGGTCGAAACATTTGAGTGTGCAATCAGCATGGCATCCTAAATGCACTCAATATTACACCCATTTCTGCCACTATTGGCTCTATAAGCCATCAAAGCAGCTGCTTATTTTGGAGCGTCAGAAGAATTATTTAATTTCTGAAGTTTCTTTAAATTTCTTTAATTTTTGGCTAGAAAAAAAATGCACTTTGGTTTTCTCTGCTAAACAATAAAGTTGAGAAGTGGCTTTGTGGGAGCACATGCAATAGGCAAGTTTCCTCAGCACCGTCCCCCCCTCCCTTAATTTCATGTCTGTTCACAGCAGGCAGAAGGAAAGGTGCTGCATTTGTTTGTTGACCAACCTGGTCGTGGCAGAAGGCTGTGCTGCCATTCAATGGGACCTTGAAAAGCTGGAGAGTTGGGTGGTGAAAAACCATGTGAAGTTTAGTAATGGCATGCGTAGAGTGCTGCACCTGTGGAGGAATAACCCCAAGTACCAGCACAGGGGTTATTATATACCCCAAGTACCAGGGGCTGACCTAGTGGGGAGCAGCTCTGTGGAGAAGCACCTAGAAGTCTTTGTGGATGAAAGTTGATAATGAGCCAGCAGTGCCCTTGTAGCCAGAAGGGCCAATGATGTCCTGGCGTTCATTAGAAAGAATGTGGCCCGCAGGTCAAGGGAGCTCCAGGGATGCCACATCTAGAGTGTTGTATTCAATTCTAGTCTTGATCCAAAAAGACAAGGAGCTACTGAAGAGAGTCCAGTGGAGGCCATAAAGATGAGGAGGGATCTGGAGCATCTCTTAGAAAGAGAAAATRTGGGAGCTGGGCCTGTTTAGTCTGGAGAAGACAGAGAGAATCTCACCAATGCATACAAATATCTCAAAGGTGGGTTCCAAGAGGATGGTGCCAGACTCTTCAGTGGTGCCCAGTGATAGTATGAGGAGCAATGGCCACAAAATAGTACGCAAGAAATTCAACTTCAGCCTGAGGAAGAGCATTACACTGAGTGGCAGAGCACTAGAACAGGCTGCCCGAGGAGGGCCTGGAGTCTCTCTCTCTCAAAACCCTTCTGGATGTGTTCCTGTATGATTTGCTCTAGATGTCCCTGCCTTGGCATGGGCTTGGTCCGGGTGATCTCCAGAGACCCATTGCAACCCTAGCAATTCTGTGATTCAGGTTTGAGCTGCGGTGTGAATTTAGGACAGGATAAATCGATCCCTTTGGAAGTGAATGTTTTCCCTCGCCTCGGTTCCGCAGTAGCGCTGCAGCTCCGTTTGTCCCAAAGTCACCCTGTCCACCCCCGTCGGTGTCGAACCCGGGACCCCGCGGGGCRCCGAGCCTGGGGCCCGCCCCGCCACGTGACTGGCATCACGTGACCGTGGCGCCGATGGCGGCGGCGCCGCCGCGCTGAGGGGAGCCGGCATGGAGGTGTTCATCCCGTCCTTCCGATACGAGGAGAGCGAGCTGGAGCGGGGATACACGGTGAGGTGCGCCTGGGCGGGGCACGCCCGCGTCTCGGGGCGGCCGTGTGGCGGCGGCGAGCAGGGGCTGCGCTGGGGCACCGGGCAGGCATCAGCGTACCGGGGCCGTCCTGCCCTCCGTGCCCGGGCCAGCCATGACCTGCCCTTCTCTGCCCAGCCTTGCCCTGACCAGCGCAGCCCGACCTTGCCCTGCCGGCCCTGTCAGGCCCTGCCCAGCCTTGACCTGTTCTCCCCATCYCTGCCCTGCCCAGCTCAGCCCCTGTCCATCCCTGTCCTGTGCAGCCAACCCAGCCTTGCTCTGTGCGTGCCATTCCTGCCCTCCCTGTCCAGTCCAGCCTTTCCATGCCCATCCCTGCCCTGCTTCTCTCGGCCCAGGAAGGGTGGTCTGAGCCCGTCAGGCACCTCCTGCCCCACACCAGCTCTGTTTTGCGGGCAGCRGCGGCTGGTGCGGCGTCACCAGCAAGGAGGGACGGGCAGCTGCACCCTTGCCACTCGGCTCTGCTGGCAGAGGCGCATGCTGGATCCAGTCTGGGCTGGGAAAAACAGAAGCTGGAGTGAGTTGAGTGRAGGGCCAAACACGGTGAAARGACTGGAGTATCTTCTGCGTGTKGGAGGCTSAGAGAGCTGGGACTGCTTGTCCTGGAGAGAAGGGCTGRGGGCATCTCTTCAATGAGGGGTTCTGAACAGAAAAGATGGGGGGACTGGGCTCCTTGTGGGAGTGCCCAGTGAGAGGAGAGTGGGCAAACATCAGAGCACAGGGAACCAAGACAAGAGTGATATTTCTTTCATGAGGTGGTCAAGCACTGGCATAGATTGCCCAGAGGACTGTGAGGTCTCTATCCTTGCGGGTKCTCAAAACCTGCCTGGACACTGTCCTGAGTAGTCTGCTGTGCAGTTGACCATCCTTGAACAGGCAAGTTAGTCTGCACAGTTTTTAGAGATCCTTTTTGTTCTCAGTAGTTTTCTCATCCCACAAAACTGTTGGACTGTGATGCTTTCATCATCTGAAAGTGGGTATTCAAGGCTTGCTTCTTTTATTAAATATATTCACTCAGTAGCTCAGACCTGTTAAAAAACACAAAAAGAATCCTGTAGAATTTCTAGAAGATTAGTCCATGTACGCATAGTTCCAGGAAGCAAGTTCATCTTCCTGATGCTGAATGCTGTATATTATTCAGTCCTCACTACTAGCAAGTGTTTGCAAGCCTTGCAAAAGGTAAACCACTTTAGATGCATTGATGTGGGAGTGTAAAAGCATTAATATTTCRGGCCTCTTGGGTGAACCTAAATGTAAGTGACTCCCTACAATACATCTGTGTGATTTTGGGGACTTGGCTTTCAAACATTTTGACTGAGTGTGATTACAACAGCACAGACTGATCCCACCATGTCCTGTTTGAGGAGGTTAGTTGAAATGACAGAATGATTTCTAAGATGTTCATATCATACAAATAGGATTTTTCATAGTAATATTTATTTTTAGTATTTGTTTTTAGTGTTTTTCTATTTCTTTAAATATAAACCTGCTATCTACAGGTTGCATTTTTTTAAATTTCATTATTGTTAAGCTATGTAAGCTTCAGAGAAATCAGAAATGAAACTGTATGTTTGTAGARCAAACTTTCAAGAAAGTGATTCTGAGAGTGAACATGTTCTGTTTCAACACTGTTGATTGTTACAGCACTTTTCCTCTTGTGTCCTTTAGTGCTGATGAGTCAGTCTTGTGGAACTGAAAGTTGCTGTAGTTTGGTAGATTKTGGTAGTTTTTACAGCATGATTATTTTTCCATTCCAGTCAGATGASGGGATACTCTACTACATCCCATGCTTTATCCTGACCATGAAACCACGAGAAAACATAGCTACAGTTTGCCTGGGTCAGGCATTCTTGTTGGAGAGGATATGGAAAACTGTTCTGATAATAACATTGTGTTTCTCCTTTATGTTTTAAAGAGCTTATGGGCTATGCATGAGGAAGACTTATGACAATGTAATTGTCAATTTTTCGTAATATTAAATAATTTACATAAATATTGTTCCAAGTTCAGAAATTCAAAGGGGTACACTATACGTCCTCCTTCCAGCCAAACTGTGGTTAATGAAAGCTTACCATTGCTCTGTACCAGCTGTGTATATCCTTGTAGACAGATATTTACTGTACATATTTAAAATAGAAATTATTTTGCTTTCAGCAACAAGGTGATTTCACTTGGATGGTTGGAACTTGTGAATGTTTCTGTGTCCACACCACATCAGCTCTCATTCTTGTGGGGGTTAACACTCAGGAGGTGTGGATTTGGAAGTCTTTATGATCAAGTAGATATTTCACCAGTTCTCTGCCGTCTATATCTGATGAATTAGAAAAGTTAAGTGGAGTAAGTGACRCTGTGAACTATTATCTCTTTGAAATGTAACTTTCAGTTAAACAGGATGTGGGTCCAATCCTGGACAAATGCAGTCAGAGTGAAGTATGGGGTTTTTATATGAAATTATATAGGCAAATCAATTTAAGTTAGTTTTCACCATCAGCTTTAAGTATTAACATTTAAAACAGTTTGGTGATAACTGTGAAAGAAGATGTGCTCTCAGTGAACACTGCTGGCAAAATGGTAACAGTGGACAAGAAAAGGCTGAGCTACTTAACTTCTTTTGCTTCAATCTTCACTTTCAGTCTCTTTCCCCCCAATTCTTGAGTGGTTGGACTGCAAGGCAGGGAATGGGGAAGTAAATTACTTCCCCAATCTAAGAGATTATAAGGCTTATGAAGAACCTGAACATATTTAATTCTGTGGATCCTGATGAGATGCATGCCAGGGTCCTAAGGGAATTGGCTGATGTAGTTGCCAAGCTGCTGTCCATGATACTTGAAAAGTCTTGTGAAATTCCAGTGACTGGAAAAAGAGRGAATGCTGTACTCAGCTTTAAAGAGCATAAAAAGGAGGRTCCTTAGAACTACCTGTCTGTCAGCCTCACCTCTGTGCCTGGGAATATGATGAAACAGATCCTGCTAGAAGCTCTGCTCAGGCACGTGGAGGACAGGGAGATGATTTGAGACGGCCAGCGTGGCTGCACCGAAGGTGAGTCCTGCCCGACCAAGCTGGTGGCTTTCTGGGATGGAGTGACCACATCAGTAGGAAAGGGAAGGGCTACAGATGTCATTTAYCTGCACTTCAGTAAAGCCTTTGATATGGTCCGCTGTAACATCCTTCTCTCTAAACTGGAGAGATTTGCATTCTATTGGTCAACTGTTAGAAACACAAGGATTTGATTGGGTGGTCACATCCAGAGGGTGGGGATCRACAGCTCAGARTCCCAGTGGACAGCAGTGACAAGTGGTGCCACCAGGGATCTGTATGAGGATCAGTGTTATCTTCATTAATGACATAGACTAAAGGATCTAGTAACCCTCAGCAAATTTGCAGGTGACACCAAGCTGAGTGGTGTGGTGACACTTCTGAAGACAGGATGCCATACAGAGGGACCTGGACAAACTCCAGAAGTGTGTCTGTGAGAACTTCATGAGGTTCAACAAGGCCAAGTGCAAGGTGCTGCACCTGGGTTGAGATAACTCCTGATATCAATTCAGGCTGGGGATGAAGGGATGGGGAGCAGTCCTGCTAGAAGGATTTGGGGGTGCAGTGGGTGAGGGGCTGGACATGACCCAGCCATGGCACTGCCAGCCCAGAGAGCCAAACGTGTCCAGGGCTGCACCCAAAGCAGCGTGGGCAGCAGGGGAGGGRGGGGATTCTGCCTTTCTGCTCTGCTGAGACCCTACCTGGGAGGGGCCAGCTGCATCCAGCTCTGAAGACCCTGACACCAGAGGGACTGTTGGAGTGAGTCCAGATGAAGGCTACAAAAAATGGATTAGAGGGATGGAGCACCGTTGCTTACTTCTTTCAGTGAAGAAAGATTTAAGAGTGTTGGTGTGTTGAACCTGAAGAAGAGAGCGCTCCAGGGCTCCATTTTTACAGGATATAAACAGGGCTTTTAAGGAAGATGGGGACAAGCTTTTTAACAGGTCTTGTTGCAGTAGAACAAGAAGCAGTGCTTTTAAATTAAAAGAGGATAGATTCAAAGTAGATATAAGGAACACAATTTTTACCATGAAGGTGGTGGAAATGCTGCACAGGTTGCCCAGAGAGGTTTCAGATGGCCCATCCCTGGAAACATTCAAGGCCAGCTTGGATGGGGCCTTCAGCAACCTAATCTAGATTAAAATGTTCCTGTTCATTTTAAGAGGGGTGGATTAGATATGTAAAAGTCCCTTTAAAAGTCCCTTCCAGCCCCAACCAATTATGCGATTCTGATTACAGGAGTGCCACTTTACACAGCTGAGCTATTTATTGTTGTCTTTCTCACACGTGCTAACTTGCTCAAAATGAAAATGTTTTCTTGGACTGGAGCAGCTGGAACATGGAGCTATCAGAGTTTATGCAATCAATAGCAGAAAAAGATAATGGAAGCAGATAGGAGATTGCTGGTGTGTTGGCTGCCCACTAACCCAGTCACATGCCAGTGGCTTACAAAGGGTGCCTTCTACACTGTGACTGCTGGTGCTGTTGCAGAGAAATGTGAAATGAGAGACTGAAGGGAGAGTTTCTCCTCTCTGTAGTGGCTCTGGGTTGCAACCATAACATGGTTTCCTGTCATCTATGTGTTTCTGGTTCCTTATCTTTAGGAAGAGGAGAATCCAGTACACTGGGATGCAGACTACTGCTGTGTATTCTTACTTCCTGGAAAGAAAAGACACAAAAGAGATGTTTGTCATTTTCTTTGGGGGACTTCATTACCAACTTACTGGTTAGTTTTCAGCTTTCCCTTAAACCTGTTGCTTTAGATTATTTCCTTTTTCTCCCTGGTGTAGCTAGACAGCTCCTGGAAAGTGGAATGGGCAGAGATCCATCTGTTCTGGGGAGAAGGTGCAAATGACTTGCCATGGAAAGTGGAAACTTCTCTCTAACTTCAGATGGAAAACTACAGTGTAGTTTAGAAATAGAAATGGGGAATCTTCACCAGAGAGATTAAATATTAGGGAAATAAAGGATTAGAAGGAGAAATTTGGGAAAAATCTTACTATGCAATACTTGAGAATGGCTTCTTAAAGTAAATGAGAAACACAGTTCTTTCAAAAGTGTTTGTTTCAGAAGCTCAGCTTTACTAAAGCACTTTTCCTCTGATATAAAATCTTGGAAGTTTTTTTACCCCACCTCCCCCTGCCCCCCAAAAAATCCCAAGCAAAAACCCCAAAGTAAATTTGTACTTGTTCCAGTTCTGTTTGGAGTATATGTAAAATGATGAAACACAGAATATGGAAAATGTCAGTTTTGCTAGTGGACAATTAAATTTCATTGTCAGTTTAAATTGATGACACTAGCTTCTAAACTATTGAACCTGTGCTAATAAATGCAACAGTTGTTCATAATTTGGCAGTGAATGACCTTTAAATGTAGGAGCTTACTAAGGATGTCCCTAGAGAACAATTCAACTTCGAAATGACACCCACGTGTTCTTGTTGTCATTTAAATATGCTCCCTTTGTCAATAACAGAATAATAAATGCTAGTTAGATTTCTAATGTTGATTCAGATCCCAGGAAACTTACTGAATAAATTAGTGTACATTTGATTTATATTGACCAAAAAAATTTTACAGTGGTATGTTGCAGGTCAAGGTGACATACATTTAAATGTGTTGTAGAGCAGAGGTTATACTTGACTGACATAAGTGCTTACTGCATTTTTAATTAACACTTCCAATAGTACTCCCCAAATTGCTTCTGGAGTTGCAAATGTAGAAGTAAGATCTGGCATATAAGATCCTAAACTAATGTGGATTTTTTGAAAGTCCATAGGCTCTACCTCCATAGAAGCAGCTGTTTAATTACTAGGCTATACTTCTGTTTATGGAAGTGTAAAAGTACAAAGATCTTAAGTTTGGTATAGCTTATGGATTTTAGCATTCTTTGTTGTTACAATAAATGTACATAGAGTCAAAAAGGGAAGTTTTTAGTTGTTCTTCCATGAAGACTTAGAAGAAATCACAATAGCAAGTTATAAAGRGGTTATATTTATAAGTTTTGTAATTACCGAGCATGGAGAGAGTAATTATGAGCTTATGTAAAAAGATTTCAAAGTATTGCTGTTCTAGCCYTTTCACTTATTCTGGACTGTAAACTTGATAGTTTTAAAAATCTGAACWGATTTTGTGTGCCTTGTGTATGAAATCTGCCAGTGTGAAGACTACTTGCTTACCAGGCTGACTTTTATAGGCTCACCATGTATTAACCTGTGTCGCAAGTACTGTTGAAATCAGTGGTTCACCAGTTACTCCAAGTTCAAGGAAGTTAAACAGAACTATTAGATYTATTAGCTTTAATCTGATTTTTCTTACAGTCTCAATGTCTTCWTGGAGGGTCTTCAAATAACATGGTTGCTCTACAAGAGAATCAGAGTAGGCCTTTACAGATGCATTTCTCTCCTACAGGGATGGTGAAGATGGTAAAAGATAATTTCACAGATGTCATTGGTTGTGTAACGTTAGAAAAATGCTATTTTGATCATTGGTTTTGGTGCATTTGAAGTTCCAACGAAGGTGTAAGTGTTAGTGAGGGAAATGACCTTGATAATTTAGGCCGGATTTCTGTTACTAAGGATACTTTTTTTAAGGGGCATCTTGTCCATTTGTCAGCAGTGATGATTAAATTTCTTTCCTCCAGTCAGTTTTCCTGTTTGAACAGACTTTGTCAGTGATATGAAACTAACCACTTGGTATGCAGTGGGAACTTGAAGAGTATAAAGTAAGACACAAAGAATTTTGCAGTGGAGATGATGGCAGCTAAGGCAGGAGAAAAGGAAAAAGTACCTAGGAAAAGGTAAAACCAAAGTGAAAGTGACTGAAGTCAATGTGTACATAGCAATCATTTAGAGCTGTGGATAGATCAGACAGAGACACAGAGCTCTGGCAATCTCTTAATTACTTGAAGGGCCCCTGACTCACASAATCTTATTGGAAAGGGCCATGTAAGATTTTTCTGAACAGGAAATACCTTTTGCTTCATTTGTGGTGGGAAAGTTTACAGTTGGGTATAGAGGCAGCAGCATGAGTATCCGTTTTCCATTGAAAGACCAAAAATTGATACATTCTATCAGTACACCACAACTACAAAGCTTGCATTATCCATTCCACTCCCAGTATGTACTGGTTTGCAGTTTTAATGAAGAAGTTCAATTTTCAGAAAGCTTGGGGGTGGCAGGGCATTCRGACATGCATCACAATAAAGATATATTTGATTTTATCTTTGACAGGTATTGGTGACAAAATTTTGTAAATAATGTAATATTATCAGTGGAATTATTTCATTAGAGGATTCATGCTTAACCACTCCTGGTGTTGTTTCCAGATAACATCAAGTCATGATAACTGTAAAATGTTGTCAACAAAGATAGTGTTAAACATRTAAATTCTTCACTTGCCAGGAATGAAAGCACCAGGCTTTAAAATGCAACATGAGGGAAGATGTAATAGATTTCTCCATTTTTCTCACTGCAATGCAATTTTAATTGGTCTTTGAATTTTTAGTGCCTGATGTAATTCTTTCCAGGTTTAATTGAAAATTGGTCACTGTTMTTGTAACATTTATTAAGTTATCTTGGAATCTCAGTATATGATACCTAAGAGGTGCTTCTGTGTCAGTGCTTGGTGGGATAACTTCAGTGCTGCATTTGGGTACAGTGGAAAGAAATACTTCGTTAAGGTATTCACCATGAAAGTGTGCTAATGGAGGCTTTTGAGCTACCATATTCTGAATACTCTTATTGTCAGTAGCCATTATTTTCTTGTGTTTACAGGAATTATATGACTTTTTTGTATTGACTTTTCATTTTCAGTTTTCTGTAAGTCTGAAATTTTTGTTGCTTGGAGAAGGCTAAAATAGCATTTTGGAGAGCATTCTGCAAGAGGGTTTTGATGACAAAACAGAAGTGATTCCCTTTAAAAGTGACATTTTACTTTTAATAGGAAATGAAAGGAGATATGTATGTAGTCTATTAATAAATTTATTCTGAGATGTCCTGATGATGGAATCTTGCAGGTAGAACATGAACTCTTTCTGTGAACAGTCTTATTTTAATTATTATTTCAGACTATATAATTGTGTTGTGAATTTCACAATTCATTAACCAATAAATATGGTAGGGTTGGGTTTGTTGGGTYTGTTTTTTTTGTGACAAAGTATTTGGGACAGAACAGTGAGGTTTGGGTACTTATCAGCCATTGAAATAAGCTGACATAGGATACCAAGAGTAAGGAGCACCATGTCTATTCCAGATTTGAAACCAAGTATGTTTCTTCTCATTCCTCATCTGTTGGTGCAGTGAGAGCTCCACCTCCCGTTCAAAAAAACCTTCAGTTCTAAGACCATATAGATAGAAAGATGAGAAGATGATTTTCAATCTTCAATTTGACCTCAGCATAAGGTACTTTTACTACCGTAAGTAATTTATGAGAAGTGACAGCCAACTCTTCACTGCAACCTCCATTAGTATCTTATTTATTTAGATGTCACAGTGTTTGGGGTGCCAGTAAAGTCCAGAGCCTCTATGAGACAGTTATGGAATAATCTACATGGTACACTCTTGAAAGGGGTTGCCTACATTTGATAGTAGTCATTTGCCTTGTGCAATTGCGTTGTATATCCCAAAAGGTATTATTACTGTTTGAGTACATAATTCTTTAACAGAGTGAAAACAGTATAAAACTTTTAGGAAGTCTTCTCTGCCCCTAGGTTACCTTGAAAATGATAAGATAAGAATTATCAATCTTTGTTATTTTAGTCATTTATATTTCTTGTCTTTTCTGTTGGTGATTCATTTTTAAAAAATGAATCCCCTTTTTATACCAGAGCAGAAGGTATTCAAGTGATGCAGTTTCTTCAGATTGGCAAAGAATGAAATCTAAACCTTTCCTTGTAATCTTTTACAGAAGAACAAACAAAGTCAACAAACAAAGTCTTGATTAAGAAATTACTAAAATTGTTTGGCAAGTTTGCATTGATTACAATGCACTCCTTTTATGAAAAAAGACCATATGTGTTGAGAAACACATACTTCAGATATCTTCCTCTACTGGTTCCTCTACTTCTGAGTCTTGGCCCAGGGCTCTTTCTGTATAGATTCTCTTCTCTACTCTTATTGAGTAATCAGTCTCTTCCCAGGAACAGGACTCCCTGATCATGCATCTTCCTTGCAGTTGAGCTGTGATGGCAATTACAGTCTGACTTCCTTGTTTGTTTAAGATGTGGGGGGAGGGAGGGTGTCTACAGTTTAATAATAAATTAATGGACTMGTAAATTTATAGTAATGTCAGAGAATGTTATAAAAATATTTGCTTTGCCTTAAATATGTCAAGAAATGGATATTCAGGAAAAAAGTGCAAACCAACTTAGGATTTCAAAGTTGTGCTCTTACAGAATCAGAAAACATATTTGTCTATTATTTTTCCATTTTGTTCCAAATTCTGAGAAAAATTATATGCTGTGATAACATAYTCACAGTAAAACTTTAAAATGCTTCAGTCTTACAAGCAAGTTTGAGAACATTTGAAAACTGTTTTTTAATTAGAGATTCATTCTCCCACTAAAAGCCAAAGACCTCCCTTCTGGGTTTATGTTTTTGCAAAGGAGCATAAAAAGTCAGTAATTACTGAAAACATCTATTTTGGGGTTGCATAGAAAATGCCAAAGGCCCTCCTTTTCCTGAGTACTCGGAATGTGAATGTGATTGTATAGGAATAGAATCTTTKCACTACTTGCTCTGTTTGAC
>NW_026623316.1:655180-771810 GCF_030028575.1 Malurus melanocephalus
TAATTTCTTTTTCATGTTTGTCCTCTCTGTTAAAGTCGCTAATTTAGATTAGTTGCTAATTTAGATTTTACCTTCCCTTGTGAGAAATGTTCCAATATCAGACATCCAGGTTTTGCCATGAATTCTTATTGCCATTTGGGAAGAGGGAAAGAATATTTCCCTGTGTGTGTTCAATTTAGTAAGAACTTGATAASAGTATTATTGCAGATAGTAATATTCTTCTCTCAAGTGAGCCTGTCCTTGTGCTGACCTGAATTAGAGGCAAAGTAGGAAAATATACTTTGTAAAAAGTTCAGCACTTSCAGCTAAGAAGTGTCCTAGCATTTTATCTTTTGGTACCTACTTATTACTATGTATTTATCTGGAAAACAAACATAAGGAGCGTATGATAATGGAGATCAGAAACATTTTTAAGGTTCTTGGTGGAATCATTTTTTCTCTATGTGCATTTAGTCTTCATATTTGAATTTTTCCCTTCCTGGTTTGTATCTAATTGCAGCTTTAGAAAACCTCTAAGCATAGTTTTAAGGGAAAAAAAAAAAACCTAGTACCCTACGGTTTGTAGTATGGAGCTTTAAATTAAAGAGTGATTTTTTTTTGTCTGACCAATGGGAGAAAGAAGAAAATTTATACTGAAATGAATTGTTGTGTAAACTAAAAAAAGATGACTAGAAGTTAGTTACTTAAACCCTGAAAGTCACTGGGTTTTGCTTTTTTTTTTGCTTTTTTTTTTCTTCTCTTTTTTAGTGTGTTTTGGTTTTGGTTTTGTTTTGGCTGAGTGTGAATGTTATCATTACTCTCTTTGAATGCAGTGGTCAGAATAATACCACTAATACAGATGTTCCTAATTGACTAMATGTTTAAATAATACATTGTGTGAACTGATCAGAAAATGTTAGTTTTGAAATGTGTTTGGTGTCTAGGAAAGAACTGGTAACATACTGCACATTCAAAACTGTTTTTTGCTACTAAATTGTCAAAAATTTCTGATTTCTAAGGGGGTAAAAACCTGCTTAAACTAATCACAGATACAGCTGTTATCTGTTATGGGCTAAGAACTTAATGCCCTATTGCTCAAATGAGTTTTACAATAACAAGATAGCTATATCACACTCCTAAGTGAAAAGCTCATGAACTTGCCTGCATGGTTATTTCCAACCTCCACTCTTCTAACAAGCTCCCAAAGTTATTGTTGCTTATAAAAGTGGAAAATGGACCTGATAAAAATGTTTAGTCTGCAGGGCTGTGTTTTATTTATCATATCACAAAAGAACAATGTTTTGTTGCATCATGGTCAAAATAGAAGCGACCTTGCTTGTTCATGAGTGCTCAAAGCCTAGAGATAAGAGGCAAAGTAATAGAGTACAATAGAAAGAGTGTAGTGTAATTATTTGTGGCTTGTCAAGTGAAGCCCTTTCAGGCCCCAAGTGATTCAAATCTGGGAACTCTGCACAATTCTGTACACTAACCATAGCCAGCATCAGAGAAATCTCACCCAGCTTCTCCGACAGTACTGAAATTGCATCAGTTTGTCATGCACTGAGCATGCCAGCTTCGCACAATATCATTTGCTTGCAAATGGGCCTGGCCCCAATGCCCTGAGACACATTCTTTGGTATCTGACTCTTGGCCTGTGATTTGTCATGTCTCTTGTGCTATCGGCGTAAAGTAATTTTAATAGATTCTGATGGTTTGCTTGTGGAAGGTAAAGAATGCACTACAGATTGTGTCAGGTAGCTTGCTATGGCATGGAGCATGGTGGAGGCCCTCATGATGGTGATAGCCAAACAAAGAGTATGGAGAAATGAGAACCCTATTTTCAATGGTATTTAACACTACCCTTCACAACACCCTGCTGTGGACATCCTTGCTAACTCAGCAGGTTCAAGAACTTAGCAGTGAAGAATCAAAGCAGTGTTAGTTGTGCTTCAGAGTTGTTTATGGATGAGAGATATAGCAGAAAAACACTGGCTTTTTTTGTCCCTATTTGAAAAGTGTTGAAGATGTGTAAAAAGGTTAATTAGTTTTCCAGAAGTCAACTGGATATATATTTGTCTTTGTTACCTTTTTATTRTTTGTTTGACATATTAGTACTCTCTAAATAAAAATCCCTGTATGTTTTAGAAAGTGTTATTTGATACTGTAAAAAAAATTTTAAAAGGCCTGTGCAATTTGTAGTCATATGTATCTTTTATAAAATTATGTAAATATGACCTAGAAGATAGATTTATGAAGAATTTCTTCATAGATTTTTATTGGTATATTTATCTGACAATGATTTGATTACTGGATCTYTGTTTGTAATTGTTTTCTTACAGTATGAAGTAAGTATGTGGCATTTTTTTACTCTTCCTTTGACACCACTGAGATGAGATTATTTTGCCATTGACAACTCTGATCTTTGCATCATTTTTTTTCAGCTGACTTCCTTAATTGATTACTACTTTGGTGTTGGAGCCTGCAGCATAGCTCTCCAGAATTCTGCTGACACCAATCGATTAATGTGAAGGTGTTAGTTAGTGATTTCATCTAAGAAACATTCAAAACCATGTCAGTAATCTGTTCTTAAAAACTGCCAGATCATTGGATTTTGTTATTTTGAACATGTTAGTTTGGGTTAACAAGGATTTCTCTGGAGAGAAAAAAAAATTGGAATAAAAAAAACTCTTGTGGAAAGAGCAGATTTTATTCAATCCTGCATTAATACAACACACATGTACATGCCTTAATATTTAAAAGACTGTTTTAAAATATGTTCTTATTAATATTTAAGGTACCTCTGAGGAATTTATAAAAATGCTTCACCACAAACTATTTCTTTTTATTTTACCTAGGGAATTTTTGACAGCAGTGTAACTCTGAGCACCCCGCCAGCAAGTCTGTGCAAGCCTGCCACTTTCTTTCCTGCTGTAGCTTCCACCTTTGCTTAGCAGCTTTGCATAGCTAAGCAAATTTTTAAAATGAGCCTGCATTTTTTCCTTTTTAGTTCTAAATATGTTCAGAAAAAAGTGCTGTTTTACAAAATTCCTCAGAGTAATTCTGTGTTGCGATCACAACTTACTGTTCAATATTGCAGATAAGATGAAAGAAGTAAAGTTTAAAGTAAAGTGATGTTAACTTTTAAAAGCATGTTTTGCTTTTATTTCTTGGTGGAGTTTTGACTTCTCCAAAAATGTAGATTTTTTTACAGTGTGGTAGCCTTTGTGTGGGTTACTTGAGCGTAYGTGAAGCATCTCTACCTGTTTTCCTAGAGGTGGCTGTGGAGAGTACAAGTTAGTTAAATCCAGTGAGCATCCTGTTGTCACAGGTTTTGTTTGTGCAGAAGGCAACCTTAATCAGTTGCCACTACACCAACATCAAAACCAGCAAAATACTGTGATCAGTGTAACATCCTTATGTTCAGATGGGGCAAAACATAGATGGCCATGCACACACCTGTGTTTGTGGGCGCAGATACACAGAAGCATACACATGCATATGTCAGCACCGGAAGGATTTATTGGGTGRTATTGCTGAAGAGTCTGTTTGTAGTTCCAGTATGACTTGATGTTTTAGTGATGTGGATGATGGAACAAGAATGTCCTTATTTAAATTTGCCATCAACACCAAGGTGGAAGTGACTGTGAACATACTGGAGAGCAAGAGTGGGGTTTAAAATAATTTTGATGAATTGAAAAGTTTATTTAACAAAGGAAAATGAGGTGCTAAATAGGATGCTCAATAGTAACTGGTGCCAAGTGTGTATTTATAAAAAAATAATCAGTAACATGGAGTAAGATCCAAAGCAGGTAACAGATATTTGTGAAAAGATCTGAGGGTTATCATGCATCACAAGATGGCCATGTCACAAGGCAAATGCATGTTGGGATTTCAAAAAATGAATGTAATGAAAAGGTCAATGATGTGGAGTGTATACTAAGCATGATATGTGTATGCTAGATGGATAACTTTTGAGGAGGTTTGATTAGATTAGTGGTTTAGCTGTGAAGCAGAAAACAGCACAGGGACAGGAGTGTTAGGACTCCTRTCAGAGTCTAATCACTGTCCTGCTCACAGATATGTTTCACCTCAATTCTGTCTCATCTGAAGRGGCATGAAGGTAAACTGTACAAGTTAGAAGGCTCCTCAAGTTTACTAAATGACAGAAATAACAGAAGACTGAGGAATTTGTGCCATTTACTCCCAAGTATTATGAGGAGCTGATGAAAAAATTATATTTTTGAAAGATTATTTCAGAGGGATTTGTATGGCAATAATTTTTTGCCAAGTTATATACCTTATCTGCAGAACTTGCTGTAGGTATCACCTAGTCTTGCTTTTGTTTATTGAATTAGGCATATATTAATTTTGTGGGAGGAGTTGCTGCTTTATCGATATGTGCTCAAACATCAGTGTAATTTCCATTTCCTGATGTTTCTTGCAGGTTCACTCATACTGCAGACCTTGTCTCTGCTTGGTGCAGGACGCATTATGTAATGACTCTTAGTAGTAAGTTCATTTGCTTGCTCCCATGTGCTTTCTGTTAGGCACTGATGGGATCCATTCCATGATGTGATTGTGTGCCTTGCCAGAAATTGAAGACAGAGCAGTGCCAAAGAATAATGCTCTGCCACTTGTCACTCTAGTCCTCTCTTGCTGCTCTTAGCCAGAGACACTCACAGATAGTTTAGCTTTACTTAATTCTTGATGTATGTAATCCATTTATTGCTCATGTTTAGATGTAGCTTTTTACCCTTCATACCATGGTAATAATCAAAAATCTCCTGCACCTTCAGCAAGAGTAACATCTTGAAACAGAAGTCTTGGTGGAAAATATTGGATGCACAGCATTATGGTGATGTGCCACTGTCCCGAACACTAAGTATAAGCCATACCTATTTTACTACTGTCTATCACATTAGTAGGATGTTTGATGTTAAGTGATTTAAATATCCCTAGTATTGAAGAATCATGGTCACTGACAATGAATATGATTACAGTGAAAATTTTTTACTCCTTATAGCSTAGATAGGCTATTTCTGTACTTCTCAAAGTAGCAGGGTGAGGTTGTGCTGGGCAGCATGATAAGAAGGCAACACGAATCAGGCACCAGTTATGAACCCATTTTTACCTCCTGCATTACAACAGTTTTTAGTTTCTTGTTTGTGGACAGTAAACGTGATTTCATTTACAAATTGTGAGCAAACTTGCAGAAGAGCATTTATATAACCATATATTAACTTGCAGAGGAACTAATTTATTATTCCCCAGGGAACGCCTGGTAAGCTATCGTATGGCTGGCATATGTTGTCTATTAGCCTTTCAGAYTATCAGCCTGTATCCTGCAAGCATGGGAGACAAAAGTTTTTATTTTGATTACTGACTAACCTCCTCCTGGCTGTTTTTAACCCAAGAGCTCTGTGCACGCATGGACTGCTCAGCTGCGGATGGAGAGCAGATGAGACAAAGTGYATAAGAGCATACTCTGAAAAGGAGCTGAGGAGAGAAATCCCCAAGCCAGCCAAGTTTGTTCTTATACCCATGCAGTCAAACCATGGCGTTGCACTGCTGTACAGAGATTAGGGGTTTGAAACTAAAACAGGTAAAAAGTTGTAGTTTAATCAGACAGCCTTCTGTCACAGTAGTATATCTGGGACTGAAGCTGGCTTGGCAATATCTTTGGCATTACACTACTTCCACCACAGAGAGGGAATCAAGGTTCTCAATACACTTAGGGCCCTTTTCTGGTATAGACAACTTGGATATGTAAAATGTKTTTTTGTATAGAATCACAAAATTGGATTGTTTGGATTGGAAGGACTGGATTTAAAAATCATCTATTCCAACACTTTATTGCAGGAAGGGACWCCTTTCTCTAGATCACATTGTTGCTTAGATTCAGCCTGACCTTAGGCATTCAAGGGTGGCATATCCACAGCTTCTCTGCAACCTGTTCCAGTATCTCACCACCCTCATCATCAAAAAATTCTTCCTTGTTTCCAATCTAAATCTATGCTCTTAGTATAAGAGTTTTACATTGCCGCTTGTCTTGTCACTACAAACCTTGGTAAAAACTAGTCTGTCTCAGTCTTCTTTGTAAGCCCTCTTTAGACACTGAAATGCCACAAAATTATCTCCCTGGAGCCCTCTTGTTTTGGCTGAACAACCACAACTGTTTGTTTCRTAGCTCTTCACAGCAGCTGTGTTTCAGCTCTCTGGTCAATTCTGTGACCTTTCTCTGGACTTGCTCCAACAGGTCTAGATATAGTGCTTCRGGTGAAATCTCACTAGAGCAGAGAGGGTGAATCTCCTCCTTCTCCCTGCTTTTGATGCTGCCCAGGATGCTGCAGTTGGRCAGCTTTCTAGRTTGTGAGTGCATATTGCTCCATCATGCCCAACTTATCATTCACCAATAGCCCAAATCCTTTTCTGATGGGCTTCTCTCAACCCATTCATACTCCAGCGTGTATTGATACTAAGGGTTAACCAAAGCCATTTTTGCTTTTGGCCTTGTTGAATTTCATGAAGTTCATATGGGCTCACTTGTCAAGCCTGTCAAGGTTGATATCTGCATGATAGCCCTTCTCTTCAGGGAATGAACTGCACCACTCCGCTTGGTGTTTGGTTCAGTTTGGTGTTTAGAAGGTACTTCCAAGGCTTGGGATCAAACATGAGCAAGACCAAGCACAATACTAGAGCACTTGCTCAATGAATAGTGCAAAGATGCTGAGGAATAAGTTTTTAATTATCACTTAAGGCATGCCCARAGGGATTGATTAAATTGTACATGGACAAGATTATTTCTTGAATTCTGTGACTTTGGAGTCCTTAACTTGTTTTTTTGTTAATTTCTTTTGATGGAAGGATGTATAAATTTATACTTTTACAGTGGATGTTGTAGTACTCAGTATTTCAGTGAAAACAATGAAAAGTTCACTTTACAGTTTGGAGAAAAAAAATAGCTGGGTTACAGGCTTCTTAAATGTTTTATAACATGTCACTGTTGGTTTCTTTTTTTTTCTTTTAATTCTCCTTTGTGTAACATTGTAAATATTTAAATATGGCTCCCAAAAATAAAATGCTGAGTTCCTGTTGAAGACTCCAGGGATTTGGTGTACTAAATTAGAACTGGTTGAATGCATTTTAAAAATAACTTGTGGCTGTAATTATTTGCCTCAACAGCTTTAGTAATGGTCAGAAGCAAGAGGCAGGATGCAGGTCAGCTTGCTGGTGACCACTGGAACATTTGGAGGTCCAGGTTTTGCCTCTTGACCTGGAGTGTAACTCAGTTGCTCCTGAGCAGCCATTTTTATAAACTCCTAGTATGAGTGCGCATATTGAGCAATGTTGGACTGACTGGTTTAGATGCAGTGGAAACTTGCAGTCAGTACAGAATATTCCTTTTTAATTAGCAAAAATTTTGAAATAGAGAAATTACTTAAGCTTTCTAAGCAAAGATCTTCCTCAAAAGTGGGAATTAACGCTGCTAATCCCACTAGATTTTTGGGATTACTCATAGCTGAAGTGAGGTCAGAGGCAAATGTTTGTTTTGTTTGTTGCATCTCCTGCTCTTTATATTGTAATTCTGTGCTTGCTAAAAAGTCCAGTGGTCAAAGAAATGGATTCAGAATTCATACTTAGCATAGGCTTTGCTGTTTTCTAGTTATTGTTTCTAGATGGGTTCTGATCCGAGTGCGTGTGTGTCTAATATCCTTATTTATAAAAATAAGAGAACATTCAGCATTTCAAATATAGAGCCATGCCCTTTTTTAATTTTCCTGTTAATGGACTCATTTTAGTGCTAAGATCTTGAACAGGTTCTACTACAGCATTAAATTAATAAAATAATGTATTAGGTGATAAATTGTATGTATGTTATGGAGCACTATTGATTACCTTGCTTATTAGTTGTACATTAAAGAAGACAGTAGTTAGACAAATAATTAGATGCTCTTATGACTTGCTTTATATATATAAAATAAAAGAGTATCAGGCAAAATCCGAATGTGGGAGCTTGTGATTCCTATTCATGTTCAATTGTGAATGTACAGGAAGTATGCATTTTTCTCATTTCTAGAAACCTCTTAACACCTCTTCTAGTTGTTAAGTTGCTTTTTTTTTCTCTTTAAATTCTTTGTAATAATATGTTTTTCAGCTATAGATACTGATATATAGGAAGTATTCTTTACAGGACATACACTTGATAAYTTTTGTGTGTTTATAATAACAGGAGGAATTAATGTTTGAAAGACCATAGGAAGCATTGGAGCATTTTTACCTCTACTGAGTTATTAGTATTAGTCATTCTGTAGCATGAATAAGGTATGTGTGATCAGCTTGACAGTTATCCGTGTAAGTTAGCTCCGGTTCAGTCCTTGGAGTGATGGCTCCTGCCGGTTTACAGTTTTGGTGTGGTGTCTAGCATACCAGTAGGGGTCACTCTATGCATTGAATTTAGGAAATATGTAGTTAATTTTAATTACTTTTWTTAATTGCATATGCTATCACACTTGAAAAGAAGAAATCCTAGAAAAGAATTCTACTCATTGTTTATTAAATTACTGTTTTTCCTTTGAGTTGGGAGTATCTGTAGAAAGCATGCACGATAGTTAATCTTTTATAAGCTAACTATGAAGTGTGACCATATCTCAGACTGGATATCTAATGACACATTTTCACAAAAGTCTTTGAGAGAGTCTTCACAGCTTGCTGAAAAACGGAATATACTGAAAAGAAAGTGATTTTGGGGGTTACTGTATTTCCATGCCCTAACTCAATAAAAGAGGCTGGAAAATCTGGGGAGACAGGTCAATGTGCCACATAAATACTTCAWTAATGTATTCTTCCATTTCTCTCAAAGTCAAACTTTAAGGCCATTTTTAAAAACCAAGCAGCAGGATATCAAGTGTGTGTGTGTCTGCCAAATGAAATAGATGGGTGATGATTCCCTGGTCTTCGAAGTCAGGCAGTTAATTTTGCAAGTAGTTGATGATCAATGCGGTCACTTCAAACCATTAAATAAGATCCATCTGTTTCCAGTTTTTCTATAGTGGCAATGTTGTGAAATACATTTCTCCCTCCTGCTTCCTTCTAAAATCTATATCTTAGGATTTTAAATGTTTTCTGTATATGATTGAAGCATTTTAATGCTTATGAAAGGACATAATCCATTCTTAAATAAGGCATTTATCCAGTTTTAAATTAAAGACTAATTTGAAATTTGTAATACTTGGTTTACTAAGATTTCTTAATGAGGAATGCGTTGCACTTAATTGGATGCAACTAGCTATGCTCTTTATATTCTTATCCTTTCCATGATCTCCTCTTTCACACTTACTGCAATAGTTTATGTGCAACTGCTACTCTGTGCCACAGTTGTGAGCAGGAGTTCATGTATGGATTTCAGTTCTTTTTYCAGAAGAGTTGGAAGTCACAGAGAATCTTCAATGTAAGTGGTCTGTGCAGAAATCCCACTTTTTCAGAAAAATCACCCCAATATGGTGGCTTGGCTGAGATCCAGGACCTYAGATTTCAGTTTCTGACTTAGGCAAGTCACAGTGGTCTGGTAGTTTGCTTYGGAAAAGCAGATGGTGATAACCAGGTGGAGTCAGGTGAAACAGAGAGTAAGAGCATATTTGTAATACTCATGATCTTTGCTTCGGAGGCTGCCTGTAAGGATAAAGTGATTAATTTCAGTAATACAGGTACAAGAGTAGATGGGAGCAGAAAAAAAGTAATAGCAGGGTAGTAGGGATCAGCATTTGCTTCTTTTTCTGTGCCAAATGAGATTTGCTTAATTTGATTGATGACAGCATCTGAAAACTTGCTGATCACTGTTGCACACATTGCACTTTCACAATTGAACAAAAGATCTGCACAAGTGTGTCTCCCTTTTTCCAATTTCAGTTGAAATTCTATTTATTTTGGTAGTTTTTCATTATAGTATCTTTGTTTCTGCTTTCCTTAACTGTTGTATCTTTACTAAGAAGTTTGTGAGAAGAAATGAAATGGTGAAGCAATAAATGATAAGAAGAGTATTAATTTTTCCTTGTATTCTTGGTTAATAAAATTGATACTGTGTTTCTTTAAGTAGTCCAAAAATTGGTATCTTGCAAGCACAGAAATGTCTTTCAAGGACGATGCTGTATTTTTGATTGGAGTAGAATAACAAATTTTGTAACGCTATAGCATAAAAACTACTAGCATCTTTTCAGAAAATGTTACTTGAATTCACAAAATTTATTCAACTCTTTTTTATTTAGTGAGACTACTTGCTTTTCCTTCTTGCCCTATTTTTTCTCTGCATGTCCAGTGAAGTCATCGTGACTTCAATAAATCATAGTTTTCTTTATTCTCTCTGTCCCCAGGTATACTAGTTGTTCTGGTCATCTAAGCCTAACATATGTTAAACACCTTTATATGTAGCCCTTTGAAGTATTATGTCTTCAAAATTGTTCTTTGAAAGAAAAGCTTGCTCTGCTTTTCACAGAGTCACAGAATGTTTAAAGTTGGAAGAAACCATTGGAGCTTGCTTTGTCCATCCTCCCTGTTTGAGGAGGGTGCCATAGAGAACATTACTCAGGATTGTGTCCAGATGGCTTTTGAGTATCTCCAGTGAGGGAGACTCCACAACCTCTTTGGACAATTAGTTGCAGTGCTCAGTCATTCACAGAGTGAAGAAGTTCTTCCACATGTTGAGGTGGAACTTCCAGTGCATCAGTTTCTGCCTGTTGGCTCATTCTGTTTCTTGGCACCAAGAAGAGCCTGGTCCATCCTCTTGTCACCCTCTCTTCAAATACTGATGGACATTGATGAGGTCCCTTCTCAGTTGTCTCTTTTCAAGGCTGAACAGGCCAGCTCCCTTCAGCCTTCCTGGTAGAGAGATTCTGCAGTCCCCTAATGACTTTGAAATCCTCTGTTGGACCTACCCCAGGAATTTCATGGTCTCTTGTGCTAAAGATTCCAAAGGTGGTGGTGGACATCAAACCCAGCTCCTTTTAGCCAATTATACCAACGTGGCTGCTTGTCTAACTTCATATCCCCACCAAAATTAATTTAAAATACTTTGTTRTCTTTTATTATGTTTGTCATAACTGAAAAAAAATTGGACATGTGGGTATTTACACCCTTTTAGTTGATGTACGTAGCAGAATTCTGCAGGAGCTTTACAGTGTTGTTGCTGACATGATAGCGYAGATATTATTAGCTTCTGTTAGGTAATGCTAGTACTTAGTGCAGCACATTACCTAACATGACCCACAGATTACTTATTCTAATGATTAATGATAAATGAGTAGTGATAATTGGAAGATTGTAGATTATGGGGTTTTTTGTGTTTAGTGTTGTTTTTTTGGKTTTTTTTTAAGGAAGTATTTGGTTACAGCAAATGTTTTTTGTGTCACTGATAATTTGTATTAATTTTTGCACCTTTTTCTTCAAAAAAGTTTTTATTCTGAGTCAGAATGAAATAAGTCTTGGAGAGTTTAGGGATTTGATAAGAATTAGGAATATGACAAATATCAGCACACTGACCTATATTTTCAAACAGCAGTGTGGTAAATGAGACAGCAGGAAAAAATCAACCAAACCATTCCTTTACTTCTTCATCCGTAGGGAAAAGATGGACTCTCTGATCTGAGAACATAAAAGAATTTTATCATTTTATTGACTGAAACAGTATTTATATGGTTTAAAATAAACATGTGATTCCTTTTTTGTCAATGTACTGCTTTTCTGTAGCTATGTTATAAATTTTGATTCTATTTAGGCTTTTCTTAAATCACAGATGTATTAATTTGCTTACTTTAAACTCAATCTCATATTCAAGTATAGTTGTACTTAACATTAAGAGTTTTTTAACTTAAAAAAGGTAAAAAATAGTAAAAAAAACCCCAGTTTTAAAAACACAAAGAAAAACAAACAAAAAAAAAACCCCATAAAACATTTCAAAGGCCCCAACAATAATGTAACTGAGAATTTGTCAGTCAGGCCACCTAAGCAGGGTGAAAAGACATTTTACATCATACAGTAGTAAAAGTCACACAGTTTTTGAAAGTTATTTTGTGCACAACTTTATACAGAACAAAAATTTGTAATTTTGTCAAGGAGCAGAGTAAGAAGACTGATCCTTCAAAAAGTGACTTCACAAGCTGAAGTTTTCATAGAGTGAAACTTCCTCAGTGTGGAATMTTTTTGAGTGGTATGCTTTCATGCAAAGATGAATTTGTGCTTAARGTAGCCTACCTAAGTGATGTTTTCCAATGGAAAAATGTAATTATATGATTAATGCAGGTTTTAATGTTTCTTTGTAGTRTTAGCTTTGGAATTCAAGATTACAGAGAGAACTGTAAATTACTTCAAAATAGTAAATATTGTAATGTTTGTGACTACATGCATTTGTTCTCCTTAGTCTTTCAGGATTCCTTTCAGACATTTTAAGTTCTTGGTGTATTGTGAACCTTTGGCACTAAAGTCTTTGTCACTATAACTTACACTTTTAGTCTGTGGCAGTAAAATGTATACTTATTCACTGACAAAGAAGGACGCCTCTAATGCATTATGAATCCAAGTATTAGTTTTTTTCTTTTGACTTTGACTTTAACTCCATTGAGTTTAACTAAGAAAACAGAAAAGTCATTGCTTCAGCTAAGTGTGCCTGTCCAGAAAGAAGTGATGATACTGCTACAGGCATGCTTTGAGCAATGGCTTGGGCATTTACCCAGTTCATATATCCCTGTCATAAAGAGTCAGTTTCTGTTCTTTTGAAGGGATGTAGGCTTTTTGTGAATTATTCACAGGGAAGAAAAGGTCTTCCATGTAATCTAAAACAGAAACAAATGCCTTTGATGTATATTTTTGTGTAATTAAATAAAGGAATATTAAAATGGTGCCCTAAATATAAGCAAGTAATTTGGATTATTGCGTRCTACACTTAGGCTCTGCCATTGAAAAATAAAAGCTGAATCTAAAAGGAATTAAGTAATGACATTATCAGATGTAAAGTTGTTTTACATTGTCTAAAGACGGAAAGAGTGAAGTGTTTTCATCATAATTCACTTTCAAATTTTGCATGTCCTCTATGTATCTTTATGTCAGCAACCTATACAGTCTCTGTTTCCATTTCTCTTGCCTCCTGTTCTAATAGGGTGGTAATGTATGGCTTCCTATTTTTCCTGAGAGAACTGACACCAATTATTAGCACAATTTGGGAATTATAAATACTGYATAGTGTATCCTTAATTTTCAGGGTGACTTCATTGAATGAAGATGAATGTTTCTTTGTGCATTGTGCACATACTTTGCATTTCATATAAAATGAATAGTTTTAGATCCACAGTTCAATTAAATATAGTTCACTTGGGTTTTTTTTTTTGTTGTTTTTTTCATAATTGGTTATGAATTGCTGCCATCATCAGTTTCAGTGTCAAGGCTTTCAGCCCAGATATTTATGCATATCAGACAACTAAGATGAAGAGAATTTCCTGTTTTCTGTATAAGCACAAAGTACAAGAACCAGACTTGGAAAGAACAAAATGTAATTAGTCTTCAACTTCTTGTCTAAAGATATTCTTCTCAATAATTTGAGTTCTTACAAGTTAAAGCTTATAAAGATGTAAAAGATTTTACAGCAGAATGCAAAACACTTCCTTATCTTTGTTTTCTTTGTTTAAAAAACCCTCAGGACTAAAATAAGTTTCTAAAATCTACATAAAATAGCATCCTATCTATACTTGCCCATTGTCTGGGGTACTTCCTCTTCCCTTCCCACTAGCTTCAAGAATATTGCAGACAGGTTGCTTTTCAGACATTTGGCATCATATGCATTGAATGTGTGACTGTTTCTTTATCTTCCATTTTCCCCTTAGATCTGCACACATTAAGTATGCATGGTTTTGTAAAAGTGCAAACAAATGCTGACAGCTAACAGTAGCATCTGAGATGACATAGTTTCTGTTAGATGCATACTGAACTAGTTGTGAGAAATGTTGAAGATATATTTGAAAGCTGTTTGCTGTGAATGAGTTCTTTGTGAATCACTGTAGAAATTGGCTTCTGGGCTGAAATTTTCCATCACAAATAGTTAGTATGCATTGAAATTCTTAAATTTCAGTGAGATAATTCATCTGCTTCTGAGAAGAAAAAAAGAAGCAAAAAAAAACCCCAACAAAATGAGGACATTGGTTTGCCAGGGTTAATAAAGTAAATTTAGTCTTGTAACTGTTGTGTTGCCTTTCTTTTTGGAGTAGGAATTGAAAAGTTTTATTAGAGTGGGAAAAGTAATTGCTCTGTACCTGTAGCTTGAATAAGACTTAGCCATATCCTCTGAAAAATCCCAAGTTTTTTGAGTCTGAAAGCAAAATTCTTCTAGATTTCTTGCAGGAAGTGCTTTACAAGAACACCAAAAAGAAAAAAAAATAAAAAAAATAAAAAAAAAAAGACACTTCTAACAGTTACTGGTTTTGTCTGAAAGTTTCCATGTTACAACTGGACTGATAATAGCAAGACTGCTGTCACCTTTTTTCTTTGCTGCTAATAAGTTTTTAGACATTAGTCCATGTTGTTTCTACTGTGAGATAGCAGAAGATGTATTCTGCTTGTTTAAGACATGGTTCACATGCTTCTGTGTTATTTCTAATATTGGATTTCTATAGGGATTTGGATTTAGTCAATCTCTGGTTTCATGCTGCTTGCCTAAAACAAGGTATGGGAAATGGCTTTTCTGAGAACGGAGTCTTTTTTCTCTTTCTTCTTGAAATGGAAAGCATTTTCTGTGCCTGAGGTGGCAAATAGTTTTGCTTTGGATCAGAAGATTGTATTCAATTATAAGCAGTTAGCCTGAATGCGAGACTTAACTTAAAAAGTTTGAGCATCCCTTACCCATTGTGAAGAGCAATTTTTGGACTGTCGCCATATTTTCTCCTGGATTTTTTCTTGGAAACAAAACCTACTGCTGCTGTCTTCTGTAACATACGAAGTGGAGAGCAAGTTCTTCTGATGTTTATGCTGTACTCCTAGAAGTTTCATGATTTCAGGGTCTTCAAGTATTACWTGCAACATACTGGCTTTTTTGAATCACTTCAGTTTACTTAGTACTAACACTGCCCTGAGTTTTCCAGCTAGATTGCTAATGCAAACATAGATTCTGTAAGAAATGGTTGTATGCTGTAATTATGTCCTGATGGGTTACTCCATGGAAAATGAGTTTTCTGTCCAAGATAAAAAAAAATAATGTAATGAAAATAACAAAATTAATATTTTAGCGCCAGGGCATTTTGTATGGAGAGCCTCTGCCCAYGAACTCCTCAGCATTTAAATCAATACAGTTTGAAAGACTCTCATACAAGTTGATATAATAACCTCTGAAATACTAATGATGAGTTATCACTTCCACTGGGAAACTGTACCGGTCCCACACATAAAAGTGGTCATTTAAAATGTCTTTACTAAGCAGCACAGAATTCTGCAGAACTAAATCTCAAGTAGATCTGGCTCCCTAAATGGTAATTCCATCTTTTTTTAAAAGGTCAGCTCAATTAGATTTTGGCAAGATTGAGTCTTCAGTGTCTCTTATTATATTCATCAGGACACATTGGCTGGTAGTTTGCAAGTGTTCATGAGCAAAACAGGTTAGTAATATATTGGTACCAGTACAAATAGATTGTCCTCATCACCGCATAGACAAAACACTCATGAGAACTGTGCAATTCTTTAAACACTAGTGGCATGATATAATGAAGTTGTATTCCATTAAGCACTTGTATACAAGGGAGCAAAATGTCATCACCTGAGTGTGGCTGCATTTCGGTGATACAACCTCATCTGTTCCGTCAACTAGTTTTGCTCTGATCAATAAGCAGTTTTCTGTGGCCTTTCACTACTGTCAGATGTCATTGAATGATGTAAATACACATCAGAAACTAGAAACTTGACAGCTCACCTAGACTAAAGAGAAAAGTGGGGAGGGGGAAGGGKTGTAATGCTGGGATAGACAGAAATGACAGCTGATGTCTGCTGTGTATAAATGATTTGATATTGCTACAGACAAGATTTTTCATTTTCTATAACCAGGCAAAAAAATTACTCTGGCTTGTACAAGTCAAATCATTCAAAAAGACCAAAGAGAATAAAAAGGATTTTTAAATTACAGGACAGCACTGAACAGAATGGCCCACTTAGAAGTTACCTTTATTTCTATTCTTGTATTTTAGTCCTACTCCCTGTTAAAAAGAAGGAAGAATAAATAARTGTTAGAAATGTTCTTCTAGGCAGCATACAATGAGTAAAATATTGTCCAGGCTATCAAACTCTTTAAAAGCATTAGATATCTCATTTCAGTATTTCACTGCAGAATCAAAAATTAATGTATTTTGGTTGCTTGTGTTGTTTTTCAGTTGTGAAGAAGCTTAAAAATACTTCCAAAATGTCCACAAAAGACTAACTGAAAACTGTTATGTTCCATAATGGGAATTGTAGCTGGAATATGCAGGGTTTTTTCTAATTTGATTAGAATTGTAATCTTCATGATTACAAAGTTCAGCTGCCAGGAGCTAGGATGAAGAGGAGAGTGTTTAGTACTATKCATTTATAGTTGCTGTATTATGGGTCTTTACACTGTGAAACATACTTGATCCTATCTTATCATAAGGAATTTACAAGAAAAGTTCCAGAACACAGTTTCCGGTGCAGAGAGRAAGTTTCTGTAATAGGTGGTAGAGGGCAGGTAAACATTTATGGTTTTTGAACAGGTGCATGATGTTTAGCCTTTCATCTTGAGGGGTTGGTGTCATCTTTCCTATGCAGTATATATGTATCCTGCCATACGTGTATGTGTATATTTATATATATATTCTTATATATATATATATATATATGTATATATGTCTTTACTGTATTTGCTGCCATGTAAGAAGCAAAATGCAGATTTTCAAGAGAAACTAGGTACATTAGTAAAATGAAACTGCTTCTAGAAAAACAATGGGGTTTGAAATTCAAAGTAGTATCTGCTGTTGACAGAGTTAACAGAGAGATCTGAACTCTGGCCTATTTGTAACAGCAATGTCACTGACACCAGGTTGCACTCCACCTTGCTCTCCTGGCCACTGGTAAAACTGCTGAGAATGTGGAAGTGTTRCCTCTATGTGATGGTGTGTGCATGTGTATACAGGGGTTTAATGGAGTTCACTGTCTGCACTTCTACTCCACTCCAGTGAGACCCCACCTGCAGTGCTGCATCCAGCCCTGGGGTCCCCAGCAYGGGAAGGACATTGGCCCATTGGAGTAAGTCCAGACTAAGTACAAAAAAATGATTAGAGCTTCTATGTGGCAAGGCTGAGAGAATTGGAGATGGTTCAGCCTAGAGGATAAAAGTTTCTGGGGTGACCTTATAGCAATGTTTCAGTACCTAAAGGGAGCTTACAAGAAAGCTGAAGAGGGAATTTTAACAAGAGTGCATAGTGACAAAACTAGGAACAATGGAACGAAACTGAAAAGGAATAGATTTAAGTTAGATATAAGAAAGAAATTTTTTATTGTGAGTATAGGCACTGGAACAAGTTGTCCTGAAAGGCTGTGAATGCCTCATGCCTGGAAGTGGTCAAGGCCAGATTGTATGGGGTCTCAAGCAGCCTGGTCGAGGATGGTGTCCCTGCCCATGGCAGGGGATTTAGAACTGCATAACCTTTATCGTACCTTCCAGCCAAWATCCTTCTGTCATTCTTTGATGTCCTTGCTGCCTTAATAATGTTGCCCTGCTTTAGCATTCTTATCTACAGTACTGAGGCATAATTTGTATGAAGAAAAGCCTGTTCTTGTGCTGTGTTAGATTTTGGGCTTGTGCCGTGAGGTCARTGCTTATGTATTGGAGATTGGGTCTTCACCAGTCACTGGCCGTATTGCTYATATGTAGCATTGTTCCTATAATCGAGCCAAGAGGTCTGAATTCAGAACAGGTGTCATGATTCCCATTGACTTCTGGAGTTCTCAATCTGTGCTCTCAAGCTGCCATCACCTCTGTCTCTAAGGGGTTTTCTACAGGGCTTTCAGACAATAGTTGTCCTCGTCTGGAGCAGTGAGAATGGATTTCTTGAGACTGGCATGAAATTTGKTTAAGAATAGCCAAGCATAACCATTCTAAATTACATGCATTCCCTGTTTACTCAGACATCAGATCATACCTTTACCTTTTCTTTATATTGTCAATTGTTTGATGCTTTGTGTTGTGTATGGGGAATGACCAGATGCTAATCTGCCATTGTAAATTTGTAATGAGCACAGTGGARTAAATATAACGTAAGTGATGCTAAGTCATCTATTGTTACTCTGCCAGCATGTTTCAGATAATTTACTGTGTATTATGAGCAGTTGTTGTGAAAGGGAGGCTTTGGTTAGCTCTGTGTAGGCTGATGTTTATTTTAATAAGAACATTATTTAGATTATTTACATATTTTGATTTCTAATTTGCCTCATGAAGTCTTTCAGAACCAGTGCTGCTGTCTTGCAAATACAAGATTTTCTGATACTAAAAAAAGACTAAACAATATTGGTGTGCATACAATAATTGTAACCAGAAGGGTGGTGTCAAGGTATAGCTTTTAAGCAGGATTTTGGTAACTGAATTCATTGTGACCAAGATATTATCCACTTTTTTGTGGGAGAGAAAGGGAGGTGGTTGACTTGTGGGATGGAGGAGATCATTACAGGGCAGGAAGATATTCCATATGCGGTCTTATATGTCTGGACTCAAATCTTGAGAATGATTCAAATTCTCTAGAAGCTAGCACGAGGGCTCTGCTTTGACTTAGTGCCTACCTGTGCTTTAGGATACTTTACAGATTTAGTTCAATCTGAGGTGTATTGTCTACTTTTTTTTTTCCACAAAATGAGCTTTATTTTACTTTGACTACTTAGGTCCTTATACTGGCAAGTGAGATTAGATATCTCACAGCCCAGTACAACACCTCCAAATACTGTAACCTCCAGAATATATTGAAAATCCTCCCAAAAAGTGCTACTTTCCATTTGCTTGCAATCCCATTCTGGATATGATATTTATAAGATTATTTCTAGAGCTATTTCTGCAGTGGTTTTGAAATACACTTGCAATTCTGATATATTGCCCAGTGATTAAAAGTTTAAAACTCATTTGTAGTAACAGATGGTTGTGTGGTTGCCCTAAACATATAGTGATTTTCCATATTATTCTTTTTCTCTGTCTGTTGTGTTGTACATAATAAACTAAGCGCATAGCCTGGTTTGTTTTGGTTTGGTATTTTTTTTTTTAATTTACAGATTTTGCGGTGTTTCTGTCACTTCAACTTCTTGTTCCTTATTAAGACTTCAGAGATACAAACCAGTAGCTCAGTAATTGCTTTCTTGAATCTGCCTTTAATAATTACATTTAGTAAAGCTGTATCGAAAATTAGAAAGGCAGAGACTAATGGAAAACTAGATTTTTCACTGAATTAGAAAGCAAGACAATCCATATATTGACAACATTTCAAGTTGAAACAGATCAGGAAAACTGTTTTGGACTGTCTGTGCAAAGAGGCAAACACAGGCCTGATGTGCAGTGGCATCTGCATTTTATACAGGCAGAGAAACTATAAGAGATTTCATGTAAATAGGTGTCTTGAGAGGGGACAGTAGAAATCTGATTTGGAAGCAAGTMACCTGAGTTGTTTTTTTTCAGTCAGAGAACCTTTTTCTTCACATTAACAAAAGTCTAGAAAGTGCTAACTTTTCACTGATTAAAATATCKTAATTGCAAGGTGGGAAAAGAGGAAACATGTTTCAATTTCTTATTTTAGACTGTGCCATAATCTGTGGAAGTATATTTGTTGAGGCTGGTATCAAAGCACTGTGAGTCAGCTTGTGTCAAGGGAGTAGAACAGAGGTGTTGTGTCATTGTATAGTCATTAGTGGGACTTTTCACCAAAAATTTAAGGCATTTAAATTCCCATTTTAAGAAGAAGGTAAAATATGAAAACTATTTTCAGGCTTCTGTTCCTTATATATTAATGTTTTTAATGCCTCTTATCACATGGAGGCAGTATATTGATTGATAGATTAATTTATGTATAAGCACAATGTGTTCATTAATTCCTAGATATTTTGTGGTACCTCAGAATTTAAAAAATACCCCAAAATCTGAACAACGCTGAAATGTATGTAGATCTGCCAGTGTAAATAGATAATTTCACACTTGTTTATTGTTAGTTGGATATAAAACCNTTTTTTTTTTTTTTTTTTTTTTTTTTCACTGTTCTGTCTCTTACATGCTTTCTTGTTCATCTTGTAACTGAGCTGGATTTTGTTGATAAAGATGATTCGGGTGTCTTTGGGTCTTTTGGAGCATATTAAGATTGGTCTTTGCTTCAATTATCTACTAAACAGACAGTGGGCCTAAAAAGTTATTTTAATGTCTTCAGCATTTTTGGGGACCCTTATTTTTAACCATAGTGTACTATTTCTCTTACATGCTGCACGTTTAATAATAGTTTGCTTTGACAGCATAATGCTTTCTTCTGCTGCATTTTAGGATACATACACAGCATTGGGTGCATTTTGCATGAGACTGTGTGATTTGAATTGGTGTCAATTAGTGGAGCATATATCTTGTGATTTTTATTATGTTGTGGATCAGTTTTGATAAACATGGAAAAAGAGAGTTTTGGTTATGTAAATTTATACTGTTTATTTATTGGAYACTAAATTAATTTTACTGAAAAATGATGCTAAATTTTCAATTTTTAGTATGTTTCATTGAATGTAGGTTGATGGTGTGCATCTAAACATGAATGTGTTCCTTAGCCTTAGAAAAGGCTTCTCCAGCTGGAAACTTCACCTTAAATCCTCATCACAATAGCATAGGATTAATTAAGAACTTCCATTGTGTTATATACATATTAATCAGTATGTAGTTTTAAGATCATTAATAGTAAATGTTGGTAATCTGATAAACTTCATTAATCCAACAATTTCCGTGACACTTGGAAAGCTCCAGTTATTGCTAGTGTTACAGGCAGTGTACTATACTCTGCAGGGATAAYAGTGATGAAGACACTGTTAGATCAYCAGGAATCTGAGACATTTCACTCTTGTTTGTAGAACTGGTAAAAGCTAATATTTTCATAGTTCAGAATGGAAATAATAAATGTATAAGAAAGCACTTCAGATGTCACAGAGGAAATAATAAGAACCAGAAAGGTGAGGCGTGCTTGAGATTCCTTCCCGGGTCACTGGAATTTCCATATGAACAAACCGGCATTCTTTGTTATTTAGGGAGAAATTTKTCAACTGCAAAGAAATTGCTGCTTGAATAGTGACTTTTGAACCTAAAGGGTTTTTTCCTGTACCTGGCTGGAAAGATGAAAGACTCTTAAGAAGACAAATAGTGTGAAGCTAATGGAAATATCTATCATATCTAKCATCTTCCATCCTACTCACCTTCTTCAGAGTATTACAACAGGATCTTCAGATAAACCTTACAAACCTGAAGAGTAAATTGCTGCTTGATAACAAAAATAAAACTGCAAAACRCTTGTAAAATTTGTGACAGTCATGAATGTATAACTGGGTTGTCTAAGTGTCTTCCAAAAAATGAGCATATAAAAAGAAACAAATTTTTTCATCTTTTTACTTTTCTTCCTGTCTTGGAAGGAGCTTTCATAGGATCATAGGGTCATTTAGGTTGGCARGGGCCCATGGAGATCCAGGCACATCCTCCCCACCACCACCACTGCTTCAAAAAGGGCCAACATAGATCAGATTCCACAGGGCCATGTCCTATCATGTTTTGGCTTTCTCTACTACCTCTCTCTGGCCCCAGCTTCAGTGTTTATGTAATATACACTTTCCAGTTAAGCTATTAAATAAGCCACATTTGGCACTAGGTCTGGTGATAGTCTTATTTTTCTAGAAAAATTGAGTGATCTTTGCATGCAGTGATTTTTCATTGGTTCTTTAAAAAGAATGATTAGAAGATTTCATAGAAAATGTTTTTGGTGGAAGGATAATCATAGTATAATAGAAAAATATGGGACTAGGGCTTGAACTTTTAACCTCAGGCCTCTGAATTGTGCCCAATCTGGATGCTCTAAGTAGGTTTTTCTAGGCAAATAACATGAAATAAGTTATTCAGCATTGCAGAAGCACTTGGATTTTAGATGTAAAGTTTTCAAAGTAACCATGATGTTACTATTTGCCATACTTTTCTCTGTGTGTGATTGTCCTTCCTTTTAATTTTTTTTTTTTAGTCCTTACATGTAAGGAGCCTCTAAGGACATTGTCCTTTGCTCATTTGTTCCCACAACGCTGTCAGTCCTGCATGTTGAGCTAAGTGGACACTCAGTGGGGGAAAGGAGTAGTAGTATGACTGTTGCAAGTAGGTACATGAAAYGATGTGGGTTGCATTGTGTGAAAAGCTTGAAAGGCACTGTGAGCATTTAAATTCACAACCACTGTTTCTTAACGGGTTCTCCTTATTCTTCTTTTACCCCTGAGCAGGTGACTGGGAATTACAGGAATGGAATTCATTTGTGTAGGTACTTCCCCACACATATGACTGGTAGATGTGGAGCTTTGAGGTCCCTTGACTAAGGTCCCAGATGTCTTGACTARGAGATGCTCGAGTTTTTGTCATCCAGCTGCCCCACCAGCTGTGAAGAGTGTGAGAAGGATACCGTGTGTTACTAGTGTATTTTCACAGCAAGCAAGTGCAGTGACGTACATTTCTGATCCATACACAATAAATTGTGCATTCTCTTTAAGAATACGGGAGCGGGGGTATTACAGACCACAACCCACTACTACTCTTCCTTGGCCATCTTATTTTAGTGGTAATGCAGTATGGTTCTCTCAGATGCTGTTTCCCTGTGCCGTAGAATAGAGTCCTGTCCAGCATCTCTTAATAAAACTTTAARATGTCCTTCAATATTTTTTTCTGCTCCCTAACATTAATAGCTGCTCCTGAATAGAAAAGCATTCTGTAGGTTCTGTAGGCCTGAAATTTGTCCTAACTTTGTGGAGATGCCRTGAACTTTCAGTCAGATCAGACGAGCTGTGAAAATAACAGAGCACAGCCGTGCCTATCCTATTGGAAAACCCACACTATGAACATACTCTGTGCAAAGTTTTGTTAGGAGTTAGGCAGTTTTCCAGAAGTTTATGAGTTGGCCAAMTTTGCCTCCCAGATGTCTTCCTGGTCTTCTTGTCCACATCTTGGAGGAATTTGAGTAAAACAGTTTGGCTTTTGCTTTGGATTCAGTTTTGGGGTTTTGATTGGGTTTTTTTGGCATGAATAATGTAAAATGTATTTTTCTTTAAGTATGTGTTTGGACTGTCTCAGCGTAACTTTCAGAAAATATTTTCTATCTTAGTCACATACCTGATACAGAAAATCTAAGCCCAAAAATTAAAGGCTGGCAAAACTATAAGTAATCGAGAACAGTCTTGTAATGGAGAATATTAGATTATTYTAATTGCTCCTGGCTCTACCATTGACTTCTATAATGCATTTTATTAAATTACTTCCATCTCAGGTCCTCCTCAAATGTTATTGAGATGGTGAAAAAAAAATGAAACAGTGGTGTGTCTGAGCTGCAACATGAAACGGGAGGGTGAGGAATTAGTTGCTGCAAGATGAATGTMCCCCTTCATCACGCCTTTAAATTTCCTACTTGTGAAAAACATGTGTCTGAAAGAAAAGGTAAGTAGGGACAGAAGCTGTACAGAAAATTGAGCAATGGCCTGCTGAGGCAGTTGGAGATGACTTCTCAGTCACATGTAGGATAGGGTAAGTTGAGTTTTTTCTGCCCTGTAAATAGAGAAGTGACACATACTATAAAGCTGTAGAAGAATCATTTTTTGCTGCAAGTAAGAACTTTGCATGAACTAGGAATTTGCATTCCTTCTGCAGGGAGGCACTGCAGTTTCACAATAATAGAGCCTTTGTAACAGAAAAAATACTTGAAAAAGTYATTTATGATAGTGTTTTGTGTGAATAGAAATGGCAAAAATTTTTCTATTCTGTACAAAAGGTGAGAACCAGGAAAATGTCAAGGTTCAAAGAGGTTTGCACAGGAAGTGAAGCTTTCACTAAGTTCATAATAAAGCAAGAAGAAAATTTGAAGCATCAGAATGAGGGAAAGGATAGTATCATGTGATAGTATCATGTTTCACCTGTAAGACTTCTTAGTGGCATGTGTAATTTTTTTCTTGATAGTATTTTTGTCCAACTGAATTCAGGGGTTTAAGTCTGTATGCATTTAAATAGGGAATTAAATTAAGTCTGTATGCATTTAAATAGGAATCATCTGCTCATGATGACCATGAAGTTTTCTAGTACAATAAATGAAGATTTCTTTCACTCCTGAGAACCCAGGACATGAAATGTGACTCAAATTTCAGCTGAAATGAGTGTGTGGACTCTCCATCCTCCTAATGTTGTGTTTAGTAAGCTACTAGCTTTTTTTACGKAAGCGTGGAAATCAAGTTAGTTCTTTGGTAGTCTGTGCTTGGCTGTGTCTTTAATTTTCTTCTTCATTGAARAAAGGCAGTCATAGATTATTAGACCTATTAATAGTGCTGTTTGATACTTTGAGTTAACATTTGAGGAGGCTGCTGCATTGTATTAACAGTTGAAGCAACAGACAGCAGTTTAAAACTTTTAGCAAAATTTTCAATCATCCAAATCCTGTTGCTTTGTATGGAGTATGCATGTTTTTTTTTCCATGTTTCTCACATCAGAGTCAATTTATAACTTATTTAAGATCTGTCAGAAATGAGCTGGACACCCTAAACCTTACCTGGCTAAACACATGTGTAGGCATGTAATTTGTTGATACTTGCCTTGTCATCTTCCAAGTGATTGAGAGACCAGTTGCAGAATAACATAATATTCATACAATCAATTTTCATGTTTTTGAAATTATAAATATATGACTACATAACCAGTCTTCTCTGATAGATTATTCAGTCTTCTATCACAAAATTACAAATAGAATACTTTAATKGTATATATTATACTGGGTATGGGTTTGTATTAGTATTTCTACTGCCTTTGAAGCTATTGGATCTGTTGACATGATTGTACTGGAATTAGTTTCCATAAATGGTTTAGATGTTGCCATTTCTCAGACAWGGCTGTTTGAGTCAAATTCTGTGCTGCCTTATAGTTCTCTGCGCAAAGTGTCTGTGATTGGTCTACTTGCAGTGTTTTCTATTGTAAGGAAAGTAAGTTAGGAAGTATTTGTTTCTCTCCCCTGTGTTATCCCTTTTTGTTCAAGTCAAATCCAAACCTTGCTCTGAATTTCACACTCACCTGTTCCCTTTTGTATGTTGTCTGCACCTTGGTGACTGCAGTTCCCATAGACATACCTGGGACAAAGCCAGGCTGGCCCCCTTGGCACCAAGCTTGGTCCAAACTTTATGATGAGTTCTGCAGCATGTGCTGCCCATGCTGCTGCAACTGTTAATGCTGTCACCAGTACCTGAGCCAGTTTAAATCTGGCTCAGGAATATTTGCRTTCACTGTGGCCAACAAGCCAATTATGTTGGTCATGGCATGTAAATTCAGAAGCTCGAAAACTCAAACCTCAATTGGGACACAATATTTTATTATTTTTCAGCACTCTCTATGGTAGATGCTGTTCCATTTACTTCAGTAGTTGTGCAGTTTGTCACTTCCATTTTCTCCACCTTCCTTGCACAGGAAGAAGCATTTGATTTTCTGCAGCTGGATACGTTGATAACCACATCCTGGTAACCTTTTTCAGGTCTTGTCTCAGTCACAGCAGGCTTAGTCCAATAAGAAAACTACCTTATATCTATGAGCTATATATATCTATTCTATATCTATGAACTATATATTCTATATCTATGAACTTATTTCTTTGTCCCAGTTTGAATTACCATTCCAAAGAGATTGACCTGGCAAGGGAAACCTTCGGTAGCAGGATGGCATATTTTGATAAATGATGCAGTAGCTCTTCTTTCCACGAACGAGTGCTGATGTTTGAAATAGTGTTGTCAGTTGCGTGTAAGAATAGCACAGGTGGCAGGCAATCACAGAGGTAATGAGGTTTCCATTTTGGAAGACAGACCAATGCCAATTTAGTGAAAGTTTGGATGATTTAACTCCATGAAAGGAAGTGCCTGAAGGTGCTACATGGATCCTGACTACTTATCTTCTTATTGACAGAACAGCATTTGAATCCTCCATTTTGGGGCTGAAGATGGGGTAATCAGAGTATTTAGATGTAATATATGAAGGATCTTGGCTAAGTTGCAAAGATCCTAAGTTGACATTTAGGAAAACAACCTCCTTTGACTACAGCTCTTAAAAATTTATTTGAATGAGCAAGTGAGGTAGTAAAGAGGAGCAGAGACTTACTGCAGAGCCCTGAATAAGAAATGGATAAGTGGATTTGCATTATTTCTTTCACCTGATTTCTCTCACCCTGGTGAATGTGGASCTGTCGATATTAAAGCTTATGCATACAGTATCTTGACTAAATCCTATTGTGTTTCATATTCATGTGTGTTTTGTTAGTCACCAGCAGAGAAGAATACTAAATTCATGTACTRTGGTAGACATACCAGCGAAAATACCAGAGACAGTGGAAAGTCAGTTCCTTTGAAATGCTTCTTAGCGTGCTGCTTGTATCTCTTATGTGTTCTTTGACCCCATTTACATTTTTGTTTGTAAACAGAATATCCATGTTTTGGAGGTGTTAGGTGTTCTCCAGACAGGAAATTGAAGTGCAAACACCTTAACACAGACTCAGAGTTTCTAGAAAAAGATGTTGTGTCTAATCTCTCACAAAAAGGTCCTCTTGCTGGTAGTTGGGCTGCAACATGAGGGCACTTTCATTGTGGTTAGGAATTGCATCCTGCCTTGGGAAGTGAGAGGACTCATTACAGACTCTCCAGAGAAAATAGCAAAGGATTTTATGACAAAAGAGAAAATTCCTTTTCTTTTATCCAACATAGAATTAATCTATTTCTTGTAAATATTCTTCTGGAATCAGTTATTTTTTGCAGCATTCAAGTATTTTATCCCAATTTATTTTTTCTATTTGGAAGCTAATCTTACCCATTAAAAGGCTCATAGCTTTTGTGTTAGTAGAACATTTATGTTAAGAGGGATTGAGATGATCTACAAGATATGACTTGGTTATGGTGTTTTAGTCTCATTTTATTTAGTCTCATTTAGTCTCATTTTATTTTTTTTTTTGTCATATAACTGCATGCTTTAGCATGAATTGTAAGCTTTTTCCTTTTTCTGTATAATATCAACACATTTTCCTTTAAGTTTGCCTGTAAGGAAGTTAGCCAAATAGGTAACCACAGTGACAATGAGGTTTTAAAAGGGTGTCATCTCCATAACGGTTGTCCTCTGCAGAGCCAATAAAGAAAAATACCATAACCAAGTCAGATCTTGTAGCATCTTGGTTGGGTTACAAATTAGATTTCCATAGCCAGTGTATTGTTGGCAAGGGAGAGGCTTTTTAGTTTGGAAAGCCAAGTAAGTTATTTTTCAGGAAATGACAGAGAGGTTCCTGTGGGATTTTATGAGCCATGTGTTTGGAAAAGATTGGTTTAAAGAGAGTTGAAAAAATCAGAAAACTACTTACTCTTACATGTCAGCTACTCTTTCATTCAACAGTGACAGCTCASTAGAAGCCTCCCTCGAGCTTCCCATGTTATAAGAATTACAGAACTGCCTTGCTGGGTTGCAATATAAATTGTTTTACTGTCTCTTCCTCTAAACCCTAAGAAATATAACATACACTACTAAAAAGCTGTCTTCAGGAAGAGTATCCCTGAATCCTGTGCATGCCTTTTGTACATTATTCCTACTAACACTGCCATTTTAGGAATGGGAGAGCCCCATATTGCAAAACAGTGYCGGGGAAGTGTAAGGAAATAATCTGTAACTATTTTGTATTGTTGGTGGAAAATATGAACTGCATGCTGGAAGGTTTTTGACAAAACTAATCTAATTTGACTAGATACTGGTACCAGCAAAACTGGTAACCATTATGGAAGAAAAAACTTKTTCAGTAAACAAGTGGTTGAAGGTTATGTAAATTAGTAAGGAGGCATTTGAAGTAAGAGTCACATTTATAAGAACAAGTGATTGTTCTGATGTACCTTTTTTTTTTCTTTTAGCAATGGGAGTCCAGTTAGATTGCAGTAACATGAGATTTAACAGAAGCARTCAGTGAAACAACAGACTTGTCTTCTTATATCGCAGTAGAAAACCTATGTTTTCTATGTTAAAAATAGCAAGGCTGCTTTCCCAGACCAGAATGGGTCAGGTAACAGCTTCACACAGGTTGGGGCTGTTAAAAATACTCTCTGGAAATCCTGCAGTGAACTTYTCTCTTCTCTGTCATGGTATTTCTCCCTCATAAACTCTGGACAAATCAGTATCATAATTGCATAATATCAAGCTTTATTTCCATAGTCAAGAGAACTGTGTGCTTTGTTCCTTGTGCTGTAACTTAATATTGTACATTGTACTTGAGACTAAGTGAAACAGTCTGATTTCATATAACAGACATGACTGTGCTTGAGGCAAAGGAAAGGGCTGTTTGTGGGTCTAACCCAACTTCTGAGCTTGACTTTATGTGAGACAAGAAAATCTTGTAATTGACAACACTGATTCTCTTTGGGGCCCCTCAGCAGAACTGAYCTGAGTTCATCTGAGCTGTACCAGTGGAAGGCGAGGTTCAAGCACAACAAGCACCTGTCTTAGGTGAGCAGGGAGGTAGAAGAAGCTGCAAGGACCAATGCCCRAATGTTTGCACCAGTGGAGCTGCCCAGCTATGCCTCTTGCTTTCTGCCTGCTCTCATGGCCATCAGGAAAAATCTTAGCATTAAATTTTAGTGTGAGGATGATACCAGTGAGGGTGGAAGACTCTTATCTCGATACCTATTCATATTTCCTCCCAACACTCTTGATTCCTCTCAGGCATTTGCTTCTTTTCCRTTAGGGCCCCTAGCAAAACCAAATGGAGCAAACTTGTACCTTCAGGGCCGTACTGCCTCCTTTTTTACTGTGCCCCAACTTGTTTCTCAGTTCTGGAGCAGAAAGGGGGCCTTTCCTTACAGGCAGACTGTGCAGGAGCTCTTGTAAGGCCTGCTTGTGTAGCATGGGAAGAGCATTTTCTAAAGAGATAAGTCAAAATGTGACTATAATCAACCTACTCAAGAAACAGAAGGTCTTAAGTCGCAGTAGCTTGAAATAGGTGGGGATAACCAAAGTAAATACTTRGTGCTAGAGAAAGGAGGACTGCGGGGAATATGGTTGGAGAGCAAAAGAGAGATTTCCCTTGCCACATACCTCGATGACCCATGTCAGCCTCTATGCCCTTGAGCTGCCCTGTACCTGCTGCAGAACCGTGTTTTGCTGCCCTGCTTTCCAAAAGATGAAGTCAGAATAAGTTAATGTGTTTTCATTTGAGGGATAGTGAGATTCAGTTTTATCAAGGCTGCTCTGAAGTTTGAGTTGGCTGTGAATACTGTCCTTGTCTACGCCTCTGCTGTGAAGGGCATTCAGAAGTATGGAGCATTGCCATGAGGCACTGAACTCCTAAGATGCTGAATTGCTGTTGCCGCTAAAGCCACACTGTCTACCACCACCACGCAGGTACCCTTGTTTTGTAGAACATTGTTTTCCTCTGAAATAGTATGATGAAAATAGGCTTAAGTTATCTTTTGAGCTCTACTATTTTCTATGGTCTTCTTATAGTTGTAGTCATAGCACAGCTGAGACAGAAAATGTGCMATTGTCTGAGCAATAATGAAACACTAAACACTTGGAAATCCTATTAGTGTTTCATGGACCGTAGCTGTCATTTCATTTGYTCTGGAATTCCTTCCATATGGCCATGGCAAAGGTTTAAGGTTGAGTTTTCTTGACACTTTGAATACATTAGCTGTTCCTCAGACAAAAGTCTGTCAAGGATACTGAAGCATCTGAAAGGATGTATTTATTTCTGTAGTAATGTATTAAGTAGAATTAGGGTCAGTAAGCTTGGTCTTGAGAGATTAAAACATGGCACTGGGATTTGTGGGGTTTTCTTTCCTGGAGAATGTTAGACAAATGTATCTGGCTTTTGTAAATTTGTCTTTTTCTGCTTCTGTTTTTTTGTATTTCCTTATTCTAAATGAGGCTTCCCCAAATCTGTTTATCAACTGYAATTTTTCAGGAGTCATGCAATTCACTTTTCTATGGCTAAATATATACAATATGATAGTATTAATTAATCATAATTATAAACTATGTAGCTAGCATAATTTCCATGAGTGAACGTGAGAGTCATCTATTTATTATGTAATAGRAAACCAAGCTGAGATATTACTACATGTGTTAATTTTCATCCCTACACATGGTCATGTTTGTCATACTTGTCTGTGTTTTTTTTGTTAAATTGATCATTGTAGAATTTTTGGAGACAAAGTTACTAGAGCTGCATCATATTTTTGCATCAAAGTATCATATAAAAGATGTACCTTTGTATCCTGTATACACAAGTGACATAGGTAAGAACTGAAGTGAGGGCAGTGTAAATGTTACCCCAATTTGTGGTATGTGTTTGTGGGYGCCATAGGTGGTTCTTGTACATCTTATTAGTTTCTGTTTTCTTCCATTTGTGCTTTCTGTGTTCGAAATTTGCAGTGATACAGTACCAATTTTTTGCCCATATATAATCCAGTTTAGTTGATTTGTACTACTGCCCGGTCAGTTTCTGCAGCAAGAAGAGAAATATGTGTGTTCTTCTTGAAAATATTGAAAAAGGACCATTTAGTTAGAGGTTTGGTAATGATCAGAAACAGATAAATTCAGGAAAATGGCAAAATTAGGCATACTTGCTGATGTGGTTTGACACTGCCCAAATGCGAGGCACCCACAGCAGCTGCTCACTTGCTCTCCCCTGCCACAGCTGGGCAGAGGAGAGGAAAAATAAACTTAATGAAGGGTTARTGAGATAAGGACCAGGAGAAAACACTCCAAGGGCAGAACAGGCTCAGCTTAGAGTAATGAAGTGATTTTATTACTAACAGGATCAGAGGAGGATAATGAGGAGCAAAATAATCCCTTAAAACACCGTTCTTCCCCCCACAACCCCTCCATCCTTCTCACCAACAGTGCAGAGAGCAGGTCATGGAGGGTTTGGTCAGTTCATCACTGAGATCTTCTTCCACTGCTCAGGGAGAGAGGAGTGCATCCCCTGCTGCACCATGGGGTCCTTCCCATGGGAGACAGTCCTTCTGAAGCTGCTGCAGTGTGGGTCACTCATCCGCAGGGTGCAGCCCTCCAAGGACAGGCTGCTCCAGCCTGGGAGCAAGGGCGCCTGTCTCCACCGGGTCTCCCACTGGATCACAGCCTCCTSCAGGCAYTCACCCACTCYRRCAAGGGCACCTCCTCCACRGGCTGTGGGATGTCCCTGTGGAMCTCCATGGGCTGCAGGGGCACAGCTGCTTCACTGCAGAGGAATCTCGGCTCCAGTGCCTGCAGCACCTCCTCCCCCTCTTCTCCACTTACCTTGATGTCTCCATGTTGTTTCTCTCACATGTTCTCACCTCTTCCTCTTCWCTGGCTAGGAAAAAACTTTGCTGCTCCTTTGTTTTGGTTTTTGCCTTAAATATGTTATCACAGAGGTGAACGCGCATCTCTAACTGGCCCAGGCTTGGCTCAGCAGCGTGTCCATCTTCAGAGCCACCATAAATTGGCTCTGCTGGATATGGTGGAAGCGTGTAGCTGCTTCTCGCAGATTCCATCTCTGTGCCTGCCCACCCCGCCACCAAAAACCAGGCCATGCAAAATGAACACACTTGCTAACAATGAGAAATGAAGAAAATGGTTCCCAGGATGTGAATATAATCCATACAACTGGAACAAAGTGAAAAGTAAAAATGATGTGTACATCTGTTTTATAGCTGGGCCTGAAAGATTTTAGTATTTTATTAACAAAGACCTTAGGAATTTTTTTTAAGTTTTCTTCACAAGTTTGATGGTTATGAATTGAAGTGGTAGATCTGCAATTCTGCCAGTTTAAAAGATTGTCATTAYTCACACTGATACCAAACTCACAGATTTTTGCCCCATGCATCATTAATGTGGGTTAAAGTCTGTTGGAAGAATGGTTTTAATGGATAATGATCTTCTAGCTATGTACAGACATCATTGATAACCGTTGTGGCAGCAACCAAGAACAGTGAGATGTTTCTAGTTTCACAGTACTCTTTGAGTTTCCTGATTGGTGTCTTCAAATGAATGGTCCCTTGTGTCGTAGTCAGGGTGAACTGCAAATCATTCAGTGCAGTGTAATTTTTGGCATTTCAGTGAACTAGGGTAAAAGTATTTTGCTTGTCTTATTCAGAGATTAATTCTTGCATTTTTCATTAATCTCTCTGTCACTTATAAAAAGTAATATGTCTTTTCAGAGTTATCTGTTCAAAGAACATAAGCATTTTTACAAGAAAAGTAATTTCCTAGCAGTGTTGCACTTTTCCCCCCATAGTTCTTCCGTCTTTATTTTGGCACTTTCATCCATGTTCACCAGTTTCCTTACATTGTTTTTCTGTCAGGGCCTGCAATTGCTCAGTTAAATTTGTGTGAGATCTGCCTATAGCTGTTTTGTATCCACGAAGAGATCCTATCTCACTCTCCCAACTTAATGTATCTTTTCATCTTTCAGACAAAGCCATGTCGTTTTATGAAACAGTGGCACAGAAACTCATTTCTATGCTTTTAATTTGCTCTTGTGAATTCTGATCTGGTAAATAGTGAGGAGACAAACCTGGAATTCATGCAGTCTAAATAAATATAATAATACAAGGTTCATAAACACAATTGTGGTTTTTAAGTTACTGGCATTTCTGCTTTATAAGTTACTTTGTAAATCAGATTAATATTTAGATTTAAATGAAGCAGAASCATTTCTGGGTTGCCCGCTTATTTATCACAAATTGCTTTATATTTCAGAAGTATAGATGCCACAATGAGTRTATTAGAAATATCATTTGCAGGACTTTGTTTTCAAACCATGATATTCAACTTCAAGCACATCAGAATTGTTGGTTTTGTAAATTTTAGGTGGCTCCTAAAGCTGGATCTGAGGCCTCTGGACAGTGAAGGGCAAAGTTAAAACCTGTATACTGGCATAAGGAGTTGAGGGTGTAAGGGTGGCAGATTCTGTATTTTGTAATAACATTACTTTGCATGCAAAGCTGTGCTTCTTTCTTCTTACATCTTCTGCAAAAGTAACTGTAAATACGTAGTTTGATGCCATGATGTTAGCAAAAATAATGAAACTGAAATTAAAATAGGAGAAAGAATAAATGCAATATAGATTCTGGTGTTCTGAAAACATTTATGTGATTCCTTAACTAGTGATTAAACACAGAACAAAATAGATACATACTTTGAAAAGAAGATCCACACAGGGATTTCTATTTCCTTTCACATATTCCAGCTATTCTCCTTTATGAAAGGATGGGGTTTTAGGTTTTAGATGTTTCTCTGAAGTTGCACATATGAATAAAATCAAAAGGGACTGCACATGCCTAACTGTGATTCACAAGAAAGTTACCTGTCGAGGGAGTGCTTATAGCTGAGGCAGAAGCTCCTTAGACTTCTCCAAATTGCTTGGCAAACCCTGCAGCCAACAGAAGTGCTAAAGTGGAGAATGACTTTTAGCTGGCTGAGGTGTAAGTGGGTGATATTAATTGCTCGTAACTCCTGGAGATTTAAGTCAAGTCAATTCAAAACTGTTGCAACACCTTAGCTAGAGACCAATGATCGCTTTTCACTTAACTATTTCATATTTTGTTATCCATTCTTTCTAACAAGTTATACTTAAACCTCCTTCATTCCTGTGCAATTCGAAACACATTGTTCCTTGCAGAACTATTCATTTCATATAGTGCATAGAATATGAAATGTAAATAATATTTTCCTCTCTTTAATTAGGATGTTAAGTCTTAACTAAAGAAAAAGTCTACATTGATTTTCCTTTACATATGATTCTTTTTATAACTGTGAATTTATACAATATTCTTAGGGATGTCTTGGAGTTTTCATGTGTAGAGGAAAATTGTTTAACAGCCACTGCTGTTCTTCCAAAGTAGTCCAAGTAGACGGGAGGGGCGGGAAAAAAAATCAATGCACCCAAATAAGGTCGTCTGCCCATAACATTAGGACAAAGACATAGCCCTATTCCAAGGTGTAGAATATAGCACAACTTATTACAGCAATCCAAATGAATTTTGGTAATATAAACATTGGCGTGAAATGACTGTGGTCCTATCCATACTGCATTCAAACAAAGGTAAAAGCATTTCAGTCTGGATTAAATAAAATGCTGTCTGTTTTTAATGTTGTTTGGCTAGCCAGTGAGGACCGTAGTATTCTGACCTGTTTGAAAGGCAGGTTCTAGTAGACAATAGAAAGTGTTTATCTGGTATGATTTCTCAGTGTTTGCTCTGATCAATGCTAGCTGCACATGTTGTGACAGAARCTCCTTTTTTCTGCATTCAGGCATAAACATTGTTTTCAAATTTATTTCAAAGAACATTTTATTTGGCTAAGTTTTGGGTCTTGATGTGATTGTCTGTGCTGAACATTGTTTCTCATTGTCCTTAAAATAATTATTTCCAGCATTTTCTGTGSAAAATAGAAAACAAAGAATGCCTAGATAGACCAAGCACCTTTTCTGTATTACTTCTCTGCTGATTTTGTCTTCATTTAATAGACCATGTTTTCTTGAGTACCTCAAAATATTTCTCATCACTTGCCCTCAGAACTGACCTACTGACCTGAGAATCAAGAAAATGTCACGTTAGTGACTACTAATTAGTGGATCCAGAGAGCTGCTTCTTCTGGCCTTTCAACCTTCCAGAGGCAGCAACAAAAGCTGTCACATGTATCATACAAAGAAAACAAGCATTTGCCATGTTTGCCTTTTATTTTGCTTTTTCCTAGAGCATACACAGCACAAGTACAATTGAGACTAGAGATGAATTTGTAGGTTAGGAGGAAATTAATCTACAATATAGTGTTTGCATTTATTTATCCATTTCCATGCGTAACATAATGCATATATTATATGGCAATTACTGAATATGTGAATGTATTAGTGTGCTGTATTGTAAGAGGAAAATAATTACATTTTATTTCTCCTCTTCTTGGTTTTTTTTTTCTGCTTCTACCATTCTTTTTTAATTACTTCAAAATGTGTTACATCTTTCTGAAAGGAGATATTTTAATGCTTAGCTTTTAATGTAATGCATGTAATCCAAGCTTAAGCTGTCTTTTTATGTTTGTTGAACAAACTTGTTACCAGAAGGTTCACCCGTATTTACCATTAATCATTGTTGTACTTCTACAACTGATAAGGCACCTTGGGTTTTTTGGGACTACTTACTAGAATGACTGTGGTAAAATGTGCAGCTATAGCCATATCACTGAACTGTTTGTGCAATTAACATTACTCTATTTTTTATTATTTATAATTTTCAGGTCTTTAAAATAGAAGTGCTGATGAGTGGAAGGAAACATTTTGTGGAGAAGAGGTATAGTGAATTCCATGCGCTTCATAAAAAGGTACTGATCTTTTTCTTTGCAAGTCGTAGCTTTGCTTTGCCTCAGTCATATTTTCTTCTCTCTTACATACATCTTGTGATTCATGCCTCTGGAAATTAATTTCTTACTAACTCAATTTCTTCTCTTTTTTGTAGAGGGGAGTGATGATTTCTCACATGTTACTAAGTCTTTTTTCATTTTGATTATGCTGTATGGCTAAAATGCTGTCTGTGGTATGTTTTTGTCCTCTTGTAAAGTCACAGAATAAGTCACATTCCAAACACAAATAAATACAGTGGGGGGTTTTATTCCAGTTGAGCAAATAATGTGTTAGTTCTATAAATTGTATTGCTAACCTTCCATGAGTAAAGCTGAGGAAACAACTTTTGTACATGAGGAAGCCAGACACAAAAATGACTGAGTAAGCCATCTCAGCGTAATATAGAATATCTGCTAAGCTTGTCTACTGAATCATCTTAGTAACACATAGAAGGAAACTCTGTACTTTCAAGGCTGGTTATCTACTAATTCTTCTTTAAATTGCTTTGACCGATGTTGAAAAAAAAAAAGTATGATTTCTTCTCTCCAAGCTGAACTGAATGCTGCTGTGAAATTGTGCAGCTGAAAGGCAAGCTTCACCTTTTTTTCTGCTTGAGGTCACCCCTCAGCATCTTTTCCACCAGGCTAAGCAAACTCACTATCCTCATCCACTCTCAACATGTGTCTGCTGAGCACCTGCAGATGGGTCTTTGACAAGCAGAAGAGAAGAAATGCCAACACCAAGGCTGGATCTGGAAGATAGAGAAGAAAGCCTGTGGTTGTGGGCAGAAGCCTTTCCCAGGCTGCCCACCATCTGGGCAGCTGCCTCATGCACCTGTCCCTTTGCAGGGGCAAGACTTWGAACTTCCCTTTCCTGGGGCTCCTGCCATGGCAGGGTGTGACTCTGGGGTGATGTAAACAGCAGCACCAAATTGTGAGTCCAGGCAGGAGGAGAGATTTGGGTGCCACCATAGCAAGGCTGCACCAGGTAGGAGAGCAGAACCCAGGTACATGGGGCAGAAGGTACAGTGAAGAGGAGACAGGCCTGAGGTGATGAGTGGTGAGTCATGGGCAGACCCAGGAGGGTGAGTCAGGCTGGAAACCCCTGTCCCAGGACCAGCTGCAGAGATGCAGGCATGGAGCTGGGCAGTACTTGCCTTTAGGGGAACAATGAGACAGGATCTGGCACAAGTAGAAGAACCCATCAGAATAAACATTCCATCCTACCCAGCAAAAAAAGCAAAAACGGTTAAGGATACAATTTACACTGTTAGTAACACAGAGACTTTTCCTGTAGTTTTTGTGTATTTATTTTATTTGGGTAGCTGGGGCTGGGAGCTTTTGAGGGCTGGTACATGCCATAGCTGATGGCCCAGTGCTCCAGGATGATGGAGGTCACGGGCAGCTGGAAGTCGCAGAGCCACTCTCACCTGGTGGATGTCTCATGTTGCAGGGGTGTGATGACATGCTCCACACAGTCATCATCCACCTGCAACAATTGCAAGACTTACAGTATTCTCCTCTTGCAGAAGTACTTGGACTTTTTCTCAGCCCATCGCAGGATGGTGGCAGAAATGGTGGAAGCACCRCATCATATAACTGGCCTTCTCCAACTCTCCAGACAGATGAAACAGCAGTTGCCAAACTTCACTGTAATTTCTGGAATAGCACAATTAGTCAACATGAAAGTCACAAATGACTGCAGTCTTGTTCTTTAGCATCCCTTTCACTGCAATAACTCCCTCTGTAGAGATTTCTTTCTAGAACAATAGAAAAAATCACAAATGATACTCCCTTTCTCTCCAGAAATAGCAGCAAAATAAACAAACCTGAAAAACAGATATTCTAACCAGGCTCTTTGCACCATGTTTCAATTTGTTTCATTTTCACATTCACTTGCTGTCTATTTATATTACCCTGAAAATTGATAGAGACCTCTCTGCACAAATGCAAAACAWGTAACATATTATGGCAACAATATACCTTTTTATTAAGTCTTACTTTCTGAAGTGTAAAATTTCAGTCAGTGTGGTTGAACAGCTTGTGCACTGAGTCTCTTAGTACTTTAAGTGTTACAGAAATCCTAGAGAAAGCATTTGCATCAGTTTGCTATCAGCATGCCAATATGGTATTTATCTTCTGTTCCTCTCTTCTCCTTTAATTTAAAGTGTATGTTTCATTCTAAATTGCTGTGAGTACATGACAATTGGAAAGGTCTCTTTAGACTTGCTGCATATTCAAGGTGCCCTTAGTGTTAGAGATGTCTGTAGTGAGTAGGAAAAACAAGGCTGCTGTAGAGAACAACTGCGGTAGGAAATGGACATAGAGGCTGATGAGGATACCTTGCCTTTTGCTGGAGAAGAGCATGCTTCACTGGCGTTGTGTGGAGGAAGGAGGACTCTAGCTCATAGAAAACATTATTCATTCATCAGAATGCCAATTAATGTTTTGATTAATTATAATTTTTAATCAAAGCCAATTCTAGGGACACATCTGGATTTCCCTCTTTCTTGGGTTCAATCTTTCATAGATCCTAGTTGTGTAAAAGAGTAAAGCTCTACTTCCTGTTCAATATGTCTGCAGTAGAAAAGGTTTAAAATCTTTTCAAGACTACCATGTCACATCATGAGTACAAATTATTCTTTTGACAGAAGCACCCACAGCTGCTGCTGTCTATGAAATAATTTGCATAGGCCATTATGCTTTGACCTGATTATGAACCACAAACCTTTCCTGTCAGGCTGTACACATGTATATGTACTGTATAATATGTAAATCTGAACAAAAGAGTTATTATACCCACGTGGAAGGGATTTTTGGAAGGAATTGATTTGTTTGTAGGTGCTTAACAAAGTTCAAGATACAACCATTCTTTCATATTATTCCCAAATAACTTTTTGTACTTCTTTTCCTAYACATTATTAAATATTGGTAGTTCTTAAGTGCAATAATGCTAGAAGGTGACAGTGTTACAACTGCAGTGAAATCTCTAAAAATCTGAAGTYTGACATTCTTGCAAGTTGTAATTTTAGAATAACTACTGTATACACTAGATCATATTGTCTTTTCACAATTAGACAAATAACTCTACTTGATAATGTGAGCCATCTTTAAGTTTTTAAGGAAATAGGGACTACAGTATGTCAGTAGTTACAGACAGAAAGATATTATAGGCAATAATAATCCAGATAAATATATTCTGTTTTGTTTAGGGAGAAGTCTGAAGCAATACAGCTAATGCATATGTGGTTTTTCTTAATATTCTTGACATTCTAATTATTATTTGTAGCAATATATATGATTGGAATATTGCAAGCATAAGAAAGCGGGCTTTTAGTATATTCTCTTTATATCTGTGTAATATTGGCATTATACCCACAACCGGCACCTACGCTTGCACATTAGGTTTTGGATGTTTTATATGTAACCRGGTCACAGGGCACAAAAGGATTGTTAATCATCAGCTGAATTACCAGCCACAGAGTATTTATCTTGTAAGCAGCTAGGTCTTGTTGGACACTTGTATAGTTTCAGATTTGCCTGCACTCATCTGGAGCATTCTGCTCATTTGTAGCTTACCCGCAGGTGCTGTTCACAACAGTAGTGACCGTAGTTTCTTCAACCTCTCAGATCAATTTAGAGAGAAAAATGGGGGGGAGGGGTGTATTCTTTCTTTAAGATCAGTCAGTAAATGTACATTGCCTTGGAGTTTTATTTTAGAGTGTTGTTTTTCTCACTTCATGTTTAATTGCAATTTAGCACTGTTAGGAAGTAAGGAAGTTGCAAAATGTTTCCAGAGCAATTGAGCTTTCCCGGCTGCAGCTTCGAAACTTGTGATTGTAGAGACGTTGATGTGTTGCCACTGCTTTTTCCTATAGTGACATCTCAGCAAGCTCAAAGATGAAATGTAAATTCTCAGTCTCCCATGGGTATGCAYGTCAAAGTCAATTTTGAGTTTCTTTCCTTGCATTCTTTGCCTCAGATTTACTCAGAGGCAATATCCAACAGAAAAAATGCCACCTTCTATTAAAATACAATGGAGTCTATTTCAGTTATTATTTTTGCTCTGTAGTTTTGAGGAAAACATTAATATTTTTTGGTTTTAAAAAAATATGTTGCTCCTGGATTCATAGTCTGTCAGGWTGTATATTGGTGTGTATATTGGTCATATACACAAAAACCGCTCCAAACATGTATGTATTTCTATATAGGTGTGTGTATATATATAGATCTATATAGATACATTATAAGCTTTCCTGTGCAAATCTTTAGAGGAATAGTTACGGAGATCTCTTTGAAATATATTCCTTGACAATCTTGCTATTTCTCTGTGTAAAATATTAAACACAGACTGTCAGTCTGTTGGTACAATTTGAGAGCATGGATATTTTTGATTGCCAACTCTCCAGAGAAATTATTAGCTCCTCCATGCACTTCTTACATCTGTTCCTATTTACCTAAATCTGGAGTCAGAAGTTGTCACRGTGTGGTCACTACATTTAGCAAGGTAATATCTGGTTATGTTGTGGCGATGTTCTGAGGTATCAACCCAGGCTGACTAATGGGAAAGTTGAATTTCAATGCTCGTGTAGTGGTTGCCATTTTGTTTTCAGGCTGTTAGTCAGAAAAAATTGTTAGTAGGGTTCCTCTTTACTGTCCAGGGCAACTGGATGTGGACATTTTTAACTGCATCCTGTAGGTATGACATCTGATGTTCTTTTAGTGAGATGGTTGTAAGTAACTTCATTTCCATGCTGTTGTCCTTAATGCTTGGGGTTTTTACATCTCTGACATAAACTTGTTTATTTTAAAGAGACATTATTGTTCTTTGTTTCTGTCTGTGGAAGTTTTTTTTTTKTTTGTTTGTTTTTTTCAGCTCAAGAAGTTCATAAGAACCCCAGAGATCCCTTCAAAGCATGTGAGAAACTGGGTCCCCAAGGTCCTGGAACAGCGACGACAAGGCTTGGAGTTGTACTTACAGGTGAGTCTCCTTGCAGCTCAGTGAAAGTAAAAAAAGCTTCTGTTTCCAGAGCATTAGAAAGTATGAAGTATGGCATTTTACTGATAGGCAATTTTAGAGGTGGGAAATTATCTGGATACTTACGATCAGTGGTGATTTCTGTTTACTTAGCAGGACTAGCACCTAGAAAACCAGTCTATTTTACCTTCTTTACCTGATTTTTGCAAAGGCTGCTAACTGACTTTGGTGAACCTTCATTTTCCTCTGCCTAAAATGGGGAAAATAATGCTAGTCTTTCCAAAGTTGTCCTGTACSAATGTCCTGTTGGTTTGACTGTACCAATCAAAAGTGTTGCAGAAAAATTATAAGGAGTCTTTATTTAACTGACGTCTATTTAGACAGATCAGGGAAACATCAGCTTATCAAATTCATGTCCCGCTGCTGTACATACCTGTACGTAAATTGTTCCTCTAGCTGGAATAGGCATTTGTCATCTCATATTAATCTCAGTTGATTTGGACATTTGCATTTTAAGTCTTAGGTTCTACATAAATGGGTTGTGATTTTGATGAAGATAATAAAAGGAGTCTGCAGGAATGATGCAGTCATATAGACATCTAAATATATCAGGAATAAATCCCATTCATTTTTAAGAAATGGATTTTCTATTGTCACCATGATTGCTTTAAAAAATACCCAGTGGTTCAGGTTCACAGCTATTTCTCTAGTGTCAAAGCCACATGAAGGCATTACTCTAAACATGTTCCCAGTTCATTGCACTTACAGCTGCACTAATGCAAGTGCTATTTTACTGAAGCGGTTCATAGAAATAGTGTGTAAAAACATAATTGTTTTAGGAGGAAGGCAAAAATAAGTCTTCCATTTTCACTCACATCAGTCACTTGGAGTGATTTTTTTTTTTTCTGGTTTCCATACAACTTTTTGGACATAATTGCTACCAAGGCATGTGTATCAATTTGTCTTAAGCAGTTGATTTTCTTAAAAAGATACAGAGGTAATTTGCTTATCACTTTTTAATTACTGATAAACTGTAAAAGAATATCTCCCCCTACTGGAAGAGTTAGTCAACTCTTGTTCTTTTGCAGTCCTGCACATTTAATTAACTCTTCCCCTCTTTTATCACTCTTGGCTGTTGTAGGAACATGCAGTGGTTTAGGTTGGAAGGCACTGCTGGGCATCATCTGTTCAAACATGACAAGCCTCTAAGTTATATCCRTACTAATTTAAACAATCAGAAAAGTCATTAATACTTTGGTCAAAGTTATTAATTTCTCTTTCTGCTAATAGAAAGCAGAATTAATCATCAGTGAAATTTTAACTTTTAAAATAATTAGAGCCTGGTTCTAGACAATGAAAAGTTAATATTACTTCAGTTATGAGATGTTTTTTAATAGTGCCAAGCATTTAGCAAGATACAGTGTAGGAATGTACTTCAATTTCAGAAGACAGTTCTGGCAGTCATTAATTGTTTTGTATAAAACCAGCCAGAACCTTATGCAATATTGAGTAATTACATAGATGCTCAATTAATTAGATGTTCAATTAATTTTTTTTTATCCTGTCATGCAGATGGCTGTGAAATTCAGATCTGTACCTGGCATGGTCTAATCACATTGGGTTATAATATTTTTAATAAGGTAGTATTCTGTAATTAAATACAGATAAAATTATTGACATGAAATGAGAATAGTAGAATCACTCTATTAAGTAATGAAGAAAGCAAGACATTCCCCTGTCGAAGACAGAAGGTGCTGCAATTGCCAGGACCTTGTTACTTCTTTGTGACCTTTTCATGATGAAACCGCCCTTTTAAATCCTTTCAGCACTGGTTGTTTGTTTCTTGGAGTGGATGGACAGGAGCTCAGAAACATTTCATTATATCTTTCTGAAGAGTAGCAAGATTATGAATAAACGAACTATTATTAAATTGTGAACTACAACAAGTAATTTTGTTTTAATGKATCAGTGGTCACTGCCAGCTAATAGTCACCAGATTGTTTATTTTACTTCTATTTTTGAAGGGTTGGGTCAGAGCTTTTTCTTGTTACAACAGACCAATTTTCGTGGAATTTTGAAAGAATGATTTATTTTATATTATTTTTAAGTGACTCTCATATTTTACAAATTTGACTGGAATTTACAACTTTTGTTGTTGTTACTGTGAACAATTGACTAGAAGCACTAATATGCTTAGTAATTCTACTGCATATATAATAATATTTACAGAGTCCTTGTGAATACTGAGAACAATTAACTGACTGACAAGAGGAAAGAAGGATTGTGTTTAAGCTTTTAATGAGGAAACAGATGCAAAGATAAGTGAATGACAGCGYGGTCCCAAACATTCAAGCAAATTAGCATGAAGAAATAAGCTATTGCTCCTCTGCTGATCATGGCAAATATCTCTGTGCATGATCTTAAACTACAGCACAATGGAAGTAAACTAAGCTGGTTTAATCTTTGCTAATTAAGAAAATCACAGAATCACAGTATAAGCTGAATTGGAAGGGACCCACAAGGATCATCGAGTCCAACTCCTGGCCCTGCTCAGGACACCCCAAGAGTCACACCCTGTGCCTGAGAGCATWGTCCTAACACTTCTTGAACTCTGTCAGGCTGGTGCTGTGACCACTTCCCTGGGGAGCCTGTTCCAGTGCCCAAACATCCTCTGGGTGAAGAACCTTTTCCTGATATCAAATCTAAACCTCCCCTGACACAAGTTCAGGCCATTCCCTTGGGTCCTGTCACTGTCACCACAGAGAAGAGATCAGTGCCTGCCTCTCTGCTTCCCCTCACAGGATGTTGAAGACAACCATGAGGTCTCCCCTCCATCTCTCTCCTCTAAATCTCAAAAAACTTGTTACTGCCAGTAGAAGAGCATTAAACCAGCTTTTATTATTTTGTGGTTGCTATCAACTATGTAACTTTGTAGCTACTTGCTTGTATTTCTGACCTGGTAGCTTGCAGTAGAACAGAGATGAGAATCCAGGTGGCTTTGATTCAAAATTTGTAAAATAAATCACTGGATTACACATTAATGACAAAAATCTCTCTTGATAGTAGTTTTACACTGCGGCAAGATTTGAACTTAGACAATATTTATTTATGGTTAGAGATATCTTCTCTTGATGAATTTTCTGAAGAGTTTGATATTGAGGAAAGGTAGAAGATAAGGATTTTAAGCAGCTGTTTGTATAAGGAGTCTATAATTTGARAAGGACTGCCAAAAGGACCTGCACTTAAGTCTGTGACTCCTCATCGTGGTGAGCATGAATTAATGTTTGCTTGAAAGTAACTGAAGGTGAGGTAAATGATAACCAGCATGATACCTTCTGTTGGTGTTTGTTTGCTGTGGGTTGTTTTTTTATCCACTGTCCAACCTTGGACTGACTGTTGCCACAAAGCAATACAGAAATATTATTTGATTTGTATGTGTATTTAGAGAAGACATAAATCACTTGAAAAGCTCCCTCTTCTGCAGTTTTTACCGTGTATGAGTTCAATAAGTCATTTTGTAGATRGACAAAGTGAACAGGTAGTTGGGGTCTTATTTTGGACATTGAAGATATTGTTGGGATTCCTAAGGGTGGCACTGGAAGGACCTTAYCTAATTGGCTATTGAAGCAGCTGCTACTGCATTAGATCGGATCAGTATTTGTTACAGATATATTTGATATGATKTACTATTGGAGGAGCAATTTTTACAAAGCTTATTTCCTGTGAATTGGTAATGGGGAAGAATTTGATCCAGCCACTTACTCATTTGGAGTTAGGTCATATCCTTGTCCCAGTAAACTGACACTGGATGTTATTGCCATCCAGTCTGTCTGCCCCAGGGACTTGCCCTTTGACAGGTCTTTCTTTTAAAGTTCAATGGAATAGATATTTTCTAACCCCCTCGGGCAGAAGAAATCTCATCATTTGCTGATATCATCAGACCAACAAGATAACAAGTATCGTTAACAGAAATCGCTGTGAAGTAGCACCCACACCTCAGCATTTGTAGCTGAGCTACAGCACCCACAGTTTGTAGCTGCTGCTAGTCTTCACTGAAATGATTTGCTTACAGGGAGAGATTTTGAAGGAGACCCATTTTTTATTAGTTTCAGGGTACTAACTTATTTCATGTGGTCTGGGTGACCTGAAGAAATTCTTCTTGTGACTGGCAAGGCTCTAATATAAAACAGAGAGTTGTAGACCTTCTGAAGTGCTCTGTATATATGTAGGGTCTATATGTACATACATCTCTAACCAGAGTTAATATGTAGAGCTAATATTTCTCTCTTGGCTGAGGTCAAGAAAACATACTTGCCTTTTATTTATTCTTGAACTTTTTACAAAAAGAACGGTCCTGATTCCTGGAGATAAGATTGGTTAAAGTGCTGCTTGGCTGTGAGACGTGAAGACTTGATGAACTTCAACATTCCAGCGGTTTCAGGAATCCAGATCTTAAATATGAATTATGGCATTTATGAAACTGGACTAGAGATTTGTTTTCCATTTAAGGAAATAATCTGGAGATCTGAGAAGCACTTTGCCCTATATTTCAGTAGTCTTCAAAATGCAATTCTCTTTAGAAATATTATAACTACCAATCCTTCCTGAAAAAGATAAGTAAAACCATATCTGTTATGATTTTGCTCTTAAGAAATTAAAATCCAGTCCCATACTCCTTAGCTGTCTTAGTTTCCAGCTGGGTGGAGTTAGGAAAACAGYGGATGGAGTAATGAATAATGTGTAATTGCTTTATGAGTAAGTTCATCAGAAATATGAAAAAGAAAAGCACACATTATTAYATTGCATTTTTTTACTCTTTTTGGGGGAACAGTTCAACAGCAACTGCAAAAAAAATGCCAGACAAATCAGCTATTTCTGTAGTTAGTGACTGCAGTGGAAAGACTGTCACACAGAAAATTTGGCTCAAGGCATCATTTCTTCATGGGTCACTATGATTTTCTTTAATTACTTCAATAAGCATTGATAAAAAATTCCTTGTGGTAAAGTTTAAGTAAATAAATAGCCTTTCTGACTAGACACTGAATATGAACAAGGTTTTGTACTGTTTTCTTTGAAGTTGATCTAGTTTTGGGAAGTTAATTCATGAAAGTTTTAGATTCAGTTTAAAAAATACTGAAAGGYTCTTTTTGTTGATTTGAAAACACTGTTGCAGAGCAGTTCAGACAACATTTCATATTGCAACTGGGGATAAGAATTGTGCTCTCCTTGAGCTTCAGTCATTGCCTCCTTTCACTCTGATTCTGGGGGGTGAGTTAATGTGATTTCTCACAATTTTTTCATCTAATTGTGAAGCAGAACAGTTTTCCATCACCTTGTGAGACGTTTCATTAGTTCTTCACTGCTTAACTGATTCAGTTTCTGTTGAGCCCTTGGTATTCTAACAAGAAGGAGTGTGAGCTCAGCCATTTATTGCCTTGTCCATTTTCAAGAAGACTGGAGAGATCTCTGCTCTCAGATGGGCAATCTATGCTTCTGATGCCAGTGTGCAAGTACTCACACAGTATGTTTGTTAGAGCTTAGGCTTTCAATAGCCAAATACTCCTGTTATGTAACTGCAGCTGAAATCCTGCTTCAGAAGTCTCTTGCCTGGCATAGGATCAGAAATAAATTTATTTGGGCAAAAGAAATCCTTGGTGATGTACATGGTTTTTCATTGTTTTCACTTCTCTTGTGAAGCAGAGTAAAAATTGTCCCATGGTAATACATAAAACTAATCTGAGCTCTGTTAGGCAGAACAAAAATTAGGACTTCATATGAAGACAGGAAGATGTTGATTGTGGCTTAAGCTGACATRGCTCTCTATGATCAAAAGTAATCAGCAAGTGCTTTCTAAGTGTAACAATTTTTGATGTTATATATGTAATTTCTGTAGAGGTAGTAGTTTTTTAACTGGTGCTGTTGGAGCTTTTAGAATTACTGAGATCTCTGTATGTGATAAGTGCACTTTTAAGAGACACTTAATTGCTTTCACCCAATAAAAACAAATCAAGTTGGTTATCATCTAATTCTGGAAATGTAAGAGCAAAATTATCTTAGAACTATTGAATGATCTTTCAACTATTTAAATTTTATTTCTGTGCAGTTCACATTCATCACATTTTTCCATTCTGCAGTCAATGTTAATATTCATTACAATTGTTCTTCCTTTATATTCTCAAAAATCCATTCTGTATCAAGCATTTAGTTGTTCTTGTTTACCTGTGTACCCTTGCCAAAGCATGTTGTGAATGCAAAATTTTGAGCTGGTTCAATTGGAAGACTAGAAAGGTATACGAAAGGACAGCTTATATCAAGCATAGAAGGCCCTCTAGTTGGAAATAACTTTAGAAGCTGATAGAGTTTTGAAGAAAAATGTCTCATATGTTAGTCTTACTCATTTATTCCCTTCCTTGGTGTCTGTTTATAGCCATTTTGGGACATAGGATACAGTGTTAAATGCATCTTTGGTGTGAAGCAATGACCTTTCTTATGTAAACTTAAAGTAATTAGAGACTTGCTTGTGTTTCATTTTGCTATTAGATTTGTTTAAACATTAACGTGTTTTCAAGAACTGAGCCCTGTATCTTAAAAGAAAAAAAGAGTTAATTGTATGGTTGAGAGGACATTTGAATGCTTGAGCTATATCTGTAGGCACAGGTAGGTAGGTAGGTAGGTAGGTAGGTAGGTAGGTAGGTAGGTAGGTAGGTAGGTAGGTAGGTAGATAATGAAGAGGTATGCAGGTCAAATGTGACTCTGCAAAGCCACTTACAAAGGCTTTTGCAAGACCTTTCAGACCAAATACTTTACACGTGGGAGGTAATTGGTTATATACTTAAAAGCTGATTTCAGCAGTTAAAATTTAAAGCTATAAAAGTTTTCTGCAAAATGTGGGTTAGTTTTYTTTTTTCATTTCCAGCTTATTCTGTCTGTGCCTGACCTGTGSGCTTTTTTTTTCCCACTAGGCTTCTGTTTAACCATTCCCATACCTGAGAGCAGGAGCTGGATAGAAATCACTTTGACTCTTTGTATCATTCATTAGGCACCACAAAGGTTTCTGCAGAGGCAGTCCTTCCCTTCGTCTTATGTACACATTCACTGTTAGGATCTATTTCTAGCTAATTTAAGACCAAATTGGCTTATTTGCAGAAAAAAAATTCCCATCAAGTCCAAAACAGATGCTTATCTTCCTGGTTGCTATTTCTGGAAACCAGTTTTGTTTTAAATGCAGGTGAATATGCTGAGAAAGTTGCAAAAAAAGAGTTGGATTCAGTGAAATAAGATTTAACGGATGTTTTGCTGGAAAGTCTGTTGAATCACCCATATCTATTCACATTGAAAATTCTCTCCATTATCCAAAATTATTCAGCGTCTTCCCTCTCTAACCCCCTTTAGTGTGCAGTARTCAAGGCTGAACAGTTCCTGTAAGGAGCTCTAAAAGCAGTGGTATGATAAGTATAAAAAGGCAAAATGTTCTTTGTCCTCATTAAAGATTGTGAGCAGAGTGTTAAATAATATTAATGGCTGGGATTGTCAGTACTTAGCAGTACTTTCCTAGTACAAGTGATTTTATTGATCGATACAGTCTCAATGTAACAGGGCAGATTATTCTACTGATTTTATCGAAACCTTAACTAAGTTTGTTAGTGTACCACATATCCTTAAATAGATCTAGATGATGATGTAGATTAAGAAAAGCAGACCACCATCCATCTTTTTTTGATCGGTTAATAACTTAAATCCATCATTGCTGCGACCAGCTTTTTTAAGATTCTGTTGTGCATACGTGTTTCTTTGGTGGTAGAGATACATAGCTGGATTTAGATGGCTGTGGATTTTAAAGAAGTGTGCCTGACACATGCAGGATTGCATATTTGTTAAGAGGAAGCAGAAAGCCAAAGAAAACAGGAAAGCAAAATAATTCTGTAGATAATTTAAAGGAAAGCCATGTATTAAGAGTGTCTGTCTGCAGAGATTTATGAAGAATTATTCAAAGCATTTTTCAAGCATGCTCAGAAAATTATTTGGTTTGCATTTTAGGAGTTAAATTTTTGCTTTTCAGCTGGTGTTATGCTGTGATTTATGATTAATATTTTTTTCCTTCAACAATCTATTTAGTTTTGCTTTATAGAATTGTGCTGCATGAACTCTCTCATTTTAGCTTTACATGTTAGAGGTGATCAAAATAAATTTTACTCAGTTATACACAGAATTTACATTAGTAGTCTTGACAGGTTTAGAAACCATGTCTAAGTGCTTATTTTCTTTTTGTCAAACTATGTATCTTAATGATATTGTATCACATATTTTTGCCCAAGTCAAGATGAACATCAAACTGTAGTAATCATACATTTCCATACAATGAGAAATGGTCTCTGTCATGGCTGCATATGCTCAGAATAACTGCAAAATACTTTAAGAGGAGAAAGAAAGAAATTCAGTTCTCTGTCTAAGTCACGGTCTATTAAAGCAGAACTAGGGATATTAAAACTCAAGTGCTGGCACACTGTTGTATTATGCTGATGACTGTTTTGACAGTCATGATTCCTTGTAAAGCCATGCAAAGTATGAGATACTTATTTCATTTTGCCAGGATGAAAGAAAATATGGTGACCTTCCTCATCCTGAATGCAGCTCCACATTTGRTGTATAGGCAATAAATTTTATTTTTCCTTAATAGATATTTGCTTGAGCTCTTTGAGGAGGGTAGAGTGTTGGAAAAGAAATTTTGTCTGTTATAGTAAAGAAAGAAGGAGGGAGCAGTAATTCCTGCAGTCTTACTACTACCACCTCTAGTATGGTAGTAAGACTCAGGTTTCCCCCATCTATTTTAATCAATCCAAGTGTATTTTAAACACACTTTCAGTTCCTATTCTGTGTTGTTTTACATACAATAATCCTTATATTTTAATGTACAAATGACTTGCTTTTTAAAATTCGACTTTCAAAGCAAGTTAAATCTTAAGGGCTTTTACTTCAAAATTAGTCTGTAAAGTTACTTAATGAATTGCTAATGAAGGGATAAACTTAGTTTCTACGGAAGGAGCTTTTTATTCTTGCATGTGGATTGTAACACACTACATTTTATTAAGGTTGTTCAATAGTATACAACACTAACTTAGAATGTAGTTTAGACCTAGATTGCATTGACTTTGTGCAATCTGGTAGCTTTCTTCTGCACACGCTCTTTGTGAGAGTGAAGATCCACCATTAATGTTTACACAATTATAAATTGCACATGAGGGCAGGGGAAAAATGTTCATGAAGAAGTAAATAGTTCTTCCTTTACAGCAGAATTTGAATCTCCACATGAGGTACAAGTTTAGAGGCCAGAGGAAGAAAACAAAATATGGAATATATGCTGAATAGCTGAACCACTTATTCTGTACTTTGGATGAAGAATTCATTCTGAGGAAAAAAGTAGTGTAGRATTGTGCTACATATGTAAGCAATGATAAATAAATCCTTATACRTAAGGAAGCTGAATTAAAGCTTGATTCTAGTGTTCTGTAATAGCTTTATTGTCTAACATTCTTTATATCATTTAGCATAGACCATTCTGAAAAAAAAAAGCCCCTAACAAAAACCAACAAGCTGTGGAACTATTCACAGGGTTTTACCAGAAAGATATTGAAATGAATAAGCTGTAATTCTTTATCTTCTGCTTCGTTGAAAGGAAGATGTTGAAAGGAAGGAGCATAGGAGCAGAAAAATTCTTTGCAAGAATGACTGCTAGGCAAAAAGTGAAGCTAGTCTATCAGTAGCTAAGAGAGGTGAGCAGAGGAGGAGATGAGTAGTCTTTCTCAGACAGGTTGTGGAAGGGTGATCAGTGAGCCTTCTCCTTTGGTCCTGCAGTAAATTGAATGTTCCTGCATTAGATACAATTCCCATGTGTGTTTGTTTGTGTCTGTGTGTGTGTGTGTGTGTGTGTGTGTAAGTGAGATGCCTTTTCTTGGCATTTATGCAGTCTTACATGACACCTTTCTGAAAGATGTTGAAAGGTTTCAGAGTGAACTAAGGGGAGAAGGTCCTATGGTCATGGGTAGCTTAGCAGAATAACAAATGCTTGTTATCTTCTCTAACATTGTCTATTTCTACCCACATCACCATTGATTTTTTTTTCACCTGCTTATTGTCTCTATTGTCCATATATACTATAGATTTAGTTAAGTGTAAAAATCCCAATTTGGYACTAAACCCGTTCACTGTAGAATTTTTTGACTGAGATAGATAGGCTTGGATTTCTGTGCAGGTACATTTGCAAACAGATACACATTACTGAATGACTCTTGAATTTTTAATTCTGATACAGATTTTTTCTGTTGACTTTGGAACTTGTGATAARTACTGTGAATAATACATAAGAAAATTTTCAAAAACTATTGATGTAAAAATTCAGGTTTGTGGTGTAGTTTCTTCTTTTTRGTTTCTCATAATTATCATTGTCTTTATCTAATATACTTTTTCTTCTGTAGATGAAAAAGTTTGCAGAAACAAAGCGTGAAGCAAAAGTAGAACCTTTAATTTCATTAGGCRTGTTGTAACTGGTGAAGATTAATCTATATATCTCTTGCTAATTCTTTTCAATTACTCAGTTCATATAAATTCCCAAACCTTGTTAATTATGCTGAAGTCAGGTGGTAATTTTTAACAGTGTTTCCACAGCAAGGGAATTTTCCTGGTCTAACCTTGCCCTCCTGTAGAAACTCTCAGCAGATTAGGCATTCTGACTCTAGTCCATTCGTTTTCAGCACAAGCCTAATTGCTGCCGACTGCCTGCCACAGGTACCCTGCTTATTGTACATTTAAGGGATGCAGGTTCTTCTGAGAACAAATAAGGAAAGATTAATTGTTTGTTTTGTTTCATCCCAAGAGAAATGTGGGAGCTTAATCAAGAAAAATAATTTCTTCTGTTGATTTGGCTTATTTGTGGAAAGGGATAATTGTATAGAGGCAGGCATAGAGCTATGCATTTTGAAAGAAATTTTGCCATTTACCTACTTGGGAGGCAAAGATACAGCAAAATGAATGTATCACAGCATTGGAATTGATGGGGATGGTTCACATTTCTCATAGTAAGTAATTTGGCTGCTGGGCTTTTATTTGAACCAATATTGCTAGGTGCTGTTGTCATTTGTTTTGTCTGCTTCTTTGGATATCTAATCAAGGAGACAATAGTAGGGGGAAAAACGCTTTTCCAAATTGTCCTTAATTGCTAGAGCACGAAGTGAGCTAAGCACTCAGGTATTTCCAATTAAAGAACTTGTTTCCAGCAAGTACCATTAAATCTATCTTTCCCAATCTGATAAATAAGCTATCAAAGAGTGGAACAGATTAATTGAGGGCAATTAGTTCAAAGCTCAGTATAACAGTTAGAGTGAACCAACATTATCAATGAATGCAAATTTTACGTAAAGCAGTAAGAAGCACTGATGCAATAAAACAGAATTGAGAGTAGCTACTAAGCACAAAGGAAAATTTWATTTGTGATACAGAAATAAGACATGGGAAAATCACAGATCCTACAATTTAGAACTAATCACAAKATTTACTCCAATAGCATCTAAAGCATAAGAAAGCCCCACGTATACTACAATATTTGTGTTTGTAGTCACAGTAATRTCTAAGTGTGATTTGCTTATAATAATATCAGTAACTCCTGTGTTTGGTAGACTTAGCTTAGACACTGTATTTTAATTTCCTGTTRGTACAGGTATGTGTTCCTATGTATCTAGACTTTTTGGGTGGCTGTTTCATTCTTCCAGCTGCCTGTGCATGCCAAATTGCATTGGTCCACATGGTGTGAACATCGTTCTGCATATGGGTCTTTGTAATGACAAAACAYAGAAAAAGCACCAGGATGCTCTCCTTAAGTGCCAGCCTTTTGCCTTTTGACAGTGCACACATCATCATGAGGAGAAAGCCTCTGTCACCTTATATATTGAAATAAACTTATAAGCTCTGAGTATTAATATGTTCCAAGAAAATATTACATGTCGGTTTGCTTGTTGCTATTTGTTGTGTGTATTCTGCTTAGGAGTAGTACACTCCATCAAGAAGAAGGCACATGAAACAGACTAATTTCTACATCAGTTTTTACAGAGCTACCTTGGCTAGGTAAGTTATATTGCTGCTCTGTGTGTTGGCATCATTCACATAAATTGATAGCACAAATATAACAGCTGCCACAACTTTTAAAACTTCTCTCTTAGAGCGTTAGTTTGTGTGGTGCATCTCTGGCCTTTACAGCAGCAGTGTAGCTGAAGTCTGCTTTTGCAGAATTACAGTTTTAAAATGGTTGGATAAAAATCTTATTTCTTATGCTGTTGCAACCCACTGGGTACGTCTATTCTAGGAAAATGAAAAGGTCAGTGATAACTTTCCCAATAAAACCTTCTGAGAAAATGTCATTCCAGTTACGCGTATCAGACTGGGAGAGTTCATCCTCCATTTTTTGAGCTTCCAATTTTTTTTATTTTTGGAATATCATCATCATTAGAGAAATTCAGCATTCATAACTGTGATAGTGTGGTGTCATTTCAGCTCATGAACTGATGATAGCAGATATGCTTTAACAGACAGGACTTTGAACACAGGCAATTTAGAGTATTTTGTGTTCTTGCTGGCAAGTCACAACTGAATAAGATCACTGTTGTATTCTGAGTGACTATGGCTTTCTGAGCAGCTTCCCCATGATGTTTGCTTCTAAAAAACATGCAGAATATCTCCAAGAAAATCATGAGGAAGTTAGACAAGTGAAACCTCTCTGTTTTGTTAGATGTCAAGTGATCCAGATCTTCGAGTGTGCTTTTCAGTGTGGGATCCAGCTCTCACACATAGTTCAGTGGGAAAGGTTCCCAATGTAACATTTCAAAAGCACTCATAAAGCCACATGAGATTACAGAGGAACAAAGAACATGCACAGAATTCAGGTTTACAGTCTTGCAACCAGCAGCATTTAAGCAGCCATCTCCACAAGATCCCATCAGATGTTTCTCTGTGTATTTGGACTCACTGTGCTAATAGTTTTGCACTCAATGATACATGCTAATAGTTTTGAACAGCAATAGTTGTATAACTTCACAATTAAGAGGTAATTTGTGTTGCTGCAATGAAAGTATATTTAAATGCCATGCAATAGTGCTTGCCTTCTTTACAGGTGRATTTTTTTATAATTAATCAGATTTAGGCAAGTTTAATTATGTGACCTGAATTAGCTATCCAGCTTTAAATGCTGGAATCACAAGGACATGTACTSCAAAAGTAAGTTATCACAAGATATTGGGGTCTTTTGGTAGTATTGGAAATAAAGATTAGTAAGTTTTATGATTAATTTGCCCTCTGATGATGCAGGAGGCTCTTGATAACTGTGGTTCAAATGCAGATACTCAGGAATTGTATTATTAATGTGAAAGTACAGATAAAATTTCAGTGAAGAGGTCCAGTAGCCAGGCTTGACATCTCAACCCAAATTTAATGTGGCAGAAAAAAATCTCCCAAAAAATCCAMATTTATTTAGTTTGTCAATTATTTTTTGCCCAATTTTACAAAGCAGTCATGTTCACCAAGRAAGTCAGAAGTCTGTCATGAGACAAGACAGATGAGGAAGCTGGGTTTGTTACTGTGTGTATGGAGACATGTAAATTATTTCCCCTGTAGAATATTTGCCAGTTATAACCACCATATTATCCTTTTTATATATACAGCAGATTCTCTCAGCCTCAGATTCTTACAGCTTTTTGTCCMTTTGGCTGGTTTATTCAATCTACATATCAATTATAGTGTTGTCCTGTGATCATCGTGTATGGAAGGTCATCTCTGTGGCCAGTCAACACACACTGTGGGGTTTTGTAGATTTCAGTTCTACTAGAARTGCTTTTGGAACCCTTACATTACATCAGTATCTGATGGCCTGCTCACTTTTTTTTGCTCATCATGGAGTCTACAGTCTAATTAAGCTCTTTGTACCACAGTATGTAGTACTTTCCTGCCTTTTCATTGAAGCACCAAGAAATGTAACTAAAATAACAATTTTACCTAGCATCAGATACTAAAGCTTTCTTGTAAGRTAAACCAATGTCTTCAGGGAAAGAATAGCTGCTGAGAAAAAGGGGTGCAACACAGCCTTTTTATACATTCTTTTTACCAATTCTTCTTGTGTGGAAAACATGGAAGCCAAATATTTGTGCCAGAATAAATAAAAGAAATAAGGAAGATAGCAGTCTTAAAATGCCAGAATGTATGATTTATTAATCTGTGATACTCAATTTCAATCTCATTTGTGGAGTTTACTGACCATAATTAAGTAGTTCTCCGGTTGCTGAGTGAGGAACATCAAGTAATTGCTAAGTGTGAATATAACATCAAAAATATTGGAATTTATAGAGACCATCTTGGCATTCTTGCAGCATTCTAGTATTACGATAATTTTTAACAGAAATACAGATAGCCTTTCTGCTTCTGTTAGCAGGCTAAACTGCAATATTGTTTCTCCCATTTTGAGAAGTCATCCCTCCTTCAGGAACAAGAATGCAGAGYTTTTAGCCAAATCAAAACATTGTCCACAGAACATCTATGGTGTGACAAATGCAGCTGTCCAGCTATTGCTGCTTGTTTGCCACCAGCACAGAAAAGGTGAATAAGCATTCACTGACCAAGTTAGGAYGGTCTCTTTGCACAAGTAATTGCATTGTTCCTCACCTTTATCAAGGATTCCCTTGCTAGTGAGTTTTGGGAGGGACAAGTGTCAAGGAACAGAACCATAATGAAGTACCTGCGATTGAGCAAGGATTACATTGCTCTGTTAATTCTGTAAAAACTTGTCAGTTTGCCACCCAAATAAATGCCTAGACTGCGTAAAACATGGAGCAGAGTGACCTCTAGAAGAAAAATCAATGGCAATTCATATTTCATATGTCTATAATTGCTTGTGAGAGCATGGCAGCAGTTTGTTTATAGGGCAGCTTGTTCTACTAGAGGTTGTTTCCTGACTTTTTCTTCTTTCCAGTGGTGATACCTCTCATGGACTGTGAATCACAGCTAGACACAGCAATAGAAAAGTTTTATTGGTGGTGATTTTTTATTATTGTTCCCACATTACTGTCTTCAGAATTGCTGCAATGTGTTCTGTTTCAGCCAGTGCACTAATGTATAGTTACATGTAAATTATGTTCACAACTGTTTCCTTGAAAGACTCCTGAAGTTGTTTTTTACCTTCTTTTTAGTAGGCAAGGCTTTATCTTCCATGAAGTTATCAATTTGCTAGTATTTTAGCCATCAAACTGATTCCATTGTGTGGCCATCATTTTTAAGCAATTTGTCAGAGAAGCAAGGCGTTCTCACAGTCTGCTAATTTAAAGACAGAATTTTGAAAATATCTTTTTTCCCCCTGCTTTGCTTTGNTTTTTGAGAAGCTGTTGTAAGATTTGTATCCCACTGAGGACCAAGATGTCATAGGGATAGAGAAAATGCCGCTCACTTTATGGATTACTGTTAGGTCAACAAAACTTTGGCAGCATTGATTAACTTGACAGTGAGTACAGCAGTACATTTATCACTTATGGCTGTGCTGTAGAAAATCTAATAAGAGGCAAACAATTCCCTTTAGAGCAGTAACAGGTTCACTGTGGCTAACGGTGCATGCACTGGAAATTTCTGACTTTAAATTATACCCTTGCTGCTAGTTGGGTCATTGACTCCAAGCTACTGCACTTTCGCTGCTCTGTTCTGTATTATTAATTTGATCAAAATTGTTTTGGCTTCAAATGTGTTCAAGCTGTATATTGAAGTTCATATAAACTCATAAGCATTTTTGAAGAAGGGATGCAGGAGGAGCATGATCCAAGCTACATTATACAGAAGGGGCAGCTGCCTGTTAGACCTACAAATGTTTGAGGTCTTACAAGCTTGTAAAAGAAAACTTTTGAACAGTTGCTTATAAACCTGACTCCAATTCCCAGATTTAAATAAATCCTTAACCTGTCTTACATTCAATAAGTTAGTCAGAAGGACTTTTTCCACATGTGTGAATATGTTCTTTTTTAATTACCACTAATTACCTTAAAAATTCTATATGAGTTGATTCACAGATATGTTCATCCAGTTGTCTTCTTTTTGCAGTAATTATGAGAGCTGTAAGAAGAGATTTTTTTGCCTTTCCTGTGTAGAAGCACTGACTGCAAGTTAGTGTTTGGCTATAATCTTACAGTGAAATTGGGTTTTATTCAGTATTTCTTGTTTCACTTTAATAAATTTTTTCTTAAAGTCTGTGACCAGTGCATTGGAAAATGTTAAAAAAATCAAGGTTTTTTTGTTTTCTTTTTTTTTTTTTTTTTTTTTTTTTTTTTTTTTTTTAGTTTTGCACTAGGTAGTTCTCTTAAATGGTAGCCCTGCACAAGATATTCTTCTGTAGAAAAATATCAAGCTTTTTTGCAGTTCAAATAACAAAAAGTATGTAAAGGCCACATACCCAAATAATTGTGTCTCTAGAAACATGCAGGAAAGAAGATTGAAGAAAATTTGGTATTAAGTGCAGATCAGAATATACAGTGTATAGCTCAACTTGTGGCTCTGTGATACAATCTGCAAAATTGCTGCTTAAATGAGAGAGTAGTAATGTTAACTTTTTAAAAAAATATTAGGATATATGGTACACTACAGTAGAGAATCTTTGTGRGTAGCAACTGTTATTTCAAGTATTTTATGTTATTTTAGGAAACTGTTTAAATTGGAGGTTTTGTTCTGCAGTATCTGTAAAGATGATGTTGTTTTCTTTGTTGGGAGAGAAGTATTCTACTTGAATCAATTGTCAGGAGGCCTAATGTAATAAGGCAGTTTGTGGTCTGACTAAAAGAAACACCATGCGAAAGAAATTCCCATAGCAGTTTGTTTTTAACAGAAAAACTGAGTTCACCTGAACCATAAATACATTGAAAACTGAGGCTTAATAAGGTGGAGTGGCTTCAGAAGGAAGAGGGGTTGTTGTCCAAAGTATGTCTTCTAACAACTACAGTTTAACCAAATATCTGTTAGTGATAGTGAAGCTCTATCAACAGTATAACAGCAGATTCTTTGCAAGAAACAATCAAACAAGTTGGCATTAGTAACCTTTCCATAGTTAGGGGGAAAATATATTTAAAATAGTGGCTCTCCTTTCCTTTTTCTTTTTTTTTTAATTTTCAGGATAGAAGTTGTGTTTCTCACTCTCTTACTGCATTTTATAGGTAATAAGATACATTTCCACACTTCCTCCTGGGTTCATGCAATAAAGGAGTTACCCTACTGGCTGCCTTACTGAACAGAGACCTGATATTGATTACCTATCACACTGGCATCAGAACTACTCTTAGGATTCAATTTTTTTGTTGTTTTGCATATTTTATTGATCAAAAGTGGTAAATGAGCATCAAGCGTGCAAGAAGACGATGAATTGTTTACTTGCATAAAATAACCTTTCAATAAGGGAAGATGCATTGCTCACACTTTTGGTGCTGTTCTGCTGCCCGAAGCAGATGGCATTCAGCTGCTATTGATTTGCTCCTATAGTTACAGAGCAGCATGTAACAAGGCATGCTCATTTCTCTGAAAGAGAGGTGAGGTTTTTTGCCAGGGTGGCAGGAGTAGAAAAGGAAGAATGGGGGATTTGGAGGATTGTTTTGGGGTTGTGGGTTTTTTACAAGAAAAAACAAGAAAAACGTTGAAGCCCTGTGCAAACAAAAAGGAGGATTTGCAGAAAAAGGTAGTTACTGTGTCCAGTTCTAGCACTTCTGGTGACATTAATTTCTGATGCAGATTGAATCCATGAACAAGCAAGTACTTAGGATTTTTAAAATAGCCAGAATTTAACATCACAAGCTCCACACCACAAGTCTTAATTGTTTTGTTTTTTTTTATTTAAATGTGTTTTCCTCTATTTATGTAAAGACTGTTGATTCATTAGCAAGACAAAATCATACAGCAATATGGTGGGCTTGATTCTGCAAACATTTTATTTCATTGAAGAATACAGAATCTAGTAATTTGCTGCTGGACCTCTCCTGTAGTGGAGGACATACATACATGACAAAGACAGCATTCTCTGAAAGTTTATGTGGAAGGATATTTAATGCAGAATTTTGGCATGAACAAGATCTCTAATTCTTTGGCAGATTTTAATGAAATGCAGATATGTGATAAAAGAGGGTTTCAGCAAATAGTGTATAGGCATGTTGGTTCTAAGCCAAAACATTTTAGTTAATTTGAAGTCTTATTTCTGAAAGAGTAGTTTGGTGGGTGGTACTGCGGAGCAGGGTACAGTCCTTAATCARTCTGTTTTAACATAGAAATAACACATCTGTCAAGATGCACAAGTGTTATGAGAGTTAACAAAGTCAGACTTTTGGTGACAAAAACTGAACCAGTTAAGTGTTTTGCCAACGCATACTAAAGCCTTTCTTGCCCACCTGACTGTTCTGCAGTGACTTACTGCTGGAAAGGCTTACTGTTGCTTTTAGACACTATTGAGCATCTTCCYGTTCTTTAGGAAAATAAAATAATTTACTCCATTATGATTTCTCTACCATTTATGTAGTGTTTCTTTTTAATGAAAATAATGAATGAGTTGTGACCCCTTGCAATACATTGTCACAGCATMGTTAGTAGCTAATTATTTATCAAGATTTTAATGTAAACATTCATATTAGTATCTGTTAAAAAATGTCTACTTCATCTATTAAAATTTCACTTCTCTGACACTGATTTCAATTTGCTTGTGTAATTTATGAAATGCTATCTAAACTTTTCTAGTTTCCATATGGTTAGGTGTCATTGCATTCTTGACCATTTGTTGTGCTGCTTCTATAACACAGGCAGGCAAAAAGACATTGTCTGAATCCTTGACTATAGCCTGTTGGTTGCCATACAGAGTAGATTTTTCTTATGAGTGTTTTTCAAAGYAAACCTTTGTGGTTCTTTCAGAAAACAGGTGCTTTTTAATCAATGGCTAATGCTGCCAGGACAGCATTTRTCCCATTGTTCCAACTTGATTTGGTCTTGCTGTCCTGTGAGGCTAAGAGGATGTTTTAAACATAAGAATGTTTGCAAACAGAAGTTAATATAATAGAACATGGATAAGTGTGTGCTTTAAAACAGGATTTTCTCTTGCTACAAGAAAGCCTTTTACTTTCACAAATTTAAGTGCATATATATTAATTCTTGTTCTATACCTGTAGTATCTATTTGTACTGTTAGGACTGACTCCAGTTTTCTTCATTTTCTTAATTTCTGAGTTTGTCAGTGATCAAAACTGACTTTGTGTTTCTTTGCCATTATGTAAGCAACCACCTTCTCAAGTATGGAATCAGGATATCAGAATAAATTGTTAGTACATTAACTAATCAGGAAAAAAAATCAGTCCCAACACACAAAGATTTTTACCTTTTCTTTTGCTGATAAGGGTAAGTAAATATCTTACAAACACATGCATTTTCTTGTTAAGCTGATTAAAATGCAAGGAATCTTCAGAGTTTTTAAAATAAAGCTTAGCAATTTCCTTGCAGCTGTACTTCCAACACTACAAAATAGCTTAGATTACTTATTCAACATTGTATTTTGTGCTGAAAGGGCTATCAACACTCAAAGCTAACAAACAAAACTTAAAAAACCACCACCATATAAATCTAAATATAGTTCATCATCTATGTTACCCCTGCTTTACCTCTGCAAAAGTGACACAATTGAGTTCATTAACCCCAGGTGCAGTGAATTCCCTGTGCTTTCTACATTCTCTTGTTCAGACTTTGGAGTGGGTACCTGCTGCTTAGTCTAATTAGTTTCAAAGGGAATGTAGAATCATTTCTCAAGAGTTTGCTATGACCCAAAACATCTGACAAGAAAATATCAGMGAGACAAAATACAAAGCTATTGCGGAGTTGAATAGCGTTTTGTTACAGTGTCTTGTGGAAACAATGCAGATGAGGAAGTCATGTTCAGATGACTTTGCAGTTTTTGATATGACACATGCATGAAATTGCCATCCTTGTGGAAAGCAAGACTTATTTTTTTCTGGTAAGTTCTTCAGACCTTACCAAACTCTTTCCTTGTGCTCTGCAAAGCCAGCAAAATGARTTAGAGCTGTGGAAGATTTCTTATGAAGCTAAAAAGAAGTAAAAATGCTATTATAGCCATTGGCAACTCAATCCTTCAATCACTAGTGGTGATACTTCTAAAGTCCACCATTGTTTTGTTTTTTCCAATATGCATCACTTGGAGCTGTGTTGTGCTAACCTCTCTTACAACAACATATTTATCTTTGCAAGGATTGTGACTGCTGAGTTTGCCTTAAGGCCTTTGGTGGGGGGGTTTGTCAAAAGCCTTTTGGAAATGAAAGTAGGCTCTATCCCTTTAGGGGTTGTAGTAAGTATTGAAACAGAGTCTRTTTCCTCTGTTGTAATATCTAGTCAGTAACCATCTAACTGAAGTATCTACTTCAAYCACAGCAGCTCTGTGATGTTTCCATTCAGATGTGTTTACCCTTGTTCCCTTACTGTAGTTAGTAATTTCCCTGTTATCACTTTATTGCCCACTTCTCTTACGATACTCATGGCCATTATTATTGTTGTTGTTATCATGGTAATAATTATTATAATTATTGTTGTAATTTTTTTTTTTGTTCTCTGGTTCTAAGGCAGCTATAAACAATATGTTATACACCATTTTTAATTCAGAATATGAATTGGTTGAGTTTTTTGAAAGAATACTATGATCCTCTTGACTTATTACACTAACATTCAAATACATTTCTATGTGTTTTATGACCTTAGTGAGAGAAATGCTTTGATTAGAATAAAAAAAAAATAAAAAAATAAAAGGAAAAATGGAAATATATGCTGAGTATTGTGAGTTTAAATCTGAGAGTGAAGAATGCTGATGGCTTCACAATKGCCGCTCACTGCTCTTGTGTTGGAAGGACATACTGTTTGCTGGACAGGCCAGAGAGTGGAGGYGAATGGAGTTAGATTCAAGTCATGGCCAGTCTCAGGTGCTGTTCCCTAGGGCTTAGTACTGGGGACAGCCCTGTTTAAAATCCTTGTCCATGATCTGGATGAGGGGATGGAGTGCCCCCTYTGTCCGTTTGCAGGTGACACTRAGTAGGGTGGGAATGTTGATCTGCTGAGGGTGGGAAGGCTCTGCAGAGGATCTGGACAGGCTGGATCAATGGGCTGAGGCCAGTCCTATGAGGGTCAATAAGGCAAAGAGCCRTGTCCTCTCTTGGGTCACAACAGTTCCCTGCAGTACTACAGGCTGGGGACAGTCTGGCCTGGTAAGCCACACAGCAGAAAAGGTCCTGGGGTGCTGGTTGACAGTGGCTGACCATAAACCAGCGGTGCCCAGATGGCCAGAAAGGCCAATGGCATCTTGGCCTGGATTAGCAATGGTGTGGCCAGCAGGACCAGGGCAGTGGTTGTTCCCTGCTGTAGTCGGCACTGTTGAGGCTACATCCCAAATCTTGGGTTCAGATCTGAGTCCCTCAATTCAGGAAGGACATTGAGAGGCTGGAGCATGTCCAGAGAAGGGCAGTGGAGCTGGGGAAGGGTCTRCAGTACAAGTCCTCTGAGGAGCAGCTGAGGAAGCTGGGAGTGTTTAGCCTGGAGAAAATTATTCTTGGGGGTACCATATTGCTCTCTACAACTACTTGAAAGAAAGTTTTGGCAGAATGAGGGCTGGTCTCTTCTCTCAAGTAAGAAGTGACAGGATGAGAGGAAATGGCCTCTGGCTGGGCCAGCAGAGGTTTAGATTAGATGTGAGGGAAAATTCCTTCAAGGAACAGGTTGTCAACCCTTGGAACAGGCTGTCCAGGGAACTAGTTGAGTCACCATCCCTGGAGGTATTTAAAAGATATATAGATGTGGCACTTAGAGACTTGATTTTGTGATGGATTTGGCAGTGCTGGGTTAAGAGTTGATCTTAAAGACCTTTYTTCACCTAAATGGTTCTACAGTACTAAGAAAGTTTTGTCACACATTAAGAAAAAAGGAACATACACTAAACGCTGATATTTAGAGGAAGAAGGTTAGGAGTTGTAAATTTGGAAAATCTAGAACTGTTATTCCAKCTTAAACTAGATTATGCATTTATTGTAGTATTAAGTTACCTGATCAGATCCTGTTGCAGCATTTTGCTTYTTTTTCCCATGCAACCAACTCCCTTGATGYACAAGGATCAGCATAGGAGGGCAGTACCTGACAGAAAACAAAAATCTATCGATTTTGAAATTTTCCAGGTGTTGTAGTTTGCAACTAAATTTCTTCCATTTCTTCTTCCCTTTATTTTTCTTTTTTTYCCCCTCTTTGTCTTAGTGGTTTAACCTTCAAGTGAATGCTTAACATTTAAACTCTAAGTGGTTTARCGTTTAACCTCTTTCCTTAATGTATCTCAAAATGGAATTTATGGATAACTGGTGTCTCATAAAGCTCTGGTAGTGAACAGTACAATTCTGGTGACGTGAATTGTGCTGTGTGCAGTTCCTGTGGCTGGTTTGTACTTAGAGTGTTTTATTAAGAAATCCTGGCATATACCAATGACTGTGTTAGTCTGAGGGGTGGTGTAAGAGGACTCAGATGCTGCCTGTCTCAGTTGACCATCCTGGTGCTCCACGGCACTGCCTGTTGGAGCTTTCCATGGGAGAGAGACTGGCAGAAGGTGGGGTAAAGGAGACATCTTGTTTCCCCTGAATGTTCAGTGKTTTTTTTCACTGCAGCATATTTGTATTTAGTTCTTCTGAGGTTTGAGAAAACAGTGCTACAATCTACTGTGTATTGTGATTGTAAATGTGGTTGCTTTTTTGCAAKCCTTCTTCCCCTGTACTCTTGAGAAGACTTTTCCAGGCCTAATTTCTGTATCTTCCTAGAATGTGTATTTTGTTGATCTACTGATTGATATATGTATATATTATTAKCTAAGGTATTCCTGCACCTGTTTGTTGTTACCAGCACTAACATGGTCTTAATTACTTGTTAATTTTCCATGATCCTAGTGGTCCATTTACTTCTGCAAAATACTTCAGTTGAGACATTTTGAAATCAGCATTTGTTTTTGTCTGTCATTAGTGATCTACTCTCTCTTCATATTACTTTTTCCTATTACTTATTTTTAAAAGCCTTTCTTGTTCCTACAAAGTTTTTATAATATCATTAACTTGTCCTGCCCTTCTCCTTTTTTTCCTTTTGCTCTGTTGATTTCTTCATTTCTAATCCAGCTTTGTCTTAACCTTCAATCCTTTGAGCAGTGTCTCAGGAAATTATATTGACTGCTTCCTTTCATTTTTATTTTTCAAAGGAACTGTTCTTGCACTTTGTTTCTTATCTTTCAAGGACTAGTCTCCTGTTTTACTGAAGAGGGATTCATTGCTTGCTCCCATTAAATTATGTTCCCAGTTTTAACAAAAAAAAATTAGTATTTTATTTGTCACATCAAATGGACTATATTTGAAGACCTAGCTACAAGTAAATCTGCTCTGCACYTAGTAGCAGAACTTTAACTGTGCTTTTAACTAGCTTTCAAACTAAGGTACTCTCTACCTTAAGACCTATGTGATAGTATTTTTAATTAAAATGAGTAAACTGCTTCGCAGCGTAAGTTATAGACACTGTCATGCATTTCTGCATACACATTTTCAGTGATGATCCACTAGTGGTTTAACCTATTGGGGGCTCAATCTAATTTATCCATTGCATATATTGGGATTATTATGATAGATTTGTCACTAATGGGCTATTGGGGGAGTTTTAAGCTCACACAAAGTATTCTTCAGTCTTGAGGTTCAGAGGTGCAATTCCCCGCTGTCCTTTTTTTTTTTTTTTTAACTCTTACAGCTTTACATTATCTTTCAGATAGTTCAGTTGGAACTTTTGGATCTTTCTTGGATGTATTTTGTCTTATAATACCTATAGTCAATATTTGTTCCCGTTCAAGTGGCATGGATGTCACTCTTACTGTTGACTTCCCTTTGATGCAGAGCATGAGAGTGTTAACTAGCTGGTGCTTCATAAGGAGCATCACTTCTGTGKTGTTGTGTGTGTGTTTGCTTGCTTCTTGTATCTTTATACAGGTTTTCAAGCATTTGATAAACTTCCATTCTTACAAAAGTGAAGGCTTCTGGTAGTAATGAAAAGTGGAAATTGTTTTTAGAATTAGTCATAGCTAATAACCTATAACAATATCCTCACTGAACAAGGGAGTGAGTTTCTTCATAGTTCTTCACAGTGGGTAATATAAAATGTGATTGTATCTATTACTTTAAAAAAAAGCTTTCTCTTAAAAGTCTGGTTCCTTTGTCTACTTGCTTTTTAACTAAAGCATTCTTTTGATAACCTTTTTATCATTTCATGGGACTGTGTRAAGCTGTCCAGGAAAAGCAGGTTAATAGAAGAATATAGACACTAAAATGTTCTAAAAGATGTGGATTTTGGTCCCAGTGGAGACTGACACTCCAGCCTACTTACTATAGCCGGAATGTATTGATTTTCTTTTCCCCCATTTTAGCTGCACCACTGAATTAGGTATTGTGAAGCATCTTTCCCTGTGAAGAGAGGAAAAACTGTCATGAACTTTTTCACCCTAACAGTACAGCCTTTCAAACCAAACCCGATTGAATGGAAAAGTCTGTAAAAAGCCTGTAACTTAGCTCCCCAATCTCTTTTCTCCCTTTCCAACAGCTGTTTCAGCAACCTCAAGAAAGCATGATGGATGACTGTAATAAATTAATTTTTAAATCTTCTTTCATTAAAAAATGACATAATAATAATAATAATAATAATAATAATAATAATAATAATAATAATAATAATAATAAATAATGATGATAATAATAATGTTGTGTGAAAATGATGCTTTTCTGTGGCTTGATCTCTGAAGGTTAGCAAAGTGGTCTTGTTCAGGTTTTCAGCAAGATGTTCAGTTACTGTTATAATTGGCTGATGAGTAGGTTTGGGCCTAACTAGAATGCCAGTGTTCGATTTCACAGTGTCCTCTGTGAAGATATGTCACCATTTACCCTGGCTTTAGTGACAATTTTCTAAAAWGGAAACTCGTGGGAAATCATTATGCTGTTTATATGTCTCCCTTGTTGGAGGGCATTATCCTGTGATATTTTAGCACTGTTTTCCACTGCATGATGGCATCTAGCTAAGGTTAAGGCAGAACAAGTCCCTTTGCAATTTTGTGACTATATTTTACTTACTGAAGGAGAAAAGATAACCGACAATTAAGTATTTCAGATGTCACTGAAAGAACATGTGCAACTAATCAATGACATCCTTAGGGAACATGATTTTATGAAACTGATAAGGTAGAAAAATCGGGGATTTTATGATTTGTGTTACATAATAATAATTGCACCCTTCCAATGAAAAAGACATTTCTGCTGATGTAAACATCAGACTTTCCCTTGTGTTGTGTTGTGGGTTTTTTTCACCTCAAGCACAGAGTAGTTCATTAAAGTGTGACAGTAACAGATAAATACCCTTTACAATTTTCTAAGAAAATATGGCACTTTTAGTTCAGCTGAAATCAATGAGTTGAAAAATGTATTTCTGGAGTCAGTTCCCAAATCACTTGCTAGAGGTTGTGTTAGCTGTTTTAGTTTTGGAGGAAGAGGGGATTTTATTTACTTTAGGAAGGAAATACACATGCTGGGTTTTTTTTTCTTAAATTAGCCTACTTAGCACAATGGGGACTATATTTAAAACTTATTGYTATGATCTTCATGGAATTTGTATGCAACAGAAATTCACATTACAGAGAAACTAAGTGTGAGTTTTTATTTCTTTGAAAATATTTATCTTTTACTTTTTGATGACGGAGCAAACAAGGTAGCTAGTCATGCTTACAAAGCCAATGTCATATATTCACTTGAACAAATGCTACAGTTGAGCATATTACATCACAAATTATAGGTATACTGGTTGAGAAATTTTACCTGCTAATTCCTTTTATGCACAGCTATCAATTAAAGATCATCAGGTTTGCAAAATRCGGATTTCTTAAAAGTTTTCTGACAGAAGTAAAAGATTGGTTGTGTTATGGGTTGTTCCAGGTCAATTAAGCCAATTAAAATAATATTAATTTCTAATATTTTTAACCTTAAATAGGAAGCTGAGAATGCTTTGATTTTTTTCTAGACATCCATTTTGGGCCACCAACAGAGTTAGGAAATGTATTTGGACAGACCTACCTAATCCAGTGTTGTTGGTGCTTTTTGTGTGTTTTGCTTTGGTTAGTTGGTTGGTTGGTTGGTTAGTTGGTTGGTTTGCAGTTTGTGTGGGTTTTTCTTGGGTTTTGTTTGGTTTGGTTTAGTTTTGTTGTTGTTATCAGGCTTTTTTTTTCTCTTTGCCTTTGGTTTCCAGCATGTATTTTAAATGGCAAGATTATGACCACACCCTTGTTGAATATATAAGCCAATGAAGTCAAGCCTGAAGAAAATTTGCCCCCTTATTAGTATAATTAACTTGTACYTTCATATTTCTATTTTTAATGCTTAAAAATCCATGTCATGTTACATTACATTGGGTGAAAAAGCCTCCTTTGGTCAATGCAGTCATCCCTTCCTTCATAAAATTCTGGAAATGACAAAATTCCAAATCAGCAGAAGTATACAAATACAGTGCAGTGCAAAATTGCCTTTGTTTTTCTGCAAATTCTAAATTTTCAAGTTTAATGATCACCAAAGCAGAGTTATGGACAACTAACACACTAAAATGGATACTGTTTGCTTACAGCTTTTTGTGAAATGTGTTTGGTCAGGCCAGGATTAGCAGGGCTTGGGTTGACTTGATACATGTTGAGGAAAAAAAAATAATTAAAAGAATGAGATATTAATCCCAAATGAGTAGATGTTGAAGCAAATTTGTAAAAGTAGTCAGGAGTTACCCTTTTATAAAATTTATCCCCTTTCATTCCCTGTTTCATTCAGCAGCCTCAGCAGGCAGCTCAACTTTTAGAAAATGCTGTCAAGGGGTCTAAGTATGAAGTYGCATGTACGCAATGGATGCCCTTAAACATATTTTTACAACTTTTTGTGGTTTCTCATTGCATATAATTAACAGATGGTTTTATTTGAGCTAGTCATACACACTTACATGCAATTCACGCACCCTCTGAATATGCATCCACCTCCAAGCCTTCTTTTGTGCATAAYCTGAATGCAGAACAGGATAAATTTTGCAGCAGCAGGGTGCTGATTGGGCAGAATGCAAACAAAGTGGGATTTTTTTTAATGCAGCTTCTTCATATAGAGGTGAACTGAAAGGCTTAACACTTGCTAACATCTTGGACGTCCCTATTTGTTACATCCCTTAAAATCTACTACAGAAAAGTTCAAAAGCTGCATTTTTCCCTRTTCTTTTTTTCAAATATTTTCGTAATGCCCTCAGCTGTTGAGAAAGTGTAGCCTCTGAATTCAGACTTGCAGATGTAAAAAAAGATCCAGTTCTCAAATATCTTYGTTTTCAAATGCTTGTCTCTCTTTAAGTCCATTCACATCTTAAGTAATTTTAACGCTTAACAGGTTTTGCCTAAATGAATAAAAAACAGTTTGCTATAAAACYTCCTTTAAAATCTAGATGGCTTCTAGATGTCTCCTCCAGCTTTTTGTTGTTGTTGTGGGCCTGCTATCTTCTGCATACCATTGTGTCTCCCTTGTGATATTGTAAGGTAAAAGAATACATGTACAGGATTAAGTTATCTCCTGAATTACAAGAGTAATGTTTCTTTCCATCACCAGACTTGTTTCTTCTCAATGTTAATTTCTTCTATTATAGAGTGGGAAAGTGAACAGGATGAACCTAGATAGCTTTGCTTCTAGGAGTCAGTTTAAATGTAAATCTAGTGAAGTTTCTTCCATGCATGCATTCACTTCAGATCAGGCCTTTATGAAGGAAATCTCTATAAGTGCTTGTGGCCTCCTTTTTCTTGGGAAGTACACGTGTTTTCAGCATGTATGTCAGTATGAACAGTAAAGAAATTGGGGCTTAATCTTTCAGGTCAGACATTGGTTGAATTTATGAACTCATAAACTGTTTGCTTTGCCTTGTGAAAACTGAATSATTTCATCAATGGAGAAAAGAGAGGACGTAGTTTGGCCATTATGTGGCCGTTGTATCATGGTTATGGAAGAATGTGGCAGATCTGGCCAGCAGTTGCATGGTCAAAGCTTTATCATTTGGAGCTGTAGTGCACATGCACAGAGTACGTTGTAAGCTGACCTGTCAAGCCAAGCAAGGAGTTTCCCTGGTTGCCATTTACCAAGATGTGCATTAATAAAATTGCACAAAGTGGAGACTTCCTTCTTCTGCTCATATGCCAGATGTGAGTCTTCTGTGAGGTGAATGTGAAAGTTCTGAGCTGAGGCTCTTTTTATTTTATATTTTAAATAGACATAATTTTATTCACGAATGACCGTGCCAGTAACTTAGCTCCAGAATCAGACATCTCTTCTTGGGAGGCATAAAGCTTGGCAACAGTGACAGCAGGTGAAAATGAATGTAGTAGCATAAGCTGAATGTATTTCTAAGGGATTCATCAAGAACTGTGGTTTTCCTATTGAAATAAGGCATTCCAAAATAGATGTAAAAAAACAAGAATTGAAAAGTGTTGCAAGAGAGAAATGTTTTTGTAGCTTGAATGGAAGTGTGCAATATCTAAAATATTTTTAAAATGTGGGTTTCTATTATGCCTATTTTTTTTTACAGACAGTCATTTTAGAAAATGAAGAGCTCCCTAAGATATTTCTTGATTTTTTGAATGTTCGTCATGTACCTACCTTGCCAAAAGCAGAAAGCTGTGGGTAAGCTCTCATCTACTGAAAAATACATGAAGGCCAAAAGGCCCATATCCACTCAGTGCTGATGCAATTCTGTTGACTTAAAATGGTCTTGCTGCCAACTCTAACACTGTAAAATAAATGGGCATTAGGTTCATGTTAAGTATGTTTATATATCCCCAAAAGCTCATAAAATAAATCCAGCTTGTTCAAAGACAGAAGGGAAGTTTAATGTAATATTCTTGGAAAGCAAAGTAGAGCTTAGATGAGAAAAATATTATTTTCTTGTAGATCTTGAAGTATCTACTGAAATGTAAGATATTCATAGGCAGTCACTAAAACTGCATAATGTTTTATGGTCCTAGTAGATGCACAAAATACAAGCTCATTCTGTGGTCATTTTGTGATCTCCCTCTGTGTGCTCAAAAATTARGTCTTTCACCTTTCTGATATTACCTCAGTGACCCAATTGTCCATCCCCTGGAAAGAGTTAGTAACCAGAGTGGCCGAAGGGAATATTAGTATGATAAGTCTAACAACTACTGAAATACCCYGAACAGTGTAGTTGGAAGCCCTCTTACCATCTGCAGCTGTGAGTGTTGTAGAGAGAATTTCTTTTGCTATGTAAGATAACATAGCTGATAGTCCAAAAGCWTTACTAGAACTTGCTCCACAGAAAGCCACATGGCCCTTTTCCACTTTAGAGGGGCTGTTTGGATCTGTAGTGGCAAGAAGACAAGTTTACCTAAAGATAATTTTTGAGGCCCTCTTAGACTTGGAGGTATCTATGGCCCAGGGCAGTGTCCAGAGTGATTCAGAAACTCGCAGACTTTAGTTTTCACTAGCAGTTAATGACATCAGCCAGTATCCTCAGTGGGACTGTGCCCCAGCACTTCATAGATAGATAATGGAAATGGATMTGTAGCAGTAAAATGGATGCTCTCATTGTAAAGTAGTAGTGATTATAAAATGATACAATCTCCCATATTAATTTCCTTATGTGCATTGTGTAGCCACTGACCGGAAAAAGATTGCTCCCTTTGGTAATTCTTGAAGAATTTGGGGGTTTTAATGGTAAGATTAATTTTATTGTAACCAAGGTTTCCTCTCATTCTACTTGCAGCTCTTTTGATGAAACAGAATCTGAAGAATCAAGGTGAGCTTGACTTCTACTCTTTATAGGACACCTGATTAATAAACTACTTAAATTATTGGCATTTACTTTACTTGTTCGTTGCAGTTAACAAATTAGCAGTAGTTTAGCATTAAAATTAAAGTATTTGTTAAATATTACCATCAGCTGTGCTGTATCTGTCCATTTATAGTGTGAATAGAACATCCTTATGCTAGTGTTCAGAAATGCCATACAAAACTGATAGAATACTGMCAGCTCTAAAATATATCAGGGAATGTCGTTTTTGTAGCAAGAAGATTTAGCAGAAGAAATTAGATGTTTGGGTTCTTTCCTGTGTATTTGATAGAGCTTTGTCTGCATGCGGTTGCACTACTTAGAATGTGTGTATACAGAGCAGAGTGGAGAGGGCTGGGGGAGGCTGTCCATGCTGTGGGAGGGCGAGAGTCAGGCCTGGGGGGCTTCCAAGGACTTCTCTTCATGGGTGATGGGTACAGCAACCCCTTACTGCTGTATGAACACGGTGACATTTGGAGTCTGCTTGGTGGCCTGGAGAGCCTATAGACACGGACCYTGGTTGTAGATGGTCTGCTAGCCTGCATGACACCACGGCCAGGGAGCAGAGCAGGATCAGGTCTCAGGAGTGCCAGCTCCAAGGCACTCCTCCTGGATGCAGTCTCTTCACTCCAGCTTGACACTGAGGGTTTCACTGTGTGGCTGAGGAGCAGTGAGCTTTGCTTCCAGGAGTTGGAGCCTGCCCTCTTGGGCAGCAAAGGTGTGCAGAACCGCTCTGCGTGGCTCCTGTGCAGCTCAACCACCTCACTTTATCAAAGCTAGTTTGTAGGRTAGTTTGTAGAATAGTCTGTTTGCTGTCCCTTGATACTGACATCCTTGTTCTTGACCTTTCCAGCAAATTGTCCCACCAGCCTGTGCTGCTGTTCCTAAGGGATCCATATGTCTTGCCTAAAGYCAACGGTAATCAAATCTGTCATCTGTTAACAGCACCTCACTGATCTCATCCTACACTGCATAAACCACATTATTATTAATACTGGCCTAGTCAAATGACACTGGTCYGAGATCTAATAACCTGCCAATAAAACAATAGTTCTTGTGTAAGAAACCATTAAAACACCAAGTGGGGTGGGTGATTTATGAAAGGGTAGAGTTTTCTCCCCCTGTTATTCTCTCAGGCAAACCTATTGAGAATTCAAATCAAAAGATGAAGAACACCKCTTTTCTTTTCTTGTTGTTGACCCTTTGGCTATTATGCCTGAAGATTTTGAACTTGGAGGCACAGTCTTCTGCAAATGCTTTTCCCCTAAACACTAGGTGATCTACTGCAAGCTTGTTTGTATTTCCATTTGGATTATTATGATTTCTTACCACAAAGATATCATGAAGAAGCACCTCTGGAGCTCTTTATGGGGAAAAATGTACTTCAAGTGTAATTGATGTATTTTACAAGACATTTACATTAGACTTCATCTCACAATATGTGGCTCAAAAGAATGTTTGAAATAGTTTGTTATAAACTCTTTTAATATGAAAAGTTATTTGAATTAATAAATTCAGAGAACTTATCCTGTCTTCAATTAAATGTGCACAGTGAAAAAAAGTACCATTTTCAGAGCATGTTCCTCTTAGTTTTGTCATTTTAGTTGTTTGAACTTGATATTTCTATTTAATATTTTATTTTAAAATGTAATAGGCTTTCAGGAGTGATTTTTCTCCGTGAGCTGCACATAAAGATACTTTTTAACTGAGGCATTTTGCTTCATTTACAAAATACCGTGTAGAAACCACATTAAATTTTTAAGAATAAGTTTAGGAAAGGATACTTTTTTGCCTGTAGTTTCCAGCCTAGTAATGGAGTGTAGCTCCTTGAGATTTTCTCAAGATGTATGTAAATATCTGAGGGGAGGGTATAGGGAAGACAAAGCCAATCTCTTTTCAGGGCTGCCCAGTGATAGGACTAGAACATCAGGAACATTTCCTCAAGCCCAGACACCAGCTGCCCAGAGTGGTGGGTGTCCACTCTTGGAGACGCTCGGAAGCTGCCTGGCCATGATGCTGGGTGACTGTCTGCAGGTACCCCTGCTTGAAGAAGTGGTTGGACCAGATCACCTTCAGTCGTCTCATCCAGATGCAGCCATTCTATTGTTCCGTTGTTTTTTCAAGCTGTTTATAAAAAMCATAGGGACATGCTCATGTATTTTGAGGGGGTTAAGTGGTCTCTCTTGCAGGCAGTGTCCACTCTAGCTAGCAGTGTAGCCAAACACTATTGACCCTATGAAGTCTTACTGAACTCAAAGGTGTGGAGTGAAGCACAGACAGCAAAGGACCTGTGTCACTCAGGTCCACRTCAGAAGACACATTACAAGGTTGTTTCACTAGTCTGAGTGTTCATTTGAGGCTGCACATCACAAAATCAATGAACCAAAGCATGGTAAGGGGAGGGGGTCACTRCACAGGGTCACACCTGATCCAAGTGACAACAGAAATGGAGAATCACCCACAGAATTACCTCTGTTAAAAGTTGGTCCAGATGCTGCCTATTTAGAGTGAGCCATATTGCATGTCTTAATCTTATTGTTTAATGCTCCTCCTAATTGCAGACTTGATTCCTCAGGAGCCCAGTATAAATTACAAACATCATGTAATTCCATACCATTCCGAAGAGAGAAAAAGGGATTTCATATACAGTTATTTCAAAATATTGAGATGGTGCTTAGTATTTCCAGCCCACAAGTAATATTTATTGTAAGACTTCAAGATTTTTCAGTTCTGTGATGTATTTATCATCTCCCATACATATTGTATGCTCTGAGTAAGGCTAAGCTTCCTTTCTGTAAAATCCTTATGAACTTCGTAATTAATTTTGTAACTACTCTTTTAAGTAATGCAAAAAASCATTAGGATAAAAGCCTCTTCTATTGAGTAAGTTTTTTAAATATTGAGTAGGCCTCATTAATGACATGTGAAACAAAGGACRTTTCAGACCCTTGTGGGTCAAGGTATTTTTGGGCCTTGACCCACAATATTTAGAATTTTACATGGCAGATGAATATTTGTATTTAAAAACCCTAAAACATCAAATTCATTGCATTCTTTAACTTAATGAATTAAAACACAAATTAGAATGTGAGTTGTGATTTAAAAAAGAAAACCAAGTCCTAAGTCTAGRGGCTCTACTAGTTGAAATCAAATTAGAAAGAGACAAAGTTTTTACATAACTACCATTGTGTTTAATTCTTCTTTGTTTTTAGTTTGCAGCACAGAGAAAATATAGATGAATTTTCTAAAATTTTCCCTCTCAAATCAGTTCTTACTTTGATAGACTCTGATTCCTTTTTAAAGACAGCCAAGGTTTAAAAAGGAATCAGAGTCTATCAAAGTAAGAACTGATTTGAGAGGGAAAATTTTACAGCCAAGACAGCCAAGGTTGGTCAACCTATGACCAAAAGTAAGTGTTCATTAACAAATAACTATTTGTTGCATGGTTTTCTTGAAGAAGGTGAACAGTTRTTTCAATCAGAAGTCTTTCCTGGATACAAGAATGCCTGTGCTAACATATTTCAATAAATAGGAAATAGTATGAGTTTTAAATAAAATAAATAACTATTTCTGGAAAATACTATTCAATAATAGTGAACTGTTATTCTGTTAACTGTCTTTATAAAATATAATCTTGCCATTATTCCAATGACTGGGCTTTAAGCACTCTTGCGTTGCAAGTCAATTTTCCAAGAGTAAGATCCACAGTTACAAACCTCATTGATTTTCAGATTCCATTTTTCATGATGTGTCTATCAGTCTGAGWGCCCAAGTACATGACTCTTTTTGYGTAAGGGTGTGGGGAGAAAAAAAAAGTAATGTTCTCAAGCAAAATAAAGCAAATAGCTAATGCTTCAAATTGGATTGATACTTTGGAAGCTGAAAAAATGGAATCTTAGATTTACTGTCACTTGTTACAAAATTGTTTTGATGGTTCTTTGAGCCATGCAAATTTTAGATCTGCAAGACTGCTTTGTTGTGTTAGTATTTATACTTAAGTTATATATATATGAATACTTCAGTTATATTTAAATTTATATGCTTGATTTTATTGAGGAAATAAGGCTCATCAACATCTAATGTTGTGAGGTTGTATCCATTTGAAAATCAATCCTTATTTTCCTGTATTTACTGTATGTTATAGAAGAACCAATAAAAACTGGTTTCTGGAACTGGGGCATTTAATCTAGAAGGAAARCATCAGATTGCCTTTACAATTGTATTTTGGTAACATTAATGACAACTTCCTAGGGTGATCTGGGACAGAGGAGCTTACGGAATTTGAGGAAACATAGGATTCAAGATATTATAACTACAGGAAGCTGAGTAGCATTATGCATATATAGTTTACAGTGGAGGTTACAGTTCATGAAAACATCTTAAAATCACTCTGTTTGTAACATCTTTAATATTTTGAAATCAGTTTATTAATAACAAAGAAATAACACATTTAAGACAATAAGGATTGTTTTCATAGAGTCCAAATCTACTTTTGATTGGTATTTTTACCTCCAAAATTATTTCTGTGAAAAGAATTAGGGGCAAACCCTAATTCCCATCCACATTAGGTGATCCATTTTATTGAGTACTAGTGATTTTCATAGAAGTTACATCTTTGCTTTGTGGATATCCTGTAGGCTGACAGTTGAAGGTTTGATTAGTGTGGAAAGTTCTGTATCAGAAACAGTCCATTCTTAGTGGAAAATCTATTTCTAGTGTATTAACCATTTTAAGGTTGTAAGATGTGATCAGAAATTCTTACTTTTAATGCCTGGTGATTTAAATAAATCCTTCATTAAAACTTCAGGTGCTGGTGAATTTCAAAAATCTTTTAAATTCAACAGTGTACATCCTGGATCTATTAGTGTGTTCTATCAGGTAATTCTTTCATGCCAAATTGAACATGAAAATTAACTGGCAGTTTCCTCTTCACCTGTGGTAACAAAGTAATGAGGGTTTTTACCTTCAAATACTGTAGGCTGCCATTTTAAAACTTGTGATATTTTATGCTGAATTTACAAGCTGAAAATTCCTTGCCTCAAATAATCATCTTTGTACAGGCATCCTCAGATCTTCTCAGTCTAAACATTGCTGTAAACCACAATACAAAAAACAGCTTTGAAGTATTCCCAGTAGCAATCTTGAAATTTCTTCAACTATATTGAGATTTTGTTAGAAATTGAATTGCCAGTGTAATCCATCTTCCTTGTGAGAAAAGATTCAGATAAAGAGCTGGAGCCTAGCAGCATTAAGTATTAGAACATCCCTTTAAATCAATAAGCTACAAATCTGGCAGCACATTCATGCAATGCCCAGTGCTACCCTAAAGTGGCTTTAGTGCTGAAACAGCATTACTAATAGCACATGCCCAACATGGATAAACAGTTGACTGATGCAGTAACCCAAAGTATACAAGGCCTTACTTAGTTAAGTTTCACTAAAAAACATTTATATTGTACTAACATGGATAAGAAATTAAACATCTTCCCTTTTTTTTTTTTTTTTCAGATGACTTTCCAAACGTAGTTATAGATGGCATTCTACATGGAATATTTTATCCTCATTTACTGCCCAGGTAGAAGTGATATATGGCAAGAAGCTGAAGCAAGTTTCTGAGTCATATTTAATAGAATTAACAGGAATAAAATTCTGTGATGTGAATATTATGCTCAGAAGCAAGAGGCCAACCTCAGACTCTAAGTGCAAGAATTATGTTTTTTTTAAGAAAATCACTGTCTTTACAGTTGCTGCTTTTAAAAAAAAAAAGATAATGAAACAACAGTATTGAAGTTATTTATATCTTCTATATATTGACATGCTCTAACTATTTAACACTAAATATTCTAAGTCACACACTGAATTACACTAACCTTTGAAGAGTTTTACTAATTATTTCTATAATTTCTATTAAAGCAAACACTAAACCTTTTTGCACCAGGATTTTTCCCAGCACATTAACCACTGCTGGCACTGGATGAATTAGAAGTGCTGAGGAGAGTGTGCCTGGAATTAGAAAACATGCTTTCACATTCTGAAATACGTAGCACTCTCTGAGGAAATTTTCTAGATTTCAGTTGAAATTATTTTAATTACCAGGAGCTTTTATGTGGCTTTTATGCATCTCCATTCAGTTATGACATCTAACCTCTGTATTTGTTTACTCTCCACAACAACTTGCTGACTGTATTCCAATATATTAACATTTTATAAGTCACAGGACATACAACTCTGTGGTAAACTAAAGAATACTATTAAGATTATGATCAAACTAAAACGGATCCATATATGTGTATGTTCAGATTTAACTGGAAATTTGTGTGTGTTACTAGACATTACAAAATAAATTACTAGGACATGAATGTACCACTTCAGTGATTTGTGCTTTTCTGTTGAAAATTTTCTGAGATTCTGTCATCTGAGATGCTTCCTCATGAAGTGTGAGAAAATACCTGTGTGTCTGCTCATTTAAAGCTCTTAGCACCATGCTATGTGAATCTGGTAGGCTCACAAGGTGAAGAAAATTCAAGGCAATTGAACAGCCAGTAAGTCACTGGGCTCATGAGCAGAAGAGAGTGTTGCTCAAAAACAGCTCTGGCAAAGCTGCCAGTCTGATCCTGGAGACATATGGGTTGCCTGCTCTAACTAGTAAAGTGTTTGGAAGCCRTTTGGGGAGAGTGGAAAGCTGGGACTTGGAAAAAAGGTAGGCCTGTGACTGCAGCACTTGTTCAAGTAGTGTAACYTTTTGAGGGCTGCAGGCTCAGCCTCCAGGAAAGCTTTCAGCTACTAGAAGAAAGCTGATTGGGCAAGGCAGTCTCACTCCTACCTGCTAACCCTGCTTCCCAGTGCTGCTTTTCAAAGATTTTTACTTTAATCAGCTAGTAGAAAGAAAAATGCTCAGGCGTAAAAATGGAAAATCTGACTGCCTAGCACTAGGCAAATTTAGAGGCCCTTGGCAACTAAGGGCTTCTAAACTCTGTTTAAAGAGGATAGCAGCCTTTCACACTGAAAAGAATATCAACTGTCTCTGAAAAGAATATCAGTATTTACCCTCAGGAGAGGCCTGTCTTGGTTTGAAAGACAGGTGTTTGCCAGTGAAGGCAGGGACCCCCCCTTCCCTCCGAATTATTACAGCTTTGAAAAAATCACAGGCTTTCAGGTAAGAATATGGGTAAAAGGGAATAACAGTTTTTACTAATATGTATAACAAGGTGAAACAAGTAACAATAACAACAGCAACAACCAGCCCAGTCCCAAACCCAGTGACAGCTTTATGGAGATGCACCCTCCCTTTTGGTGCAGTTACAGTCCCAGCCGGCAGGGGCGCTGTTGGCTCCCGGCCGGGCAGGGCGGGTGCGATGATTCCCCGGCGGCTGCAGGGGGCGCTGTGCCGCGGGTCCCGGCTGGCTCAGATCTCCCGCGGCCCAGTGATGGACACAAAATGGCAGAGGTGGATGGAGAAAAGTTTCTCTRCAAAACACACAGCGGCAACGCCGATCTCGGCGCTCCTCTGGACAGCAAGAAACCCAGGACGGCAAAGAGACAAGCACAGTCCCGCAGCTGCGAGACGGGATGGAGCAGAGCTCACCCCTGAAGCTGGAATCGCAGAGGTTCCCGGCAAGGCACAGGAGAGAAAACCACTGTGCAGCAAGCAGGAACTCAATGARYMGAGATGCTGGTCTCCGCAGAAAAAGGGAAGGCCAGCTTTCTCCGGAGCAGCCAGCGGGCAGACTTCCTTCTCTCAGCRAAGCAGCCAAGTAAGTGAAATCACGCCCCCCACCACACAAAAACACTCTCCGAGCGCTTGGCAAGACCGTTAAGGTGGGGCATAGGTATCATTGTCTTCGTTAATCACCCAGCCATCAAGAGGATGACCTGGCAATTAATGTATCCCAGCAACAAATGGGAAAGAAAAATATCCCAAAGAAAGGGAACAAAAAGGGGAAAATCTTAACCCACAACAGGCCTCAGTACTATGGATGAAGAATCAGCAGGACCATCCTGTAACTATGACTGACATGTCAGGMGAACCTGGGGGAAAAATCCCTACCTCCAGCTTTTCCGTTTCCTTATAAGTGGAATGCTGGTAAAGTTCTCTGCTGTGGCAGCCTGAATCTCTTCAACTATGGATACCTCATGGGCTTCAGGACCCTTCAGGAAGCTAGTCACAACAAAGAGGAGTAGTGTGCTGCCTGCTGTACCGCAGGATGAGTCCTTCATCAGATCTTGGCATTGGCTCTTCCATTCTGAGTCATAAAACACTGTCAACTCACAAGGAAAAAACCCACATCTCTGCCCTGTGGCACACTGTAAGACCTTAACACAAGTGTCCTTACACTGACCTCTCAAAGCAACCAGTTGTCAGCTTAAGAGTTACTTACAAAGCATCACAAAAATAATGAACTTTAAGTTCTCAAACTTACAGCAAAGTTGTTTTTTTTTTTTTTTCTTTAAAGCATTTGAGCTTTACAATAAATAACACTGTTAGGTGTTACAAAACTCACCATGCTGTAAAAGGACTCTTTTATGTAAATCAGTTTCTAACTGATTATCCTAATAATAGACAGAGTAAGTTACTCATTCTTCATCAGAGGATGGATCTGAATGCTGCAGTTCCTTGAAAGACAGCAGGGACTTTATCTGACACATTAAGATTAGAAAAATTTACCATCTCTGTTCTAGCCTTACAACCTTATTTCCTGAAAAGCAGAACCCCCTGCATATTTTGCAGAATCAGCTGAGGTGAAAAGATGAGTTTGGGAAGGGGGTGTGGAGTAAAAAATGCTCTCAAGTATTTATTTGAAATCGAAGTTTATTAATTCAAAACTCTTCTGTATTTTTTTTAAATTTTTTTTAAATGCTGGTACTGTTACAGTAAATATTTTCAGTTGGTAAGACAAAAACAAATATTGCTAACATTTCCAAAGAGAACAAAATGACTGTATTTTAAACTTTGAAAAAATTGAATTATTGCTATAATTTTTCATTAAAGATTTTTCTGCAAGACCTAGAATTTTATGGGCTATGTCTTGAATTTCAAGGAGTGACAGCTCCATCAAGTTGTTATAGAAATAGTCGTATCTTTTATGTACTTGGCAAATGGTAAGTATTGCTTAAATACAGCCTCATGTTTTGAGAAAACTCACTCGATGGATAGTTGAGATCAGTCAAAAACGGGCATTAAAGAAAAGTGATTAAGTTTTACTTTTCATTCTGATTGTTGGTCTCACCAGTCACCAACTTCAACCACAAATGGTTCCTTTACAGCTATTTTGCCACTGTTCACAATCACACAGTCTTGAAGGGGCCGGTCATGTTCATCTGTCTGCTGGAGCTCTATCGAGTGAACCACCGACTGTTAAACAAAAGAAACCAACAAACAGAAAGGTTCAGTTTAGCCAAATAAATTCCAGTGGCTGAAGACTGATGCCGCAGAAACAACGAAATGCGCCTAACATCACTGCTTATTAACCAGCACTTGAACAAAGACCTTTACCCTGTCGACTTCCCACATCTTTTTTTTCTGCATTAGCAATTATGCCACTCTGTAACTCACACAGTTGACAAGAGGACATGGCCGGCTGTTTGCCCTCCTAGAAAACCTTTCAACCAACAAAAATATTACGAAGGGGCAACTGAAAATATACATTCAGCTGAATTACCTAGCACATACAGGATKCTATCTGTGGCCTGTGAGCAGGAATGAATCCAGAGATCAGAGAAGATAAGCATTATTATTTTTCTAATTGTACAGCATAACTGTGCTTCCAGAAATGYAGTTACTGCTTTTACCTTTAGCATATATAACACACACATACAGATTTTCAATGTGGTACTATGCCACCAATATTTTTAAAGGACAAAGTTYAGTAAGGTATATTGACTACTTGGTTTTGGATATTTGTCCATTAACCTGACTAAGCTGAAACTTAAGTCTAAGTATCTTCTCAAAAATTTCCAGCTATTGTAGATCATGAAAATGGAATTCTTTATGAATGTGGGAGTGAGGAGCAAGTGTTCTCATGAGGTTTTCTAACTTCTCAAAGAACTGGTCCATCCAGCAGCTCATGTTTTCCCCATTAATTTCAAAACACYGATGAATAAGGAACAATTTGTAAAGAAAACCAAACTAATAAAATATAATCACTTGAAAATATAATTTTTCAGCATAAAATTCTATTTGGCCTTTCATCAGTATGTGTTTCCATGCTTTATATTCACATGCTTCTAGAAATCCTAACACTGAAAGCATTACCCATAACTAGCATGCTATTTGGTTTTAGCCTGTAAAAACAGATTTCATGGCCAACAGCGTTAGTGACAGGAGGAGCTGAACTTCTGCCATTTGTAATCTGCGAAGGTGTCAGTGTTGATTTCAATGGCTAGCAGTCTGAAATAAGGGCTGTGAAAGCCAAAAGCATGGTACAGGTTTCTATTTCTGCTATTTCAGTTCTAAATCGTCCAGATGGAGCTCTTCACAACCATTTTCTACCATGTACATGTTACAGGAACATTCAACTGTTTCTGAACCATGGTAACAAGAATATAATATGGCACAATTTGTCCAGATCAACCACTACTTTAAACTTACCATTCCATCAAGGACTTTGCCAAATACTACGTGTTTTCCATCTAACCAGGAAGGCTTTGTCACACTGATGAAGAATTGAGATCCATTGGTGTCTGGGCCAGAATTAGCCATGCTAACCCAGCCAATTCCATAGTGTTTGAGCTTGAAGTTCTCATCTGGAAACCTTTCTCCATAGATGCTTCTTCCTATGACAGAGAGTAAGAAAGCAAYTTTTTTTTTTTTTTTTTAAAAAGCCCCTTTTTTGTTCAAAAATGGGAAAAACAAAGCATGAATTCAGGACGTGAAGATGTATTGCTTGAATGAACATAGTTTGAAGAACATCACTGTTAAATCATCAGCGGTTCCATAACTAAAACAATTTTTTRTGTGTAAAGGTAAGCCAAACCACCACATATAAGGAGATAATAGTTAAAGCTGATGATGCTTCATCCTTTGATTTTAAGCAAGCTGTACCTTAGAAAGTCTGGTCTACAGATGCCACTGAACAACACTTCATCCTGTTTGGCAAATTACACACTTACAGCCACTAACAATAAGGCTGCCAAATTTTGTGRCAATTTCAGTATTTAAACCTTTCCCTCGTACTAAGAAATTGCTTCAGACATGTTTAGAAACATATTAAGACCAAATGGAAGTTAGACTAAACTACATGGTGTGGATTTGCACAACCACAACATGAAGATTTTGATGTTTCTAAAATAGTTCAGAGRGAAAACACATCAGTGATGTTTTAACCACCATTACCCTGAAAAGAGATGGCTGTCTGTCTCATTCTTTACTTGTGCAGTGCAAAGCACAATGCTCCCAACACCACCAGGAGCGATCACAATAAACATCAGCAGGCAAATAAATGCTGCCTACCTTTAATGCTAAAACTGTGTCTTCAGAATCATGGTCTTGCCCATTGTTCGCTGCTAGGAGAAGGAATGTGTGTTTTCCATTCTATCCCAGCAGGATTTTCCTTTCTATACCACTCACAATTCATGCAGACAGTTCAAATTGTAGCACATGAAGAATGTGTGTTTAAAGGAAGAGAAGAAATAYGCAGCCAGAGTGATTGCAGTGCAAGAGATGCTGCACTGGGACTGCCCACCTGAATGGACTGAATTGTTCTTCTGGAGGCTCAGGAGGGAGAAGTGATACAGCCAAGACTCAGCACCAGCAAGTTTTAGTAGAAGAAAAAAAGGGGAGTGGGCATGACCCTCATCTTCTAATTTCTTTGTCTCTCCTGTTACGAAATTCCCTCTCAMAGCACATTTCAGAGGTTCCCCAGAACGGGCTGAGCTGAAGGCACAGAGCACAGCCCCTTCCTTCTCTACCTGCCTTCCCTCTATGTGCTTTCACTGTTTCATCACAGATTAGACTTCTGCCGGATGACTTGAACAGATTCACCTCTACATGCAATCAGTGAGTGCCTCAGGAAAGGTGTGCTGTCAAAGCCAGAGCAGGGGAAGCGTGGAGACATCCATCTTTTGGAGACGGTAAGTTGTAGGAGCAGCTCAGCTGGTCACATGGCTCCAGCCCAGCATGCAAAGCCATGCTTCTTGAATGGGAACAAATCACAGACAGAAAAGAGCTGTCTGCAAAGACTGAGGACAAAGGAAGAGCTACACATACTTATAAATCAGATAATCCAAATAGCTGCAGCTTAGGCWACAAGATTCTTGGAAAAGTAACAGATGCTCTAAAACAAATGTGGGCTGGTTTGGGTTGGTTTTTTTTTTTTCATTTATGTGAGCAGAAACAATGAAGGAATATGCTGTTTTGCCCAAATTTTCAGCAGACATTTGAACGAAGAAAAGGGAACCTGGAAGATACTATGCATGTTACCTCCTGATCCATCTCCAGCTGTAAAGTCTCCTCCTTGAATSATGAAGTCTTTGATCACACGATGAAATTTACTTCCTTTGTATCCATATCCTCTCTAAGAAAATGAAATAATTCTTTAAATGAATATAACATCCAGCTCTATATACAACCATATGGAAATACTGAAGCTGTGAATGGCTAGACTTTACAGAAAATACCACCAAGGGATATAATACTGTCAAGAAACACACTAAACTGAGCTGCAGGTTAACACAGCTGGACTGCACTGCCACAAAGAAAGTATTATTCAGGTGATCAAGGCCACTGTCCTTATCTGACTGGTATCTGACCACAGTAACTCCACATGCTAGATCTGCAAGGCAGAGACAGATGGATGTGGTAATATCCAGCATCTCATAATTACGTCTTGTGATCTAAGGAGACACACATTAGTGCACAGCCTTGGGGATGGCACATTTGCACAGGTTCCAATGAATGAAGATCAACAGTTCACAACTGAAACGGCATTGAACAAACATTGCCTTCCCAAGCCAAACTTGCGTACACGGTAGAAGAAAGCTGCAAACGTACTTCTCCAGTTGCCAATGCAATGAAGTTCTCCACAGTCTTTGGGACAACTTTTCCAAACAATCCAATTACAATTCTGCCAACATCTTTGTCTCCAATCTTCACATCAAAGAACACCTGAATATTTTTGTGAAGGGAACAAAAGTGATATAGACATGAGCACAACAAACGGCCAAGCTTTTCAAAGAGTAAGGTGGTAAGAAATTACTTCTGGCTGGTCTGTTTTAATAGTATCCTGTAATTCCTAAGGGTGCTGTTTGAGAGAAATMCTTCAAAGCCATCATAATCATGTTATGCAGAAAACTGTTTGAGAACTGGTGACTATATGTGTTGATTTTGTTGTTTTTAAGGGCTCTGTGGACTGCTGTATTTCAAGTTTGAAGACAGTGCTCAAGAAGATTTTTCCCAGACATGTATCTTTAAAGCTGAATGGAATAGATGAAATATGAAACTAAGGAAGAACAAGGATGCTATTCCCATGGGGGCAAAAATAACAACTATAGTACTGACAGTCCTCACAAACGATAGTTTGCTATCCACACATAATCTTCACTGTTCTAGGCATTTGTATGTATAGACAAAAGCCTAAATTCCATGGAATTGACAAGGAGTGAGAAGAAAATCCCATGGCTCAAGCAAGCAGTTGCCTTCCTAAATACGAATTCAAACCCAACAGAGAAATAATAATCTGGGCCAGATTATTCAGCTGATTGCCTAAAAGCTTCAACGTATATGTTGCGGAAAAGCAACTTCAAAAAGGCAAATGAGTTATAAGGCATTTTAATATAGTTCAGAATCTATGAATGCATATTTAAACGTGCAAAAATGTTCCAATAATTACTGAAAATAGGAACAGCTGTCAGGAAATGAGGCATTTTGAAGTTCTGAAAAAGTTACATAAAGGCTATTACAACTTCTAGGAAACAGCAACGTGTATTCCTATGATGYGGTATTTGCTGTTCCTTGTGGCACTCAATCAAGTATTACTTGTCTGTAATGCTAAGAAATTAGTCCAATAATGATAATAAATGACCAGTCTCTCCAATGTGAATGCCTCTTTCACGCTCTCCTACTAAACATTTCTACCGTTTCTTGATCTTCCATGTGGTTTTGACTGTTGAACTTTTGGCTAAYGCTATAAAAGCACTATAAAGGAAATAAAATTCCTTTTGATACACCTCATTCATTTCCTTGGCACTTGGCAGTGAATAACATGCTTCTTAGATGTGTGGCTCCCWAAGTATTAACAGCACACTTTCACTAACTTTTTAACAGTTCTATAAACAAACCTCTCTGAATTGTGCCGCCAGGATTATCTATGTAAGGGGTACATTTTCTAAACCCACTGTCTATTTTGTCTGGAAATGTTGTTCTAATAGGACTGCCTGAAATATATAAGCATATGTTAGTGACCAAGGCTATCAAACAATTACCCCAGAGAGYAGGAACGCTTTGACAGAGCACACAGAGACAAGTCCATCACATGCTGTAAGCCTAGTCCAGCCACAAGGCTTCATACGTGGCATTGCTGCTCGCTTAAGAAGCAAACCCAGTACTTCTAAAAATGTGTCTGTGAATATTTTTGGCCACAAAATCAAGTATGGAAATATTTGGTAGCCCTAGACACTATTCCTGCATAGAAACGCCTTGTTCGTGTGAGTGTATTTCCTCAATTTCTCTGGAAATTCAATACGCATGTACACATTAGTGAGCTGGTCGACAGCTGGTCGATTTCTAAATCTCAAAAAACATCTGGCCAAATTCTTCAACAAGAACTGAAGAAAAATAAATATTATAAATTGTCAGTCTTATTAATATTTTTATAAATATTTAATCTTATGTACAATTTGAATTTAAGTATTTCAAGGCTGAAATGAAAAAAGAATGCACCAGAAAGAGTGGCTGGTTCTCATAAAAATATTCATATATAATTTACAAAAGATGGTGTACATCTAATTGAAAAAATTGACAAGAGCATTCAATTATTCTGGAAAACAAAAGCTGACTGTGAAAGGAAGATCTCATGATTCTGAGAGGCCAGGTCATGTCATAAACTCATAAATGTAAAAATACTGTATATGGTGCAGAGCCACAACAACGGGGCCAAAATACATCTGGAGTCATCCTGAGCAGCTCAGTGGCTTTGGGCTTTTGAAGGTCAGAGAAGAAAAACAAATACTAGAAATAATTAAAATGCATACAGAAAAGACATGGGCATAATTACACCATAATTACATCTGTACTGTAAGTTCACACCCCAACTGTTGCATGTAATTCTGGCTTCTCTATCACAGAATGAGAAAACCAACCTAAAAAAATATAGAAAAACGGGCAAAACAGATGGTTTTTATATGAAGAAAGATTACAAAAAACKACTTAAATTGGAAGAGAAAGCAGCTTTTATATAAAGAAAGATTACAAAAAAACTACTTAAATTGGAAGAGGGAAAATTGGTGTAATTTGATGAGTTTTGTGAAATTACCACTGCCCAGGAAAAATTGCCACTGCAATTCTTTATGTACCACAACAATCAGAAAAGGGCATAAAATTATATTCCAGGCAGAAGGAATGAAGAAGGAAAGTACATYAGGCATAATTAAATGGGAATATAATAAGATTGTTTGGAAGTCAAATTTACCCACCCCAAAAAATCAAATCTGGGGCCTAGAAGTCCTTGGCAATGAAACTGTAAGGAGTTGCAGACAACAGTGGCAATGAAGCTAAGAAACAAAGGAACAGGCCGTGGCAAAGGATGCTGAAGCCATTCTAGAGGAACCAGCTCTGCGCCTGCCCTTCCCTGTCATGCTTTCATGAGTGTAGGTGTGTTTGCCAGCATGGCTGCAGTCCCTTAACTGCAGGTGAAGAGACATTTGGTCACTGAAACACCAAATGTCTTGCTTCATCCAAAGTGGGACTAAACATCGCACCTGCTGCACCAAGATAACACTTTTGGAAAGAGATGCTGCAGTAATGAGTTGCATCCCCATCCTGCCAGCAGGCAGCACAGCCCACAAGCCCATCTCCTGGGCAGTGACATCTGCATGGCCACAGCCCAGCCCACCGTGCCTGCCAAGGAGCCCTGCTGCACCGAGCCCTAAAGGATCCAGCCCGTGGCTCCGYTGGCTGTGCCTCACAGGCACCTCGTGCACCATTCCTCCACTGCGGGCAGGCATTACAAAGCAGCAGGAAACAAGGGGGCAAAAAAGGGACAGCTCTCCATACCAAGAGCTTCACACAATGACAGAATGGGTCAGGTTGGAAAAGGACACAGCAGGTTATCTGGTCCAATCTCCCTGCTCAGGCAAGGCCATCCCAGAGTACATGGCACAGGTTTGTGCCCAGATAGTTCTTGAATATCTCCTGTGAGAAAGACTCCCCAACCTCTCAAGCAATCTGTTCCAGTGCTTGGTAACCTGCACGGTAAGGAAGKTCTTCCCCATATTCAGGTGGATCCGCCTGGCAACACCAAAAGAGCCAGACACCTTCCCTTTCAGACACTCATGGACATTGATGACGTTCTCAATTATCCCTTCTGCAGGCTCAGCAGGGCCCCCATTTTCAGGTAAGAGAGATGGTCCACTCCCTTGATCAATTCTGTTGGACCGGCTGCAGGAGTTTCAGCAAAGAGGGYAGGGGCGAGTGAAAGAAACCCATGGCACAGAAAAGCTCCAGCGCAGTTAAACACCCCTGCTCGGGGCGGCCTGGCAGCATCAGCAACCCCGAAACGCCACGACAGCAGCAGAGGCCGCAGCAGCRCTGGAGGGGTGAGGAATTCCAAAAGTTTCCACTTCTGGAAGCCAGAGGAAAGTTTTGCTGGCCCTAAGTCTGCCGTGTGCCAGCGCCCATAGAAAGGCGGCATGCCCAAAGGGGTTAAAAATCAACTAGCCAAATAAACAAACAAAACCACAACACCTTACAAAACGGTGGAGTCCTAGCGTGGGCCCAAGCCCGCCCCAAGCCCTCAGTGCCAGGGATGCGGCGCGGACCGGCTGTGGAAGGGGGCAGGGCAGAGGGCGGCCGGCTCGGCTCCCCCGGCACCCCGCACGGCCGCGGGGYCCCGCCCGACCCATCCCGAGGCCTCCCGGCCAGCGGAGACGCCGGCCCGGCCGCGGGCGAGAGTCACCTTGGCTGTCACGCTGGGTCCCCTCCTCTTGAAGGCCTCGGCCGCCGGGGCCAGGAAGCACAGACACGCCACGGCGCCGAGCAGCGCCCCGCGGGCCATGGCGCCGGACAGCGCTGCGGCGCCTGCGCCGGGAGGGGCGGCTCCTCCTGCGCCGGGGCGGAGGGGCTCTGGGCAGCGGCTGCCGTGCTGGGGAGCGGTCAGCCCTGCCGGGGAGGGAGGGGTCATTCATCCCGGGGAGCGGTGACCCATCGCGGGAAAAGGCCACTCGTCCCGGGGAGCGGTGACCCATTGCGGGAAAAGGCCACCCGTCCCGGGGGGCGGTCATGCATCCTGGGGAGCGCACAGCAATCCCGGGGGAAAGGCACCATGGTGGAGAAGCCGACAGGAGCGGTGACCCGCCCGGACCGGCGCCGCGGGCCCTGATGATGGGCGGTGCCGGCGGTGCTCGGCTGTGGGGGCTGCCAGGGCGGGCCCGGCCCCCTGGCTGGGTTTGGGGCGGGTGTGGGTGCGGGGGTCGTGGTACACTTTCCTCATGGGCGGCGGGGAGCCGTGTGCCCTCCCTGGGTCAGGCTSTCTGGACGGGAGCTGCAGTACCTGAGAGGGGCCCGGGTACCCAGCCTTGGCCATCGGCCAGGCCGTGTGCCCAGGAGCGTGCCACATGTGGGTGAAGGAGCCCAAATAGTAAACGCTCAAGGGATTGAACCAGCATTGTGCCCTTGTGGGAGAGAGCAGTGGTGTCCTGGGTTGCATTCGGAAGAACACTGCCAGCAGGTCGAGGGAGGTCATTCTGCCCCTCTACTCAGCCTTGGTGAGGTGCAGCTGCAGTGCTGTGTCCAGTTCTGAGCTCCTCAGCATATGAGAGGTGTGAAGTTCCCACGGCAGGTCCAGAAGAGGGCAAGAAGGGGACTGGAGCATCTCTCTTTTGAGGAGAGATGGGTCTGTTCAGCCTGGAGAGAAGATGACTGAGATGGGACCACATCAATGTCTGTGAGTATCTGAAGGGTGTCAAGACGATAGCCCAGGCTCTGCTCAGTGGAGCCCAGCAACAGGACAAGAGGCAAAGGACAGAAACTGATGCATAGGAGGTTATGGAGTCTCACTGGACATACTCAAGTACCGTCTGGATACAGTTGTGTGCCCTGTGCTCTAGGACGTCCACTTGACTCACTGCTGTCCCTTCCAATCTGACTGATTCTCTGATTCTGTGATTTTGGAAGAAGATCTTTAATCTTTTCTGCATTTAATATGCTGAGTAGAAACAGGAGTGCCTGTGAGACACTTCTTGGCCTCATTTGTGATAGCAGTGGAGGTGCTTGGCACCCATGTCATCTGGCATTCCTGGCGTAGAACAATAAACAGCAGCACTAAAGGCATTCATCAAATGCAAACATTTCTCTCCAAGCCATTATCTGTTCAAGAGGGGGAAGAATGATCCCAGTCTAGCAAATTACCTATTACTTTCTCTGCTAAAAAATCATTTGCATTCAGGATCTGTCTCAAATAGCGTTGCTTCTGCAGTCAGTAGAAAATCTGTGAATTGTAGCCCACACTGAAGTTTTGTGGCCTCTCAACTACCAGCATGTGGAAGTTACAATAGATGCCAATACACAGCCAGCAGGAGGCTGTCAGTGGAGCCTGTTTACATAAACACAACAGCACTGTGGTTCTGGGTGTATGGCACAGCACCCACACATAGAATTGCAAAGGCACCTCAGAGCTCAGGTGCAGTGTGCAGTGCCTGAGAGAATATTCTCTGCACTGCTGCGTGTGCACAGCCRTGGTTGCTGAACCTCTCGTCTTGAGAGTGTGCCTCAGCTGGCAAGTAGTAGACACAAAAGCCATAGAATCRTAGCAATGTTTAGGTAAGAACAGACCTTTAAGTTCATCAAGTCCAACGGTTCAAGATCCAGCAGTTTGGAAGGAATCTGAGAGATCACCTAGTTCCAACTCCCTTGCCATGAGCAATGAGTGGAGGAAYGCCTTCCACTAGACCAGGTTTCTCAGAGCCCATCCAAACTGGCCATGAGCACTTCCAGGGATGGGGCGGCCGCAGCATCTCTGGGCAGCCAGCTCCAGTGCCTCACCATCCCCACTATAAAGAATTCTTCTAATACCTAAATCTTCTAGACTTTTAAACTGAAGTAGTTTTAAATTTGGTGTGCATAGGACAGAACATTTTTGATACTTCAAATACACATCGGTCACTAGATGAATGTGAAAAGAAATAAGGCAAGAAGGTGAACTTGGCTAATTCCAAATTTTGAATTTGAAAGAAGACCAAGGATGGCTAATGAGATTATTGTCTTGGAGCAGTTCATTCAGAGTAGTACACTGATTGAAACCAGGAGTGCAGAAGAATGAAGAGTTGGGAAGTTACAAAAAAGATGATCCTCTGAGAGGCTTCTTAAATACTCCTTAATGCAGAGTGTATGAAGGTGTAGGTATGCTGAACAACTATCTACCCACAGTGTTCCCAGCAGTTCCCTTCCACTCTCTCTCAATAAAAATCTTGGTGTTTGCAAGGGTGACTTTCCAGTTTATTGAAGTGTAAATACATTTCATCCATGTACAAGATGGCAGTATGAGGCAGGAAAAATGAAAGGAGCCTGATAGGGCTGAAGATATTTAAATAACAGCAAGATGAGAAGATGAGACAGGATCTGGTTTACATTATCTTGGAGAGTTTATGCATACTGGTGATGCTGCTAAATAATTTTTGGAAGAAGATAAAACACTGTTTAAAGAGGAAATCTTGAAAAGAGGCAGAAACTTAATATGTTCAGTGAAAACTCAATTTTACACAGAAAAATCTCTTCCTGATGCTAAAAAAGTACATGTTCTTTTTGTTGGACTTTGATGTCATGACAATCAAACTGGAAGTATACAAAAGCCAGACAAGCAGTAAACTTTGTGCTATCTGTGAAAAGGAAGAAATCTTTCCAATGAAACTAGAGAAAAATATGTAAAAACCTGTTATGATATCTTTTTTTCTGCTTTAATTATTCATAACTATCTTGAAGAATTTGGAGGTCTTTACAAACTCTTTACACGAACTGGATATAGTGTACTGGGATCTGCACTGAATTCTCTGTTCCTTTGCACAGGGACAGCTTCTCCATATTAAAAGAATAATAAAAGGTGCAAAATCAGAGAGGGTCTWCAACAGAAAACCATTATTTCCTATTCCATCTTCCCTAGCCATGACCAATTTGTTCACCTCTTCAGTTGAGCTGATTTGAAAACTGTTATCATTTCTTCCCTCAGTTTTCTTTTCTGTAGACTAAACAACCTCAGTTCCTTGTATCTTTCCACATGGGTCAAGTATTAGAGCAGGCGTCATCTGGATGTATAGTTTTTAGTTGAAATATTACCTTTGTCCTTATAGATAAGCATATTTTGTAATTTTTTTCTTTTTTTTTCTTATTTTTAGGTTGTTCAAGTGACATAAGGCTATTGTGACAAAAATTATGTACCCCATTCAAAGAACATGTTTAGTCTATCTTGTGTTTGTAATACGGTGTACAGGACATGTTGCATTTTAGAGCTAGCAGACGTGTTATTTTGGTTCTTGAGTCTTGAAGCCACCAGCCTTTTAAAAGAATAATTTGCTACTGGTTGACAGTCTTCAATTTAAGTAATAGTGTCTGTAATGAGATGTTTCATTGGTTCTTATGGGCTCTTTTCTATTTAAAATGGGTACGGAAGAGAGAGTTGTTGAGCGTATAGAATCTGACAGATTCTGATTTCTCGTAGTACTAGCATTGGCAGTAATTCTAGCACTTCAGCACTATGGCTTGATATGAAMTATGATTTATTGTAGTGGTATAGAAATATTTCATATCCAAATTGCTCTAGTATATCATGTTATACAGGTAAAAAAATTCTGGCCCTGATACACATAATAATGCTTTATGGTTCTGAAGGCACTTTCATCAATGTTAACTGCTTGACAGCTGCCAGGATAAAACTTGGAGTATGCACTGTGGCCTGCAAGACTGCTGTAACTGAGGGGTTTTTTTTTATTTTCTCACTTTGAAATGGATTTTTGATTCTCAAGGCTGGATTACTGGAAGCATGTCATCCCTACCAGGACTGATCTTTGTCCATAAAATTTTACCCTGCCGTCATGTTGCTTGTCTTGTTTATTTAATATACCACTGGCAGAATGAAATCATGGGTTTAAACCAAATTTTAATTCCATATAGACTAAGAAATGTCCCACTACATCTTATATACCACATGAATTATGAAATGTCTGAAAGTGATAAAAGATCGGAGCCATTGTGACCTAACATATGATTCTAAGATGCCAGTTAAAAAAAAAAACTTAAGGTCTGCAAATTGTGAGTCACTGTATATGGCCCTCATGAATAATGAAGAAAAAGGTTTATGGGAAGTTTTGTTTGTGTTTTTTTGTCTTTTCCTTTATGTGACTTCAGAAAGATGGAGTGTATCGTATGTGCTGTCTCTTCTATTAAACCACTTGTAAAATGGCTTAGACTGCTCCTGTCATCTGGTGCACTTATGCAAAATAAATGTGTCCTATGCTCCGGATAAGTGTCTTCCTTCTGGTGAATAGTTTTTAAGCTTTTTAAATTTTGTATCCAAACACGATTTGAAGTGTCACCCTTTCCACTCTAATGGTCAAAGCATTTATTTAGGTGATACCAGCAATGTGTTTTCAAAATAGTGCAGCTGGAGCCAGAACCATTTTGATCCCATATGTTTACAGGATATCAGAGCTATCTGTAATTGCACATCCCATTTAACACATAGTCATTCATTTAAATTCTGTTTTTCATAGCATCTGTGGTTACATAAGATCGCTTTGGGGAAAACTGAAAAACTTGCAGTAAAGCCTAACTGTGAGGAAACGTACAGTAAGATTTCTTTGTTTTCAAGGCAAAAAACTAAAACTTAGAAATTAAAAAAACCCTGAAACTGCATCAGATCCTACGGGGTGTTTTTCTTTCTCCAGTTTTTACTTCAATTCTAGTAGGTTGTTGATTCCAGTTCTCCAAACACTACTGCATATCTCTTAATTATGTCTATAGTCTCTCTTCCTTGGAACTACTTAGTAGTTCCTAAAGATAAGCACCTAGGTGCTTGAAATGTCTTTTTCAATAAATTTAAGTTCCAGTAATTGATACTTCCAGCCTGATAATCCCCAGAGGTCCAAATGAGAATATAAAATCTGTGTCTCTAGGCTCTTCAGAAAAAAAAAAAAAAAGGAAGTTCCTTCCTCAAGTATGGAAATGGGAAACTGAAAAATTAGCATTCCCTCACATGACTATGGTGAAGAATGGATACAAGTTTGTTCTTTTCATGTGAGATTTTCAATTATTATTTTAATTGTTCATGGTGGAGGAGGAGGAAAGCAAGGGAAAGGTAGGGAAGGAAGGAAATAAGAAGAGTGAAATCATGGAAGTTATCATTAGGAGGTGAATGGCAACCCAGGAGAAACACTCAGATGACAACAGACATAATCAGCATTACTAAGGCATGTGCATGGGTTTGGCCTTCAACTTCCAAATACGAAATGAGGTTGTAGTAATCAAAAGAAAATGAAACTACAAGATGTTYAAAAGAAAAGTGACAATGACAAGTACAGGAGTTTTTCCTTTACAAACCATAAGGAAAGCATCAAGTATTTTGAGATATTTTGTATCAAAACTGGTAATTTTAGAAAAGACCCGAGTATCTCGAATAAGGCAGAAAGCTGCTGCCAGGAGGTTTTAAGTGGAGAAGAATATATTGGTGGTTTGTTTCAAGATGAGTGAAAGGTGTGGATACATGATATTTCTCTCTGCAACTCACTGGAGCCTGCTGTGCTGACAGAAGCACAAAGCTACCCTCATTAGTACAGGAAATATGGGTTAGAAGATACAGGAAAAAAAAGATATGTGTAATTCCAGTGTCCCTGAAGTTCTGCATTTTTATTACCATGTTAAAAGTAATGTCAGATCAAGGACCTCATCTATCCAGTTTTTTCCTAATTCCTACTCAGTAAGATGCAGTGTTTGTGAAAAGATTAGTGTTAGTTTGCTGACAGTTACACTATGTAAAAAAAGACTTATGCCTTAAGACAGATTTGTGTCTAGTCCTTCACCTCTATATTTACTTTTATTTTGATTGAGATTTTATTTTTATACATATACAGGTAACTGCACACACTTGACCTAGCACCCTATTTGTTGCATGTTTCAGGTCGATAAGAAAATATATACTGAATTAAACAAAGTATTTTATGTGAGCTGTAATATTCTTCTGGGGGATCTTGCCAATCAGAGATCAAATTTCTGAGAAATACCTACCATGATCCTTTGTCTATATGAGATAATTCTGTATAAAATGTTGTACACTAAACTTGTGCAATAGCTAGAGGAACTCTTCCAAGATTGTGTAAGGATCAAGGAAAGGACAAAAGTCCTGCTTACAAGGTGAGCATTAAGTGGTCAGCTCTTAGCAAATGTATATAGTTGGTGTTATTACTTAGTATCTTTTTTTGAAGAGTTTTTGACAGTCAGTCACAGGTAAAATTCTCTACACTGATCCTCAACAAGAATTTCCATGTCACAGCATCTAGGAAAATGTAATGATTTTGCACACTTGAAGTAAAAAGTGATATTCTTATCAGCATGGTACAATAACTCTGTATGTGTTGACATTTTAGTGGTGTTTATGTTCAAATAAACACCATTGAAACTATTCCTCTTTCCCTTACCATTGTCTATGCTAAGTTGATTCTCTTCTAAGTGTTTTTTTCAATAAAAATCCTACTCTCAAGTGCTTTGTGAATTCTACATTTTCTGCTCAGTAACTTACTGCAGCAGTCACCCTTACTTTTCATCATAGTGCTTGAAATGAGTGGTGGTGTGAGTGTGCTGTTTTTGAGAAAGAAATTCTAGACAATTTGCAAATAATTCTGATGCAGTTTTGGAGAGCTGCACTGATGGCAGCAGGACATTTTTGTGGTGGGATGGCTTTGGCTGGGTACAAGATGCCCATCAAGCTGCTCTGTCATTTCTCTCCTCAGCAGAATGAGGGGGTAGATAATATGATGGAGAAAACACCCACGTGTTAAGAAGAAGGAATTTTCATAAAACAAAAGCAAAGGTTGTGCACGGAAGCAAAGGAAAGCAAAAGATCTATTGTCTTGCTCCCATCTGCAGGTGATATCCAGCCACTTCCCAGGAATCAGAGCTTCAGTACACTTACCAGTTGTGGGGTGGGGGAGATGGTGCTCTTACTGTGCCAAGTCTGCTCAGCAGTAGACAAGGCACCACTGTGTTACCAGCASAGTCTCTTCAGTCGCTGATGCACAGCAAGGTGAGGGCTGCTGTGGGGAAAAGAACCCATCCGAGCCACACCCAAGTTACCATGAAGGATCTCAGCATTGAATTCCCAATATCAAAAGAGGAAYCAGGAGGTCTGGCATGTAAAGTTGGAGATTTTAAACATCTTGTTCACTTTTGGGAGAGGAGCTTTCAGCCATGGCAGAACTTTTCAGTAGTGCTTTTAGACTTTACAGCTCAGCCAGTGAAAAAGGCTAGTGTTTTAATGATTTTTTTTTTTTAAATGTCAGCCACCCCCTAAGCCCTGAAGACTGCACAAAGCATTTTAAACCAAGAATTTCTTTCAAAATACATAGAATATGCATAATGCATGGAAATGCAATTGTCTGGAATGAAAATTTGCTCGCACTGCTGTCACTTCTCAATATTTAATTAATCAGAAACCAACACTGATGATTTGTTTACCATTTGCCATTTGTGTTCTTTGTATTTCCTATGAAGCAAGACTGCTAAGCCTTAAATATAAGTATTTTTTCTTAGTAAATTAAATGTTTTACTAATTTTTGGTTTTGTCACCCATTGATATGACAGACTGTAAGAAAAAGGTGGGAACAGTCTGAGAAATTTCAATCTGTGTGTGTAAACTGAGCAGGTTTCTGGCCTAGTCAAAGATGTCTCTGCTTGTGGCAGGCAATTGGACTAGCTGACCTTTGAAGACTCCTTCCAACTCAAACTATTCTATGATTTTGTGAAAATTATCAAATTTGTGGCTTCAAGCAAAGGAGCCTGGGATAAATGGCTCAAGGATCAGAAGTGTTTTTACTGGGAAATGCTCTCAGAAATATAACTTCCCATTGTGTTTTATGTGCCAAAATATTCAGTGTAATTTTTAACACTATTGAATGCATTGCTTTTCCTCCAGGCTTTAGGTTGCTTATACTTTGCTGGATGCTGTATTTTCTCTGTGTTAGGAAGCCTACATTAAAATCATAATATTTTGGATGGCACATCCCTCTGTTTTGGTTGACAAACTTGTGATTTGGATGGTGAAACAGATTAGAGAGTCCCCCTTATTTAATCCATTCCATTTGAGATGACCTTCATTAGAAGCCCCAGAGACTTACATTGATTATTGGTTTTCAGTTCAAACTAGATCTTGGTGGATTTAAACATAATCCCACAAAAGCTACCAGGAAGCTTATTTTTATGTCAGTTTTTGCGTAACTTAAAATACAGTCCTGGTTTCTAGCAGAAGCAACAGAAACAAAACAGATGTTTCTCTGATTGTATCTAAGGATGTGTCAATGGTATTCTCAGAAATAGAGAAATTTTGGCTTGGCAAACTAGTGGTGGCATTTTTATTCTCATTAAAACATCAGATTGATAAAATCCATGTACTGCTTTGTTCCAAAATGTTCAAGCTTCTTTAAACATTAGCATTCTTATTATTTCATTGGCATTTCAGGCTTATAGGAAACTCACTTTTTACAGGTCTCTTCCTTCACATCTTTCCTTCCATCAACCTGACAAGTGAGAAAAAAAGTCATCCCTAAGACTGCCAGTTGTAGCTCCTGCTGAAGACAAGGGATTACAATGAATACTTAAAATTCAGTTCCAGGAAAGTTTTTTTCCTATTTGGGGCTCTGTCTCTCATTGACAGAAAAGCCAGAACTTTTTTAGACTTRGCAATGTTCTGTGTCAAAATTCTCTAACTTCAGACAGCATAGTCAGGGAAGTGACAGCTTTATATGTATTTCTTTGTAGAAGACCTCAGTAATGTTGTAAATCCAGGGTATATTCACAACTGTTGTGCTTATACATTGCTATAAAAGCAGATGCATATATCATGTGACGTGCAAACTACTGTTTTCACACTTAGGACACCAATCTGTAAATTTGAACCAGTAAATCTTCCTGAACATGAAGACAAAGTTGGTACTTGTTTCATAAACACATTGGCTATGTATATTATGGCTAATGCAGCAAACGTTCCCCTGAAGGATAAACAATGTCATCCACAGTTAAAGTGTTGTCTTTTAATGGCATGGCTCATAAATTATCATGTCATTAAAAAATTAAATTCAAACTATTTACAAAAGCAAAATATGTTCACCACAAAAGTGAGTGAAATGTAAATTAGAACTTGGATCTTTATTCTGCCTCTTTAGCATCGGTGTAAACTCAGTTCTAACAAAGTGGTGTTTGCCTCTGTCAGAGTAGGATACTCCAGAGCACAAGAACAGCGTGCTGGTGAAGCATTCCAGCAGGAGTGTCCCTGTTGGCTGACCTTCTCTTCTTTCTGTCTTCTGTCTGTGATGTTTCCCAATTAATTGCATTTTCTGTCTGAGTAAGATTTTTACATTTGCTGGTGTAAGATTTATATATCTGGCAACCTTTAAGGATCAACTTGGCTAAGAATATTTTTCCAGTGAGACTAAGAGTGTCCACATGTGGTCTTCTCTGCCAGAAGATATGAGTGGTAGAAGAGATATTACACAGCTATGATCTGATTAAATGAAGCTTATCCATAGTTGTGTCTGTCTTACCAGTTCAAAGATAGAGGTGTGATTCATGCTTCTTCCTTCAGACCTAGAATAGGACAGATACTATCACAAGTTGTATTTTAGCCGTGAACTGAATAAGAAAAATTGTGAGGTGTCCCAATCCTGATTTCTGGACGAAAATAAGATGACCATGGCTTTCAGATCAAATAATTAGAAATAATTCCTCTGTGGAAGCTGGAACAGGAGCAGATCATCTGTGAAGAGCAGCTAAGACAAGCATAAGTTCATACTGTGGCAAGCTGGGATAAACATCAAGTTAAACCTTCACATTCCCTTTCCTTCCCTTGTCTTCTTTTCCCACTTTTATGTAGATTTACAAAAAAATTTAGCTCATCTGTCTGCATCATTGCTACACACACCCATCAGCGGCTCAGTTGCAGACTTCATCTGTATTTTTCAGAAGTTGAGAAAGAAAATGGTGACACCCTCTGAAACAGCTTCTAGCAGTACAATGACAAGTGTATCTCTACCTTCCAGAGGATGCTACCACCTCCTCTACTAAGACATCAGGATGCTGATAAGAAAGTTTCTGTATAACTAGCTCATCCTGAATCACATTAAGGTCAGAACCATGCTGTGAGATGGTGCTTTGACTACCTGTCTGAGATACTGTTTGTTTGCAGTAGCGTACAGAGCTCTATGTCACTCAATGAAGCCTTGACATCCTGTCTGACGCTGGATAACCAGATAGTGTCAGTATCTACAATTGCTTTATTTAACATTTATCTTGCCTGGAAACTTTGTCTCTCCCTGCTGGGCAAGGGCCTGATAAAGCTAACAGTGGATTTTGCTGAGATCTTGAGCAATCTCAGCTGCTTCAGGTGAAGCTGACTGGCTGAGGCTTTGAGGAAACCGTCAGTCACTGAGCTCCTATCCAGTTTTGCATCTGCTTTTTCAGCAGAATCGTCTTCAAAGTCATGAATTGTCTGAGTGAGTGGAATGGGATAGAGAATATTGTCCTTCTCCAAACTCCTGCTTGTATCACCTGCTTGTAATGCTGTTTTTATGTGTCTACCTGGCAGCAATGTCAGCAAGAAAAGGAAATTAATAGAAAGTATATTTTCAATGGGTCTTCACAGGCATTCAGAATTGCTGAAGCTAAAGTGATGCATTTTGAGGGAAAGCAGGGGGAAACAACAAAATAAACCAAGGTTTTGGCATGAGCAGTCCTGGCTGCTATGAGTAATATCACTTGCTGTCATTAACACTCTGAAGGTAATGGTTTTAAGGCTGAGCACAGGTTTGGTATTCTGGGCAAGTAGTTGAATTCAGTTAAATTATTTGCTTGATTCTAAAATTGTAGTCCACTAATCACTTGCAAATGATCTGCATTTTGCTTTCTGAATAACAGATGTGTTTGGAAGGCATTGTGTTTGAGAATAATAGGATTGTTTTTTAATAGAACACTGGGCTTCCCAAGGAAGTATTTTTCAAAATTGCCCTGGGTAGGGAAAAAGATGTCTGTTACAGAATGCAGCTACAGGTCCCTTCTCACAAGAAATTATCATAGACACTTACAGATCATAAACGGTTTGCTGTTTCATCAGGAACATTATCTCTACAATCTTTAAAGATCATCAGACCTTCGTTGTTGGCAGCTGCCAATCCTGGAGCAGCAGAGATTATAATAATCCATGTAACAGGACCCAGTCTGAGGAGCAGGAGAAAGGTATTGCACATTGTCACATGCATTTCTGACCCAGACTCAACTACCTACAAAAGTTGCAGTTCCTTTTCTCTCCCAAAAAAATGTTGGTAGCTGAAAAAAGAGATTGGTACTTTGAGGACTTGACTTTCAAAAAAGACTTGGAATTTTATATATCGGTGTAGAAAATGTGACTTGATATTCAAAACAAATTGTCTAAAAATGTAGCCAGGAGATGCATGTGGGAGTGAGTGAACTAACAGAAGTCATGAGTGCCTGGCTTGACCTCAGGTGTCATCAAAGCTGCCCTCATACAAAGCTGATTTCAGAAGGCCTTGACTCAGGAATAAAGATCTGGCCTCAAGAGCTGCATGGTGGCCTTGTTCAGACCAGGATCAACACAACACATCACATCTTGGAGGTTAGACATTTAACAACACATTTATCCCCCTATCTTAATCAGTGTGGCAAATTCAGTAGGCGGGTTGAGAACAGACTCTTCTTTATGCTGGAAATAAGGCATAAACGTGAAGAGAGGACTCAGTGAAAAGACAAGCTGTTCATGTTTAGTTTGTATGCCTTTTTCCCCCTAAGAAATAGTAACAGCACAAAAAAAAAGGACTGATGGAAGTAGCAAGAACACAGCCAAAGTACACTAAGGAATACATATTTTCAGCCCTGTCTTCTGTTTCCATTTTCACTTGGGTACAAAAGAAAAGTGCTTTTAAAGTTTCCCATTGATAACACGTAGCACTAGTGGCTACTACCATTGACTCTGAAAGAAGTGAGGAGCAGAAGGGATGACATAAAATACAGTCTTGAGCAAAACTCTAATTTATAGAATACATGTGGGGTATTTTGTTTTAGGAAAAACAGGTTCATACAGCTTCACAGATGATTAAGCTCAAGCATTGCTGATACAAATCATGGCGACATAACCTTTTTTGGAGAAAGTCATAGATTGTTTAGTTGCAATATGCTAATTTTTATTTATTCTGTTTTCCTACCTTGGTTCAACCACATAGGAAACAGGAATAGCACAACTGGACTTTAAGAAAATATGGAGAAATATAGAGGGCAGTCACTTAGATTATATTGATACTAAAGGACATTTTTCTGCAGGACTGAAGTAGGTGTTTCAGAAGCTTCCAGTCAAGAGACACCTAAAACCTAATGACAGAACTGTCTTCCTCTTCTTTCAACATGGCACAACAGGAGCCTGAGAGATGAGTTTTGTAGAAAGATTCCAGCTGCCTTTACTGACCCCTTTTTCCTTCCTGAATGCAATGTCTAGCGGCCAACAACCATGATTATTCAGCAACAGGAGAGTTCCCAAAAGTTTTCATGTCTTCACAGCCCAAGAGGTAACTTTAGTAATTGGCTGCAAGGCTATGAGGCTCTCATTATCGCTTTACATCCAAGGGTCATCAGAGGAATGTTTCCTCCTGAGTTTCAGAGAAAGGGCAAGGGACATGGCAAGACCAAGACTTTTGTGTTTGCTGCTGATTACTCAGAAATTTTCAACAGATGATCTCTTCAGTAGTTAGAATTGGAGAAGAAAAGGTAACAAGTCTGAGTAACTTCCTCAGTAAYGATAATGCTCAGCCCCCATTTTACATCATGTCTCTGCACATTGCTCTAGGTTATTAAGGGATAGGCAATTAATAACATTGCTGAGATTATCCTCTCTCTCTGGAACTACATATTATTTTTTGTTGTTTCATAGTCCACACTCCTTAATCTGTTTGTTTTCCCAGTTGTTGAAAAAGGGAACTGATATGTGTGTAAGAATCTGAGGTAGTGCAGAAACTAATAAACAGCCCATAATATGGAACTGTCAGTGATAAGCCCGTCTGGGGAAGGCAGGGCTTGTGACATGGTACAAAAAATCCAAATGCTGGGAGTCCTTGTGGGTGCAGCAGGACAAGCCAGAGTCAGAAGCCACATTTACAACACATTTATTTTGAGGATGCCATTTTGTATTGTACCTAATCTGACTCACTTATTGGCTGTTGCCAAACAGGGGTGATCCCATTCTTCCTTCTCTCATCCTGTGCTTCACAAGTGACAAACTCTATCTGGTCCTTTATGTCATAGTAAATAATATTAATACAGATATAATAATAATAATATAATATTATATTATATTATATAAATATAATAATATAATATTATGCCGCAAATCATGTAAACCTGCTGATCTCATGGAGAATGTCTCTTTCTTCTTTGTAGATCAGTGGATCAGCGAACCAGAATATCTCACTTGGAAGCCTCATAATTAATCRATCCAATTATAGATTGGTGAAAGAGAGTAGAATAGTGGTTGAGTTATGTAAGATTATACAGAACATGCAGATATACCCTAAAAAATAACAGGCAAGTCTCTAGGACAGACTCAGTTCTGGAATCCCATAGTTTATTGGACCCTTCTGTACCCATTTTCTTTCCACTCAATGGATACAAATGCTTTTGTATTTTTTCTTCCAAAGCATTGCAAAAACAACTGACCAATTCAACAACACAGTTCCTCTCAGGATTTGTTGTAGATTCTGATGTTGAATTGCCCACTGACTCTTGCCTTCTCTCTTTTGACTCCTATGTACTACTTCTGGTGTCTTGTTAGACCTGCGAAACAGGGCTGGCTGCAGAGGGCTTTAGTTCCTGTTTCTCACACAAGTGAGCACCAAGACAAAAAGGTTAGGAGTTATATAGGTGGTAAATGATGCTGTTTTGTTTAGTTGSATCAAAACATTCAGGTAGTTGAGCTAACACATGCAGCTGTACTCACATGTACACAATCCTTGATAACAGCTTTCTTGCTGCTCTAGTTTTTTTCCTCRGAATTCTTCTCTGTAACATCACTCAAAGTTTCATTATAAATTCTTATTAATTAACACACCAAATCAGGAAAACCAGCTATCTGGAATAATTTTGTTTTTAAAACTGGTTGGACCCCAGTTCAGACCTCCCCAGTAGAAGAGACATGGATGTACTAGAGAGAGTCCAGCCATGGAAAGATGAAGGGATTGGAGCATCTCTCCTATGATGAAAGGCTGCAAGACTCTTTTTCCTGGAGAGGAGAAAGCACAGGGGGATCTCCCCAATGTATGTACATAGCTGAAAGGATAGTGCAAAGAGACCACTGATGGGCCACAGTCCTGCGCAAMTGGCTGTAGGTTTCTCTGCCAGCAGGGCATTGCTTCTGACCTCCATCATAYCAGTTCCATGATTCCATATATTCTCCTGCTCTTGGTGAGAGTTTGAACTTCTATCACTTACTGCTTCCAACCCATTCTGATCATAAATTACACAATTATATAATTTCCCAGTGTGTCTGACTGTTCTTTATGATTCGTCCACAAGAAGCAATACCAGAATTACTGCCCATATGCACTCTGTCTTTAATCTTACCAAAATAAACACTGAAGGCATCAAGGGTGRAGCAAATCGCTCTGTTTCCTAAAACAGAACAAACAGCAACATGTTATCCTCTTCTTCATCATGCAAAAATAACTGAAGAATTCTCTGTCAATAATTAATATGGAAAAAATGTAAAAGAAACAAGGCAAAACTTATATGAATGTGAAGGCAATTTAGGAAGAATTTTGTGCTATATAGTTAAACACCAAATCTTAAATGTCCTGTTCTCAGACTTAGCTCCAAGAACAACATTGTACTTTGTGATGTATCTGCCACGAATAGAACTTTCAGTAGCTTTACTAAAGGCTATATYCATCAAATTTAAGCACAGAGGCAAAGGAAATATGCTCACTTCTGGACCACTTTCCTCTGAATGTTTAGCTGTTCACATGACACTTACTCCATTGGTTCAAAAGAACGTATATTTATGTGTGAAGTCTAAAGTCATACTTAATCCATGTAGGATCAAGACCTATTTTTTTCAATGATTTGGTGTCTTCATCTGGAGTATAGCCATCTTCTGTTAGTGATACTGATAAGAGGCTTTGTAGATAAAAATTCTGAAGGAGGTTCTCATTGCCACTATTTCTTTTTTACTTACGACTACCATTTATTCTTAGACAAATTTAAAAAACCACCACAAACAAAAAAACAACAAAACCCATGCACACTCACACGAGAAAACACACAACACCCTCACGCCTTTACCACATAATGAAATAAAACCTTAGTAAATCTTAAGTTTTGTGATATCTTAGCTTTCTACTAATTTTTAACTGAATGCGGCTGTCTGCCAGACCAAAGCAGCTTCTTTTTATACTACTGATTGCTTCAGGATGTTCCAGATTTTCTCTGAAATACATAATAACTGAACCATTCTCATAATGTCCTAAAGGGCGTACCAATTCTGTACACTTCTTTTTGGAAGATGTACTCAAAAATKAATGTTCTGGGCTGCAAGTTAAATGCTGTTTGAAGACTTCTTGACTACATGTACACTTACAAGTTTGTACTTTATAAATGTGTACAGAGATGTTTTGAAACAAGCCAGATCTGCTTATTATTCCAACTTAATTGCTGAACGGGCAGACTGCCCTACTTTCTTGTAACTTTTTATTGCAGGGAAGCTGACTAATCTGGCTCTTCCTCCATCAACAGAACTTTGTGAACTGTTCACATCCCACTTGGAGAACAAAATTAAGATCATTGTGAGTTAGTTGCCCTCAAACAAAGCTGCCAACACTAACAATTCTCTAATTCCAAATCTTGAGCCTGTCAAAATTCTCGAGCTACAAATACTTTTGGCATTTTATGTTCCAACACCTCAGGGCACTATTATGTGTTGCCAAATCTTTGGTCTAAACAGTTACAGTTTTTCTTCATTCTCTAATCCCACTGGGTTCTCACRTTGTTAATCTTTCTTTGATGGTGGGGAACGTCTTAATAATGACACAAAGTAAAACAATTATCAGTCCAGTTTTAAGAAAAAAAAGTCTGCTACCAATAGAAGAATCAGCATGTTGCCATGGAATATTAAATTTATTTTTTTTTTATTGTAACACACTGTAAATGTGGCAGTATCTTTCAAAGAACGTGTCATCTCAGGCTGGACCCTGTCCTCTGAACTGGAAAGCAATACTCTGAAGAGTTAATTTTTGATCTTTGTACCCTGACTGGTGATGAATTTTTGCTGCTGTTGCTTGACCTCTCGATTTCCTTTGACATTATTTTGATCATAATAGGAACATCAGGTCTCTTGGCAACTCAGATTGATTTTGTTCTAGTTTTCATTGAGATCTATCATGCACATAGTCATTCTGCCTTTCTCTTTCTGTCCCTCTGTATTCACAGGCACACACACTCTGGAGTATTTTATACATACCACAGCACAAAACAGGCAAGGAAAGGTGGTCTGATTGTTAATAACGGCTCTCCTGGCCCATGTGTGGATTCATTCACCCTCATTCTAATAGCAGATCATATACCTAGCATGTACAAGAAGACATTAAAGCTTTTTGCAAATCAGTAAGAACTGGTATCTCTGCAGAGACGTTGCAGAGCACAAGGTTTTTCCTGTTGCATTATTGGGGAACACAGATAGTGTGGGTGCAGAAACCAAGCTACAGGATCATGAAGAAAGGAGGATCATTTMGAGCTCTCATGGCTTCTCAGCCATCCTGTCTCGGCCTATTTATTTGACACAGTTTTGTGAGCACTGTTCAGAACAAAAACAGGTTTAGATCCTGGGTTTTTTCAGTCTCTATGGCTCAGTGCAAATCTTGTGTGTCGTTTTGTTAGTTTCCATGCCATTTTATGTGGACAGCACTGTCAGCTGGGCGTCCATCTGCCCAGATATAATTTAATTCTCTACAGTCCAGCAGGTCTGCTTAGTCCTTCAGGTGTTAGATCCCTTCTTTTTCCAGCACAGTGTCTGGAAAGCGCAGGTCTTTTTCTCAGCTTTCCTGGAGATGTGAAACAAAGGCATGTAAACAAAATCACCAGTCATTGGTTCCAAAAAGTACTTGCATGTAATTGCCTTGATTGCATTCTTTGTTGATACTCAAGGTATTCCTGCTTATAAATCAAATGCCCTATTTTACCAGCTCTTATCTTACAGGTAACTACTAAATATTATCCTCAGCCTTTTTTTTTTTTTTTTTTTTTTTTTTTTTTTTTTTTTTTTTTTTTTTTTTTTCCAAAAGGCTACCAAAATCCCGGTCCATTTCTCTTTATAGATTATATTATTCTAAATGTTTTATATAGCCAAGTCCTCTGAACATCAACATCTATTCTCCAGATTATCTTGAAAGTATCTGGGATGTTTAGTCAGTGGTCTGACTTTCTTCAAGTAGAAAAAGAAATCTTAAAATGTTAGAAAAAGGAAAACTTAATTGCATTCTTATTGGGTTATTGTTTTCATGATTTGTAAGACTATATAAAATATTATGGATATATTTAATAAAAATATATTTTAGATGATTCCAGTAACAGAACAGGTTTCCAATATTGGTGAATTTTTAATAATAAATTTTATGTGAGAAAATGCTTAAAATATGGATTTTAAGTGTCTGTAACTATACAGTACTGAAATTTTGGTTTTCATTTTCTCTTAGATTTGCTACACTGCATTTGTTATTTTGAGAAATTCAAAATTATTTTAATGCAGCTATTCCTGAAAATCCAACCTGGCTTCAAAAATCAAAGCTGCTTTTTTTTTTTTTTTCTGATCATGTCATATAGCAGATAATAAAGATTAAAGAATCAGAAGTTAACTAGTGAATCTGCTTATCTTATACAAATTGAAAATTATCTAGTAATTCTCCCACTGCTTTGTCAATTCTACATAATTACTAAAAATTAAGTGGGAGGAAAATGTATTTTAATCACAGAAAAATAGAAGAAAAAGCATCTATGGCTCAATGAGGAGCAAAGCTGTTGTAAGATGTCACTTTTACATAATCACTTTGCTGACCATAGTCTCATTTTGATTTTAAACAGATGCAATTGTACCAATCTTAGGGTAAAAGCCTTGTGCACAACTTTCAGCATAGTGTCAAGTTCCCATTAAATAAACTGAAATTAAGTACACTTATCACTAATAATTTTCTTTGAAATGGCAACTTCCACAAATCTCAACAAACTAGTCTTATAGATATAAATTATATATTTCATATACTTATATATATATATATATATATATATATATATAGAGAGAGAGAGAGAGAGAGAGAGAGAGAGAGAGAGAGAGAGAGAGAGGGGTATAATTATATACTTTGGTCATTTGGCAAGTGAAAATACGTTCCAATATTCTACTGAATACTAAACCAGATCTAATAAATCCAGTATCATACCCTGTTTTATGCAGTGTCTATTGATTTGCAATCTGCCTCTTAGGATACAAAGGTAACGTAATGCATAGCTGCCAGATTAATTTCCACAATTCTACATCTGTCTGTATGTGCAGATTTTAACAGAAATTAATGGAGACCAGTGTGTTGTGACTCAGGTTCAAATTGTACTCAGGGCATGCTATGTTGCCTACACACACATTGGCATACCATTCACCATTCCAGAAAACCCTCTTTTATAAAAATTATTGCAGAAAATAGCCATCAAGCACTCTTCATGAAAGATACACTCTGAAAAAAGTGCCTTTGAAAGTTGTCCTGTTCAAACACTAATGGGCTGGTTTGAAAGGCCCAGTTCTCATGCTGAACTTGAAACAGGTTATTCTGAATTAGTCCATGAATGTTGTTTCCCTTTGTACATGATTAGGCAAATTTAAAAAGAAGTAAAAAAGTAATAAAGGTTCTGTAATTTCTTCAGGTCATGTGATTTTAGCCAAGGAATTATTTTGCCTCCAAATGACTACTCGAGAGAATTAGTGCAGTCCTTATCTATGGCATAAATCTATATTAAAATGATTCTTCTTTTGTCTAAAGCACGTGATTAAATTATAAATCTTCAGTCTTTTCTAGGAATCAGATGGACAATGAGTGCTTGATTTGAAAATTCAAGCTTTGTACACCAAGTGCCTGATAGTGTTTATAATAGCCCTTGTCCTGCTGAAATCAGTGAGACTTGGGATGCACTCAAGCCATCAAAATTTGCCTGTTTTTATTACTCATTACTCTTCATAACCAAAAACTTAAATAAAAAAGAAGAAATTATTTAGATTATATAAGGGAGCTTTCTCAAAATGCATGCTTTGTCTTTGTTTAATGTACTTCCTCCCTTATAGTTCTATTATTTTTGGCTTCAGAACTATAAATATAATCAAAAAAGGAATATTTTAGTATAACATTTTGTTATGATCTGTACTTACTTACTTACTCTGCTTTCACTGAAGGGAGTCTAATATTGCAGTTCCATATTAAATGTGCCGAGCCTTTATTTTGAGGCTTCACCACCTGGGAGAACTAGGAGGCACTCAGAAAAATATCATCTGTATTTGTTTTCTAATTTTTTGTGGGCTCAACTTTCGTATCATTTCCTGATGCTGATTTCTGAAAGAAGTGTCCYTGACTCCCTTACCAGCTACTCAACTTTCTCACCTCTGCTTCTCTCTAATATTTTTGCAAATCTGAAGAACTCTCTGGAAGTTCCAGAGCAGGATCACCAAATTAACAGTGAAAATGACAAGAAGAATACATTGGGAAAGGTAAGTGCCAGGGCTGCTCAAGGAATGTGCAGTTTAACAACGCAGAAGAGTAAGGTCAAGAGTAAGATCACCTCCTGGACGTGTAACTTCTGTTCAGGAACAGAAAGACACAATCTGGCAACAGAGAATGTAAAATTAATTTCTTGCTAGAATCAGTCTGAGCTTTCAAAATGCTGTAAGTTTAATTTAAATGTCTAGGACATGTCATGGTTTAGATTAGGTTGGATTTGTGTGATGACTGCATTTGATTCCTCTCTGTAATGAAGATCATTTGTATGTTAAGTGATGTTTTGGTGCATATTAGTCTAAATATACTACAGTACAAACACTATAAACTAAATCTTAATAATTTTATGTTATTGGTGGGKTTTAGGGCATTTTGCCTTAAGTAGTGCCATTGTACTGAGTTGTGTAGCATGTTTTAATAATCCATGCAGGTGCAGAATAGTCAGGAAATTATTCTGAAATATAGAAGTTTTTGAATGTCAGAGGACGCTAGGTCACTTCACTTGCCTGGCATGCATTATAAGTCTGTTCCACCAGAAAAAATGCATTGTTTTGTATCAAAAGTAGTGAGAACATTCCACAATTTTATAAATCTGTTTCAGATAAATAGTAACCCCAGTAATCCATTCATGCTATTAAGAAGTGTAATTGGGGTTTGTATGCCTAAGAGTCAACATAAGTAATTGAGAAAAAACTCTACTGAATTGCTTGTCCCTTAAGTTCCTCATCATACATGATTACATGACAGCATGACTTTGACTATTTTATACTCCCTGGAAATATAAATGTAACAGGTTGAAATTATTATCTTTCAGAAAATTCAAAATTTATAAAGGMTCTAGTGGAAGCAATAGTTCTACTAGGAACTTTACAATTAAAAAAAAATGCATTTATATGACTAATTAGCTTAAAATGTGGTAACAGTACACAAATTTTCAAGTTTAGCACTAAGCACATTCTCTTTAGCAGACTACTTGGTAGACAAGGRAATCTTAAATTTATCCCAAATGCCTCTCTGGATAGCAGTAGAGGTCATTTTGCAAGTKCTCATAGCCTTCAGTATCACACAAGGACCTTATTCTGAAAACTCTCTTTTCCACATAGCTGGGAAGAATTTACTAACTTTTTACAGTTTATTTTTCTCACCTGACAGTGAAAAATTACATGTTCAACCAGCAGAACAAACAATATGGGAGATCCCTTCCATTCAGCACAAGACTTACCTCAACATGCCTCTGAGGATATTCTGCATTAGTTTGGCTGACACGGGTGGAACACGGATGTGATTCCTTTTTGTAATGCTGTCTGAAAACKGTAAGCTTCACAAGAAATGGGATAAGTTATTTCAAGACAATAGTCTCTTATGCTCTAAGAACAAATTTCAAAGTGGAAGTATAATACTTTGGTTAAGTTACCAACATATGAAACACCTGTACCTTACTACTTACGTGTTGTCCTATAATTGTACAGTAATTGTTGAACCTGTCTAAAAGTGCACTTTCTCACACTTCAAATTAAATAGCCAATATAAAAAAAAGCATCAGTAAAACAAATTTGATCATTTGCAAACTCCAGGATCTCCAGTCTCTGCTGTTGTGAAGGTCAGGACAATGTTCCTCCTGCCCTCCTGGCTGATCCATAGACAGTGTGCATAGCAGGGGTGCAGATAACCACTGCCCAGGTCTCTGAAGCTTTCCTGTATAATTTGTTGACAATAAGTTAGATGGAGTTTTATAGATTATTGGTTTATTCTTAGCCCTTCATTTTYTTCAGTGTTTACCCTAAAATACCAGGACAGGTGTTACCTGATCCCAGCTCTAGGTAATGACTCCTTTGTCATTTCATTGGATCTTTATATACCATAATGGGGTGGTTGGCATAGGGTTTTTTTCTATTTTTTTAAAGCAAAATAATGTTCTGATAAATTGTTTGTGTTTGTCTTTCTCTCAGATAACAAGAATTGCTAAARATGCATTGATGTGCTTAATGTCTTGGAATGTTTGTAGTTTTAACTGGTCAAGGTTTTTTATTTATATAAAATGAGCCTGACCATTACGATTGGACATTTTTGTTTCCTCTGTTCTCTGTGGGGTATTTGCTTTCAAAGATTCTTTGGGCATTTTCAATTGACTAACTATTTTCTCCGTGCAGGGATCCATAACATTTCCATTACTTTGCCTATGGTACCTTGTATTCTGGGTTATATGGGGTTTTTTTTCTTTTCCCTTTTTCCTTCCCTACTGAAAGCCTCAAGATTGATATTGGATATTTTCAGGGGAAGAAGGAGAGAGTAGAGCTCTTACAGCCTATGGTGGAAAGAAATTATTTATTTTTTACTAAACAGCCATTCCACAATTCCCTGCAATGTCAGTATATTGAACACGGAGACTAAAGTGTTTTTTTTAGTCTATACTTTCTCTCTCTTCCTTCTAAACCCAAAATCTGTACCTGCACTGCCAGTGCAGCAGAACACCTAACCTGTTCCAGCCAAAATGTGGAATAGTTCACAAAACCATGTGTCTCTAGAGCTTTGCCTTTTCAGGTTGTTGATTTCTTTAATATCGGTTCAGCTGGATGGAGGCTAAGTACCTGTGACAGGCTACATGTTTTTTCTGAACAAGAGATTAGATCCCAGTGTGGATTTAGTTCGGGTGCACAAGGTGAAATAACAGGACTGGTCTGGTTGTCAGAAGGCACGCAGGAATCCAGAAATACTGATTCTTGTTCATCAGAAGGGAAGACTGCAGGATTTCACAATGAGGTGCTCAGGCAGCACTGAAGAGGGTGGTCATTCACATATTTCCATGCATAAGCTGTTTTGGTTTTGGCTTCCTCACTCTGAATAATTCACACAAGAGAATGTCAGAAAATAAATCTTGCTGCAGAAAATTGTCAGYTTCAATATGCTTGCTCTCTACTGAAAAGACAGATGTTTTATCTGTGTCATTTGTTTGTGATCATATGTATTTCTGAATCCAGTTCTGGACTTCCATAGTTCTGGATAACTTTGTGGGAAGTACGTAACCACATGAAGAACTGAAACAAACATTTGTCTGGTAAAGCATTGGAAACTGAACTAGAGCAGCTGTTGTGGAATGGCAAGTACTCTACTGCAGTAATTTAGGTATTTTAGTTCATGATTTAGATATTCTTCCTTAAGAATTCATCTTCATATGACATTCAGCTTCATTCATTTGCTTAGGAAACTCCATTGCTCATGAGGTGCTATCTAGCAATGCTGTAGTAACAGTTAAAATTTTCCACTTGGTGCTAAAGGTGTGACCAGACCTTTTTCAAAGTATTCATAATACACCTCATGCTACTCATTGACAGTAAACTATTATCCTCTCCCCAATACCTTCTCTACACACAAATGTTTACCAGTGTTCTGGGTTTGGCTGGAGTTGAGTTAATTTTCTTCACAGTGGCTGGGTTTTGGATTTGTGCYGRACACAGGGTTGACAGTACAGAGATGTTTTTGTTATTGCTGAGCAGRGCTCACACAGAGCCAAGGCCTTTTCTGCTTTTTGTACTTCCATGCTGATGAGGGAGTTGGGRGTGCACAGGAGGTTGGGAGGAGAMACAGCTGGGACAGGTGACATCAGCTGGCCAAAGGGATATTCCAGACCATCATGGTCAGTACACAAAGTGGGGAGAAGAAGGCATAAAGGATGTATTTTTTCAGTTGATGGCATTTGTCTTTCCAAGTCACCCTTATGTTCCCTCCCCCCACCAAAGGAAATTCCCCACCAAAACAAACTGATAGAGTTCAGGCCTAGAGAAATCTGTAAGTTGTGAAAAAGCACTTAAATGAAAGACAAAATTTGTGAGGTTTTTCCATTCAAAGCATTGAGTCATGATTATGGTACTACACCAAAAATTGGAAAAAAAGTCCATAATTACCATTTATTTCTGCAAATATTATGGCAGTTTCATCCAGACCTTATMATTCTTATGTCATATGCAAACAATCATACTTAATAGATTCTGTATTTCTGAGAGATATTTTTAGATACAGGAAAGRAAAACTCTCTAGCCTGTTTTGCTGCTTAAAGTAGACACCCAGAGTCACATTCAAAATGTTGAGTCACTTGGTTTTGGAAGGCTTGACATCAGGGATTTTAAAGGAGGTTTGCCTTTCAGACTGCTCCCTTACACGTGTTTGAAATTGTTGAATGGACTACCTATAAGGGTGTACACTCAACCTGCAAAACTCAAAACACCATAAAAGATGTTAGAGGTAACTAAAGGATTCTGCTGATTAATCCTGTTATCACCCAGAGGGTAGATTTTAAGTTCTAGAACCATTTCGGGAAATACACCTTGAAGTGCTACATTATAGATCAAACACTGTCTTCGTGTTTAAAAAAAAAAAAAAAAAAAAAAAAAAAAAAAAAAAAAAAAAAAAAAAAAAAAAAAAAAAAAAAAAAAAAAAGAGCCTAAAGTAAAGACCTGTATGATTCTTGAATAATTGAGAATACTTTCAGATGGGCTCTGTGTGAAAGTAGGGATGAAATTAACCCAAATTTCTCGTGGCAACTTTCTTCATGCCATGACTTGATTTATTTTTATTTGGTCTTTACAACTGAGAATTCCTTTTCTCATCCCGTCTGCAGTGTGCCTTGCTTCTTTTGTTGACAGGCATAAGTATTTGAGTCTGTCTGTAAGGAGGATTTGGTGGCTGGGGGAATTGGTAATAGACTATAGCGCATTTCGCCCCAAGGGTCACTAGTTCACATCCGTATCAGGTCAATAGTGGCAGAAAGTCATTATGGAGCTGGCTGGCATCTGCCTCGTGACCACTGCCAAATCATTTAACAATCGCTGTCCAGTTCCACGTGCCAGGTGTTTTCCTTTCCTTCCTCGGCCAGCCTCCTACTCGCTGCTCCCAGGGAAAGGAAGCCGCTCCCTTTGGGGAAGGAGCCCCTTCAGCCCCCGGGCGCCTCGGGAAGGGCAGCAGGGCAGCCTGGCCCGTGTCTCACGGGGGGTCGGTGGGGCATTGAGGCATCCCAGGGCCCGGGGGGTCCGCAGCGGCGGCAGCGACCCCGGCCCCAGGCTGCCCCCCGGGGGCTCCTCCGGCCTCTGCACTGCCCGAGGACCCGCGGGACGCGACCCCCGCAGCGACCCCGACAGCGACCCCCGACAGCCACACCCTGTAGCGACCCCGACAGCGACCCCCGACAAAGACCCCCGACAGCCACACCCCGCAACGACCCCCGGCCCCGGCTCCGCGCAGCCCTCTCTGCTGCGCATCCTGAGCCCGGCCCCGGGGCGTGCTGCCAGCGGCTTTTTCGGTCAATTTCACCGACTCTCGCCGCGGCTCGGGCGCTTTCTGATTCCAGGGAAGTAGAAGGGAGAGGGCAGTGCTTGGCTTCACCTCGGGAAGGGCTCGGGAGGCGGCGGGTGCCGCAAGGCCGCCCTGCCCTCGGCCGCCGCTTGGGCCTGGGGAGCGGCGCCCGCCTGAGCGGGGCTGGGCTGCCCCKGCGGGACTCGCGGTGGGAGCACCACGTTTTAAACACGTGTGTAGAAATAGGTCCGTGTAGAGCCATTGTGTAGAGCCTTCCCCCATTCCTTTCCCTCCTTCTTCTCTTCGAGGGGAACTGGAATCCGAATGGTGAGATGCAGGAGAGCGCGAATCCCCGTGAATCCCATCTGAATAAATGTCTATATTAATGAATTATTAACTCGGCCGCTCGTGACCTTAAAACTGGAATGAGGAGACGCCTAGGGCAAGAAGGAAAGCTGCTGAATCCTTTATCGGACTCCTGTCAGAGGTAACCGACCATTTGTCTTCCCCAGATCAGGAGAATTAATTAATATGAAAGGCAAACTTTTTAATTGTGTGTCAAACGAAATCAGATAGGGTGTCCCCGATTCAATCCCTTTCTAAAAGGGGTTTAGCTCCGTTTTCTAATCTAAGCCTAAAATAAAGCCTTCGAGTTTCTAAAGAGAARGGCATCCTTCATAAGAGTTGTTTACAAAACAAAACCCAACCAGCCAAAAGTAATCCCCACAAAACCCCACACAACCCCGACCAAACACCCTAAAAGGAAAAAGAAAAAAACCCAAAAAAACAATCGCAGGGAAAATGATGAATTTGGGTAGTTAATTTATCGATCTTGGCTCCTCTTCCCGCTTGTTTTATTTTAGAGGTCATTAATCAATGAAGAAAAACACCACCGTGTTCCCCCTTTGCATTTAATACACTTACCCTCCTTATTTATTTCTTTTGAACAAATTCCTAGCAAATATTCACCAATCGATTCGTAGGCAATGGATTTTTATAAAGGTTTGATCGCCTTCTAAACGGTCAATGTGATTTGTTTCAGCACTCGTCCTCTAAATAGTGAAAAAGCCTGAGAGAAGAGGAAGGAGGTGACAGTAGTTGAAGCCTTCTTTCTTTTTCCCCCCTCTCATCTGTGCATTCTGGAGCAAAAAATAAAATAATTTTTTTTAAAAAGAAAACACCTCAAGACAAAAGCAAACCCAAGGAATAGTAACAGACAGAACAACTCGGGAGAGACAGAAGGGACGCGCACAAACCGCTCTGCCTGGGGAAGCGAGACCAGAGGTCAGGGTTGGCTAAAGCCACCCCGGGGAGGAGCAGGTTCAGGGCTGGGAGCTCTGCTGGAGAGTCTGCCTGCTCTGCTCTTCCCGAGGGAGCGAAGGCGCCGAGAGCAGCGATGTTTTTGGAGAGGCTGTGAGAGAAGCCGTCCTGTGTCCTGGCGAGACACGCCGCTCCCTTTCCCGCCGGCCGGACGCCCGGAGCCCGGCTGTCCCCGTCCGCCTCTGGGCTCCGGCGCTGACCCGCTACTCACCGCCCTTCCCCGCGGGTTCTCCCCTCCTTTCCCACCCTGGGCCGAGGGGACCCGGCGCTGCGGGGCTTCTTGTCGCTAAGGAAAGAGCCAAATGACAAGGCGCAATGTGTCCGCCGACCCCCGCCGCCTCCGCCCGAGCGAGCGGAGCAGGGACAGAGCCAGGGGCGGGGGCCCGGGCTGCGGAGRGACCGGCTCCCTCCGTGCCGCCCGCACGGCCTGACAACCGGCAAGGACTGCGAGCCTTCTTTCTTCCTTTTCTTCGGCTCAGCAGGGTCCCGAAATGTCAAGGGAGCCTATAAATTTTACTCTGCCACCTTGATCGCTCAAAGAGCTACTTTTCTGTCTGTTAAAATAGTAGCAAAAGCAACAGATTGGAGTACTCCTGAATATGACCCCTTACGGAATACTTCTGTTAACAACTCCAAGCAAATGCAGGTATTGACAATGTACTTAAGTCCATTAGTAAGSATCTTACCTCTACTTCATCACGTTTTTCTAGCGTGAAACGAATTTTTAGAGATTGCTACCACCGAAAGCAATTTAGTATTTTCAAAAGAAGTACAGAAAGGAAAACAACCATAGCAGAGATGTGCAACTTAAAAAAAAAAAAAAAAAAAAAAAAAAAAAAAAAAAAAAAAAAAAAAAAAAAAAAAAAAAAAAAAAAAAAAAAAAAGAAAGAGTCGGATGGGGGGAATAAAATCGTGACTAGGAAGGAGCTGCGTAGGGACCAGACATTGTATCAACGCAATGAAAACAGAGAAAGACAAGCGCGCCCACTGTCAGTGTACCCAACACCACACTACGCGCCCGGCAGCGACGGTGCGAACAGACTCCCAGCCCGCACCTCTGTCCCTCAAGTGAGCAGTAGCGCTGCAGAACTTCAGAAAGCAAGTTAATAGAGAGAGAGGCATAAAAATTATTGCATATTGCACTTTGGAATTGATCAAAGACTAAGAGGACGTTTTTATCCTACTTTATAACCCCTAAAAATGGGAGTTGGGGGGGTTTCTACTCGTGTTTGCCTTTAATTTAGGTGTTATCAATCTATACAGCAGATGACGGATGACCTTGTCAAAATGACGCCAGTCAAAACATATTTTGCCCCAGCCCTGTTCAAATTTGTGTTAAAATGTCCTGCCTTAGACACAGACAAAGTCTAAACAGCAGCGGCTTTCCCAGACTCTGTGAGGATGAAGGGTGGGAAAGAAATAAACTAGAAACAGGGTGGGGAGAATGGCGAAAACACTGTACACGCTCACACGTTATGTTTGTAGGGAGCTATGTGTTCAGAGTCAGCATAACACCTGTCTACGAGGACCCTTCTGACACGAGAGAGAGATTTTGATAAGATAAACAGTTCGTGAATTTTGTCCTAGATGCAAAGCATACCATGTACGTAAATGCAAGGCATACCATATACCTAAGAGATTAAAGTTCTCGCCTGTTTTTCCATAAGGTGTAGGAAAGAAACAGAAAAAAAAATAAAATAAAAGCCCGAAACCTGTTAAAGACTCCCTGATACGTGAGCTCGACAACTGAGTAGCGGGGCGGGAAAGGCAAATTTCCAAGGAAAGTGGAGACTAAAAGTCGCTAGAGACGAGAAGTTTCTCGCCACAGGTTGCATCTCCCTCTGGCATACTCCTTGCACTGCGCTGTAACCGAGCACAAGCTCAGGATTGAGGCGTGCTAATGGTGCTCGTGAGTGCAAGGTCTGAGGAAGAGAAATTCTGGGGCGATGGGTTTGTGCTGGGACTGCTCTCAGGTAGCCGAGGGCAAAGGGAGACGTGTCATCCCAGCGGTCATGTTAAGTGTCCTAGCTGGGACAGTGTCAGGACAGGTCGGGTAGGTGTCTAAAATCCACCCTAACCCCCGAGAGGCAAAAAGCAAGCGAGGGAATAGCAAAGCTAACGGGAGGCTGTCCGGGTGCCAGGCGCTCGGGCCGGCGGGGCTGGGAGCTCTCGCAGCCGGGCACTGGGGTGGCGCGGCGGCGCGGATCCCGCTCGGGAGGTCGCCGGGCCATTGCTCCACTCCCGTCAGGATAAA